>NC_092550.1:1200000-1500000 GCF_037038585.1 Patagioenas fasciata | reverse complement strand
CACAATGGGCCCTGGGGACAATGGGGGGTCCTGGGATGTCACAATGGGCCTTGGGAACAAGGGGGTCCCCAAGATATCACAATGGGCCCTGGGGACAATGTAAGGTCCTGGGCTGTCACAATGGACCCTGAGGACAAGGGGGGACCCCAGGATGTCACAATGAAGTCTTGGGACAAAGGGGGTCCCCACGATGTCACAATGGGCCCTGGGGACAAAGGGGGGTCCCCTGAATGTCACAATGGGCCCTGGGGACAATGGGGGGTCCTGGGATGTCACAATGGCCCCCAGTGACAAAGGGGGTCCCTATGGTGCCACAATGGGCCCTGGGGACAAAGGGGGTCCCCTGGATGTCACAATGTGCTCTGGGGATAAGGAGGGTCCCCAGGATGTCACAATGGGCTCTGGGGACAAAGGGGGTCCCCTGGATGTCACAATGGGCTCTGGGGACAAGGAGGGTCCCCAGGATGTCACAATGGGCCCTGGGGACAAAGAGCGTCCCCAGCATGTCACAATGGGCCCTGGGGACAAAGTGGGGTCCCCTGAATGTCACAATGGGCCCTGGGGACAATGGGGGGTCCTGGGATGTCACAATGAGCCCTGCAGACAAGGGTGGTACCCACGGTTTCACAATGGGCCCTGGGCACAAGGGGGGGTCCCCTGAATGTCACAATGGGCCCTGGGGACAAGGGGGTGCCGAGGATGTCACAATGGGCCCTGGGGACAATGGGGGGTCCTGGGACCTCACAATGGGCCCTGAGGACAATGGTGGGTCCCCTGAAAGTCAAAATGGGCCCTGGGGACAAAGGGGGGTCCGCAGGATGTCACAATGGGCACTGGGGACAAAGCGGGGGTCCCCAGGATGTCACAATGGGCCCTGGGGACAATGTGGGGTCCTGGGATTTCACAATGGGCCCCAGTGACAAAGGGGGTCCCCTGAATGTCACAATGGGTCCTGGGGACAATGGGGGGTCCTGGGACGTCACAATGGGCCCTGGGGACAAGGAGGGATCCCCAGGATGTCACAATGGGCCCTGGGGACAAGGGGGTGTCCCCAGGATGTCACAATGGGCCCTGCGGACAAGGGTGGTACCCACGGTGTCACAATGGGCACTGGGCACAAGGGGGGGTCCCTATAGTGTCACAATGGGTCCTGGGGACAAGTGGGGTCCCCTGAAAGTCACAATGGGCCCTGGGAACAAGGGAGATCCCCATGGTGTCACAATAAGCCCTGGGGACAAAGTGGGGTCCTGGGATGTCACAATGGGCCCTGGGGACAATGGGGGTCCTGGGACGTCACAATGGGCCCTGGGGACAATGGCGGTCCCCACGGTGCCACGATGGGTCCTGGGGACAAGGGCGTCCCCCTAGATGTCACAATGGGCCCTGGGGACAATGGGGTTGCCCAGGATGTCACAATGGACCCTGGGGACAAAGGGGGGTGCGCAGGATGTCACAATGGGCACTGGGGACAAAGGGGGGGTCCCCATGGTGTCACAATGGGTTCCCAGTGACAAGGAGGGTTCCCCATGGTGTCACAATAGGCCCTGGGGACAAAGTGGGGTCCTAGAATGTCACAATGAGCCCTGCGGACAAGGGTGGTACCCACAGTGTCACAATGGGCTCTGGGCACAAGGGGGGGTTCCCATAGTGTCACAATGGGTCCTGGGGACAAGTGGGGTCCCCAGGATGTCACAATGGGCCCTGGGGACAATGTGGGGTCCTGGGATGTCACAATGGGCCCCAGTGACAAAGGGGGTCCCCTGAATGTCACAATGGGTCCTGGGGACAATGGGGGGTCCTGGGACGTCACAATGGGCCCTGGGGACAAGGAGGGATCCCCAGGATGTCACAATGGGTACTGGAGACAAAGGGGGGGTCCCCATGGTGTCACAATGGGCCCAAGTGACAAGGAGGGTCCCCACGGTGCCACGATGGGTCCTGGGGACAAGGGCGTCCCCCAGATTTCACAATGGGCCCTGGGGACAATGGGGTTGCCCAGGATGTCACAATGGACCCTGGGGACAAAGGGGGGCGCACAGGATGTCACAATGGGCACTGGGGACAAAGGGGGGGTCCCCATGGTGTCAGAACGAGCCCTGGGGACAAAGTGGAATCCTGGGATGTCACAATGGCCCCCACTGACAAAGGGGTTCCCCATGGTGCCACAATGGGCCCTGGGGACAAAAGGGGTCCCCAGGATTTCACAATAGCACTGGGGATAAAGGGGGGTCATGGGATGTCACAATGGGCCCTGGGGATAAGGTAGATCCCCATGGTGTCACAATAAGCCCTGGGGACAAAGTGGGGTCCTGGGATGTCACAATGGGCCCCAGTGACAAAGGGGTTCCCCATGGTGCCACAATGGGCCCTGGGGACAAATGGGGTCCCCAGGATGTCACAATGAACCCTGGGGACAAACGGTGATCCTGGGACATTTCAATGGGCCCTGGGGACAAAGGGGGTCTCCAGGAAATCACAATGGGCTCTGGGGACAATGGACGTTCCCCAGGATGTTCACAATAGGCCCTGAGGACAAGGGGTGGTCCCCATGCTGTCACAATGGGTCTCCAGTGACAAGGGGGTCCCCAAGGTGTCACAATGGGCCCTGGGGACAATGGGGGGTCCTGGGACGTAACAATAGGTCCTGGGGAGAAGGGGGTTCCCCACAGTGTCACAATGGGCCCTGGGGACAAAGGGGGTCCCCAGGATGTAACAATGGACCCTGGGGACAATGGCGGGTCCTGGGACGTCACAATGGGCCCTGGAGACAAAGGGGGTCTCCAGGATGTCACAATGGGCTCTGGGGACAATGCGGGGTCCTGGGACGTCACAATGGGCCCCAGTGACATGGGGATCCCCAGGATGTCACAATGGGCCCTGGGGACAAAGGGGGGTCCTGGGATGTCACAATGGGCCCCAGTGACAAAGGGGGTCCCCTGAATGTCACAATGGGCCCTGGGGACAATGGGGGGTCCTGGGACGTCACAATGGGCCCTGGGGACAAGGAGGGATCCCCAGGATATCACAATGGGCCCCGGGGACAAAGGGGGGACCCCAGGATGTCACAATGGGCCCTGGGGACAAAGGGGGTCCCCAGGATGTCACAATGGCCTCTGGGGACAAGGAGGGTCCCCAGGATGTCACAATGGGCCCTGGGGACAAAGGGGGGTGTCGACGGTGTCAAAATGGGCCCTGGGGACAAAGGGCGTCCCCAGGATGTCACAATGGGCCCTGGGGACAATGGGGGGTCCTGGGACGTCACAATGGGCCCTGGGGACAAGAGGGGATCCCTAGGATGTCACAATGGGCCCTGGGGACTAATGTGGTCCCCACGGTGTCACAATATGTCCTGGAGACAAAGGGGGGTCCCCAGGATGTCACAATGGGCCCTTGGGACAATGGGGTTCCTGGGATGTCACAATGGGTCTCCAGTGACAAAGGGGGTCCCCAGGATGTCTCAATGGGCCCTGAGGACAATGGGAGGTCCCCATGGTGTCACAATGGGTCCACAGTGACAAGGGAGGTCTCCACGGTGCCAGGATGGGTCCTGGGGACAAGGAGGTCCCCAGGATGTCACAATGGGCCGTGGGGACAAAGAGGCTCCCCAGGATGTCACAATGGGACCTGGGGACAAGGGGGTCTCCAGGAACTCACAGTGGGCTCTGGGGACAATGGAGGTTCCCCAGGATGTTCACAATAGGCCCTGAGGACAATGGGTGGTCCCCATGCTGTCACAATGGGTCTCCAGTGACAAGGGGGTCCCCAAGGTGTCACAATGGGTCCTGGGGACAATGGGGGTTCCTGGGACGTAACAACAGGACCTGGGGACAAGGGGGTTCCCCAGAGTGTCACAATGGGCCCTGGGGACAAAGGGGGTCCGCACGGTGTTACAATGGTCCTGGGGGACAGGGGGGATGCCCAGGATGTCACAATGGGCCCTGAGGACAAGGGGGGTCCCCATGGTGTCACAATGGGTCCCCAGTGACAAGGGGGTCCCCAGGATGTAACAATGGACCCTGGGGACAATGGGGGGTCCTGGGACGTCACAATGGGCCCTGGAGACAAAGGGGGTCCCCTGAATGTCACAATGGGCCCTGGGGACAATGGGGGGTCCTGGGACGTCACAATGGGCCCTGGGGACAAAGGGGGTCCCCTGAATGTCACAATGGGCCCTGGGGACAATGGGGGGTCCTGGGACGTCACAATGGGCCCTGGGGACAAGGAGGGATCCCCAGGATGTCACAATGGGCCCTGGGGACAATGGGGGGTCCTGGGACGTCACAATGGGCCCTGGGGACAAGGAGGGATCCCCAGGATGTCACAATGGGCCCTGGGGACAATGGGGGGTCCTGGGACGTCACAATGGGCCCTGGGGACAAGAGGGGGTCCCCAGGATGTCACAATGGGCCCTGGGGACAAAGAGGGGTCCCCTGAATGTCACAATGGGCCCTGGGGACAAGGGGGTGCCGAGGATGTCACAATGGGCCCTGGGGACAATGGGGGTTCTGGGACGTCACAATTGGCCCTGGGGACAAGGGGGTTACCCATAGTGTCACAATGGGTCCTGGGGAAAATGGGGTCCCCAGGATGTCACAATGGGCACTGGGGACAATGTGGGGTCCTGGGATGTCACAATGGGCCCCAGTGACAAAGGGGGTCCCCTGAATGTTACAATAGGTCCTGAGGACAGTGGGGGGTCCTGGGACGTCACAATGGGCCCTGGGGACAAGGAGGGATCCCCAGGATGTCACAATGGGCCCTGGGGACAACGGGGGGTCCTAAGACGTCACAATGGGCCCTGGGGCCAAGCAGGGATCCCCAGGATGTCACAATGGGCCCTGGGGACAATGGGGGGTCCTGGGACGTCACAATGGGCCCCGTTGACAAGGGGGCATCCCCAGGATGTCAAAATGCGCCCTGGGGCCCAAGGGGGTCCTGCGATGTCACAATGGGCCCTGGGGACAAAGGGAGTCCCCTGGATGTCACAATGGACTCTGGGGACAAAGGGGATCCCCACGGTATCAGAATGGGCCCTGGGGACAAAGGGGGGTCCTGGGATGTCACAATGAGCGCTGCGGACAAGGGTGGTACCCACGGTGTCACAATGGGCCCTGGGGACAAGTGGGGTCCCCAGGATGTGACAATGTGTCCTGGGGACAATGTGGGGTCCTGGGATGTCACAATGGGCCCCAAGGACAAAGGGGCCCCCTGAATGTCACAATGGGTCCTAGGGACAATGGGGGGTCCTGGGACGTCACAACGGGCCCTGGGGACAAGGAGGGATCCCCAGGATGTCACAATGGGCCCTGGGGACAATGGGGGGTCCTGGGACGTCACAATGAGCCCCAGTGACAAGGGGGGGTCCCCAGGATGTCACAATGGGCCCTGGGGACAAAGAGGGGTCCCCTGAATGTCACAATGGGCCCTGGGGAGAAGGGGGTGCAGTGGATATCACAATGGGCCCTGGGGACAAGGGGGGGTCTCCAGGATGTCACAATGGGCCCTGGGGACAAAGAGGGGTCCCTAAAGTGTCACAATGGGCCCTGGGGACACAGAGGGGCCCTGGGACGTCACAATCAGCCCTGGGGACAAAGTGGGGTCCTGGGATGTCACAATGGGCCCCAGTGACAAAGGGGGTCCCCACAGTGCCACAATGGGCCGTGGGGACAAAAGGGGTGCCCAGGATGTCACAATGGGCCCTGGGGACCAGGGTGGTCCTGCGATGTCACAATGGGCCCTGGGGACAAAGGGTGTCCCCTGGTTTTCACAATGGGCCCTGGGGACAAGGAGGGATCCCCAGGATGTCACAATGGGCCCTGGGGACAATGGGGGGTCCTGGGACGTCACAATGGGCCCCAGTGACAACGGGGGTCCCCAGGATGTGACAATGGGCCCTGGGGACAAAGAGGGGTCCACTGAATGTCACAATGGGCCCTGGGGACAAGGGGGTGCAGTGGATGTCACAATGGGCCCTGGGGACAATGGGGGGTCCTGGAATGTCACAATGGGCCTTGGGGACAATGGGGGTCCCCAGGATGTCACAATGGGCCCTGGGGACAATGGGGTTGCCCAGGATGTCACAATGGGCCCTGGGGACAATGGGAGTCCCCAAGGTGTCAGAACGAGCCCTGGGGACAAAGTGGAATCCTGGAATGTCACAATGGCCCCCAGTGACAAAGGGGTTCCCCATGGTGCCACAATGGGCCCTGGGGACAAAAGGGGTCCCCAGGATTTCACAATAGCACTGGGGACAAAGGGGGGTCATGGGATGTCACAATGGGCCCTGGGGACAAGGGAGATTCCCATGGTGTCACAATAAGTCCTGGGGACAAAGTGGGGTCCTGGGATGTCACAATGGGCTCTGGGGACAAGGAGGGTCCCCCAGGATGTCACAATGGGCCCTGGGGACAAAGGGGGTCCTGGGACGTCACAATGGGCCCTGGGGACAAGGGGGGGTCCCCAGGATGTCACAATGGGCCCTGGGGACAAAGGGGGGTCCCCAGGATGTCACAATGGGCCCTGGGGACAATGTGGGGTCCCCTGAATGTCACAATGGGCCCTGGGGACAAGGAGGTGCCGAGGATGTCACAATGGGCCCTGGGGACAATGGGGGGTCCCCTGAATGTCAAAATGGGCCCTGGGGACAAGGAGGGATTCCCAGGATGTCACAATGGGCCCTGGAAACAAGGGGGTGTCCCCAGGATGTCACAATGGGCCCTGCGGACAAGGGTGGCACCCACGGTGTCACAATGGTCACTGGGCACAAGGGGGGGTCCCTATAGTGTCACAATGGGTCCTGGGGACAAGTGGGGTCCCCAGGATGTCACAAGGGCCCTGGGGACAATGTGGGGTCCTGGGATGTCACAATGGGCCCCAGTGACAAAGGGGGTCCCCTGGATGTCAGAATGGGCTCTGGGGACAAAGGGGGGTCCTGGGATGTCACAATGAGCCCTGCGGACAAGGGTGGTACCCACGGTGTCACAATGGGCCCTGGGAACAAGGGGGGGTCCCCAGGATATCACAATGTGCCCTGGGTACAAAGAGGCGTCCCCTGAATGTCGCAATGGGCCCTGGGGACAATGGGGGGTCCTAAGACGTCACAATGGGCCCTGGGGCCAAGCAGGGATCCCCAGGATGTCACAATGGGCCCTGGAGACAATGGGGGGTCCTGGGACGACACAATGGGTCCCGGTGACAAGGGGGCATCCCCAGGATGTCAAAATGCGCCCTGGGGCCCAGGGGGGTCCTGCGATGTCACAATGGGCCCTGGGGACAAAGGGGGGTCCTGGGATGTCACAATGAGCCCTGCGGACAAGGGTGGTACCCACGGTGTCACAATGGGCCCTGGGAACAAGGGGGGTCCCCATAGTGTCACAATGGGTCCTGGGGACAAGTGGGGTCCCCAAGATGTCACAATGTGTCCTGGGGACAATGTGGGGTCCTGGGATGTCACAATTGGCCCCAGTGACAAAGGGGCCCCCTGAATGTCACAATGGGTCCTGGGGACAATGTGGGGTCCTGGGATGTCACAATTGGCCCCAGTGACAAAGGGGCCCCCTGAATGTCACAATGGGTCCTGGGGACAATGGGGTGTCCTGGGACGTCACAATGGGCCCTGGGGACAGGGAGGGATCCCCAGGATGTCACAATGGGCCCTGGGGACAGTGGGGGGTCCTGGGACGTCACAATGGGCCCCAGTGACAAGGGGGGGTCCCCAGGATGTCACAATGGGCCCTGGGGACAAAGAGGGGTCCCCTGAATGTCACAATGGGCCCTTGGGACAAGGGGGTGCAGAGGATGTCACAATGGGCCCTGGGGACAATGGGGGGTCTTGGAATGTCACAATGGGCCTTGGGGACAATGGGGGTCCCCAGGATGTCACAATGGGCCCTGGGGACAATGGGAGTCCCCAAGGTGTCAGAACGAGCCCTGGGGACAAAGTGGAATCCTGGAATGTCACAATAGCCCCCAGTGACAAAGGGGTTCCCCATGGTGTCACAATGGGCCCTGGGGACAAAAGGGGTCCCCAGGATTTCACAATAGCACTGGGGACAAAGGGGGGTCATGGGATGTCACAATGGGCCCTGGGGACAAGGGAGATCCCCATGGTGTCACAATAAGCCCTGGGGACAAAGTGGGGTCCTCATGGTGCCACAATGGGCTCTGGGGACAAAGGGAGTCCCCTGGATGTCACAATGGGCCCTGGGGACAAAGGGGGGTCCCCGGGATGTCACAATGGGCCCTGGGGACAATGGGGGGTGTCCAGGATGTGAGAATGAGTCCTGAGGACAAGGGGGGGTCCCCATGGTGTCACAATGGGTCCCCAGTGACAAGGAGGGGTCCCAATGGTGTCACAATAGGCCCTGGGGACAAAGTGGGGTCCAAGAATGTCACAATGGGCCCTGGGGACAAAAGGGGTTGCCATGGTGCCACAATGGGCCCTGAGGTCAAAGGGGGTCCCCATGGTGCTACAATGGCCCTGGGGACAAAGGGGGATCCTGGGATGTCACAATGGGCCCTGGGGACAAAGAGGGTGTCCCCATGGTGCCACAACGGGCCCTGGGAGCAAGGGGGTGGCCAAGATGTCACAATGGGTCCTGGGGAAAATGGGGGGTCCCCAGGATGTCACAATGGACCCTGAGGACAAGCGGGGGTCTCCATGGTGTCACAATGGGCCCCAGTGACAAAGGGGCTCCCCTGAATGTCACAATAGGTCCTGGGGACAATGGGGGGTCCTGGGACGTCACAATGGGCCCTGGGGACAAGGAGGGATCCCCAGGATGTCACAATGGGCCCTGGGGACAAAGAGGGGTCCCCTGAATGTCACAATGGGCCCTGGGGACAAGGGGGTGCAGAGGATGTCACAATGGGCCCTGGGGACAATGGGGGGTCCTGGGACATCACAATGGGCCCTGGGGACAAGGAGGGATCCCCAGGATGTCACAATGGGCCCTGGGGACAATGGGGGGTCGTGAGACGTCACAATGGGCCCTGGGGACAAGGGGCTGCCGAGGATGTCACAATGGGCCCTGGGGACAATGGGGGTCCTGGGATGTCACAATGGGCCCTGGGGACAAGGGTGGGTCCCCAGGATGTCACAATGGGCCTTGGGAACAAGGGGTTCCCCGAGATATCACAATGGGCCCTGGGGACAATGTAAGGTCCTGGGCTGTCACAATGGACCCTGAGGACAAGGGGGGTCCCCAGGATGTCACAATGGGGCCTGGGGACCAGGGGGGGTCCTGGGATGTCACAATGGGCCCCAGTGACAAAGGGGGTCCCTATGGTGCCACAATGGGCCCTGGGGACACAGGGGGTCCCCTGGATGTCACAATGGGCTCTGGGGACAAGGAGGGTCCCCATAGTGTCACAATGGGCCCTGGGGACAAAGAGCGTCCCCAGGATGTCACAATGGGCCCTGGGGACTAGGGGGGGTCCGGGGATGTCACAATGGGCCCCAGTGACAAAGGGGGTCCCTATGGTGCCACAATGGGCCCTGGGGACAAAGGGGGTCCCCTGGATGTCACAATGAGCTCTGGGGACAAGGAGGGTCCCCAGGATGTCACAATGGGCCCTGGGGACAAAGGGGGTCCCCTGGATGTCACAATGAGCTCTGGGGACAAGGAGGGTCCCCTGAATGTCACAACGGGCCCTGGGGACAATGGGGGGTCCTGGGATGAAACAATGAGCCCTGCAGACAAGGGTGGTACCCACAGTGTCACAATGGGCCCTGGGCACAAGGGGGGGTCCCCATAGTGTCACAATGGGTCCTGGGGACAAGTGGGGTCCACAGGATGTCACAATGGGCCCTGTGGACAAGGGGGTGCCGAGGATGTCACAATGGGCCCTGGGGACAATGGGGGGTCCCCTGAATGTCAAAATGGGCCCTGGGGACAAGGAGGGATTCCCAGGATGTCACAATGGGCCCTGGAGACAAGGGGGTGTCCCCAGGATGTCACAATGGGCCCTGCGGACAAGGGTGGTACCCACGGTGTCACAATGGTCACTGGGCACAAGGGGGGGTCCCTATAGTGTCACAATGGGTCTTGGGGACAAGTGGGGTCCCCAAGTGGGGTCCCCAGGATGTCACAAGGGCCCTGGGGACAATGTGGGGTCCTGGGATTTCACAATGGGCCCCAGTGACAAAGGGGGTCCCCTGAATGTCACAATGGGTCCTGGGGACAATGGGGGGTCCTGGGACGTCACAATGGGCCCTGGGGACAAGGAGGGATCCCCAGGATGTCACAATGGGTACTGGAGACAAAGGGGGGATCCCCATGGTGTCACAATGGGCCCAAGTGACAAGGAGGGTCCCCACGGTGCCACGATGGGTCCTGGGGACAAGGGCGTCCCACAGATGTCACAATGGGCCCTGGGGACAATGGGGTTGCCCAGGATGTCACAATGGGCCCTGGGGACAATGGGAGTCCCCAAGGTGTCAGAACGAGCCCTGGGGACAAAGTGGAATCCTGGGATGTCACAATGGCCCCCACTGACAAAGGGGTTCCCCATGGTGCCACAATGGGCCCTGGGGACAAAAGGGGTCCCCAGGATTTCACAATAGCACTGGGGACAAAGGGGGGTCATGGGATGTCACAATGGGCCCTGGGGACAAGGGAGATTCCCATGGTGTCACAATAAGCCCTGGGGACAAAGTGGGGTCCTGGGATGTCACAATGGGCTCTGGGGACAAGGAGGGTCCCCCAGGATGTCACAATGGGCCCTGGGGACAAAAGGGGTCCCCAGGATTTCACAATAACACTGGGGATAAAGGGGGGTCATGGGATGTCACAATGGGCCCTGGGGACAAGGGAGATCCCCATGGTGTCACAATAAGCCCTGGGGACAAAGTGGGGTCCTGGGATGTCACAATGGGCCCCAGTGACAAAGGGGGTCCCCATGGTGCCACAGTGGGCCGTGGGGACAAATGGGGTCCCCAGGATGTCACAATGAACCCTGGGGACAAACGGTGGTCCTGGGATATTTCAATGGGCCCTGGGGACAAAGGGGGGACCCCAGGATGTCACAATGGGCCCTGGGGACAAAGGGGGTCCCCTGGATGTCACAATGGGCTCTGGGGACAAGGAGGGTCCCCAGGATGTCACATGGGTCCTGGGGACAAAGGGGGGTCCCGTGAATGTCACAATGGGCCCTAGGGACAAGGGGGTGCCGAGGAGGTCACAATGGGCCCTGGGGACAAGAGGGGATCCCTAGGATGTCACAATGGGCCCTGGGGACTAATGTGGTCCCCACGGTGTCACAATATGTCCTGGAGACAAAGGGGGGTCCCCAGGATGTCACAATGGGCCCTTGGGACAATGGGGTTCCTGGGATGTCACAATGGGTCCCCAGTGACAAAGGGGGTCCCCAGGATGTCTCAATGGGCCCTGAGGACAATGGGAGGTCCCCATGGTGTCACAATGGGTCCCCAGTAACAAGGGAGGTCTCCACGGTGCCAGGATGGGTCCTGGGGACAAGGAGGTCCCCAGGATGTCACAATGGGCCGTGGGGACAAAGAGGCTGCCCAGGATGTCACAATGGGACCTGGGGACAAGGGGGTCTCCAGGAACTCACAATGGGCTCTGGGAACAATGGAGGTTCCCCAGGATGTTCACAATAGGCCCTGAGGACAAGGGGTGGTCCCCATGCTGTCACAACGGGTCTCCAGTGACAAGGGGGTCCCCAAGGTGTCACAATGGGCCCTGGGGACAATGGGGGGTCCTGGGACGTAACAATAGGCCCTGAGGACAAGGGGTGGTCCCCATGATGTCACAACGGGTCTCCAGTGACAAGGGGGTCCCCAGGATGTCACAATGGGCCCTGGGGACAATGTGGGGTCCTGGGATGTCACAATGGGCCCCAGTGACAAAGGGGGTCCCCTGAATGTCACAATGGGTCCTGGGGACAATGGGGGTTCCTGGGACGTCACAATGGGCCCTGGGGACAAGGAGGGATCCCCAGGATGTCACAATGGGCCCTGGGGACAATGGGGGGTCCTGGGACGTCACAATGGGCCCTGGGGACAAGAGGGGGTCCCCAGGATGTCACAATGGGCCCTGGGGACAAAGAGGGGTCCCCTGAATGTCACAATGGGCCATGGGGACAAGGGGGTGCCGAGGATGTCACAATGGGCCCTGGGGACAATGGGGGTCCTCGGACGTCACAATGGGCCCTGGGGACACAGAGGGGCCCTAGGACGTCACAATCACTCCTGGGGACAAGGTGGGGTCCCCTGAGAGTCACAATGAGCCCTGGGAAGAGAGGGGGCTCCCAAGGACATCACAATTGGCCCTGGGGACAAGGGGGGGTACCCATAGTGTCACAATGGGTCCTGGGGAAAATGTGGGGGTCCTGGGATGCCACAATGGGCCCCAGTGACAAAGGGGGTCCCCTGAATGTTACAATAGGTCCTGAGGACAGTGGGGGGTCCTGGGACGTCACAATGGACCCTGGGGACAAGGAGGGATCCCCAGGATGTCACAATGGGCCCTGGGGACAACGGGGGGTCCTAAGACGTCACAATGGGCCCCGTTGACAAGGGGGCATCCCCAGGATGTCAAAATGCGCCCTGGGGCCCAGGGGGGTCCTGCGATGTCACAATGGGCCCTGGGGACAAAGGGGGTCCCCTGGATGTCACAATGGACTCTGGGGACAAAGGGGATCCCCACGGTATCAGAATGGGCCCTGGGGACAAAGGGGGGTCCTGCGATGTCACAATGAGCCCTGCGGAAAAGGGTGGTACCCACGGTGTCACAATGGGCCCTGGAAACAAGGGGGGGGTCCCCATAGTGTCACAATGGGTCCTGGGGACAAGTGGGGTCCCCAGGATGTGACAATGTGTCCTGGGGACAATGTGGGGTCCTGGGATGTCACAATGGGCCCCAGTGACAAAGGGGCCACCTGAATGTAACAATGGGTCCTGGGGACAATGGGGGGTCCTGGGACGTCACAATGGGCCCTGGGGACAAGAAGGGATCCCCAGGATGTCACAATGGGCCCTGGGGACAAGGGGGTGCCCTGAATGTCACAATGGGCCCTGGGGACAATGGGGGGTCCTGGGATGTCACAATGGGCCCCAGTGACAAGTGGGGGTCCCCAGGATGTCACAATGGGCCCTGGGGACAAAGAGGGGTGCCCTGAATGTCACAATGGGCCCTGGGGACAAGGGGGTGCAGTGGATGTCACAATGGGCCTTGGGGACAATGGGGGGTCCTGGAATGTCACAATGGGCCCTGGGGACAATGGGGGTCCCCAGGATGTCACAATGGGCCCTGGGGACAATGGGGTTGCCCAGGATGTCACAATGGGCCCTGGGGACAATGGGAGTCCCCAAGGTGTCAGAACGAGCCCTGGGGACAAAGTGGAATCCTGGAATGTCACAATGGCCCCAGTGACAAAGGGGTTCCCCATGGTGTCACAATGGGCCCTGGGGACAAAAGGGGTCCCCAGGATTTCACAATAGCACTGGGGCCAAAGGGGGTCATGGGATGTCACAATGGGCCCTGGGGACAAGGGAGATCCCCATAGTGTCACAATAAGCCCTGGGGACAAAGTGGGGTCCTGGGATGTCACAATGGGCCCTGGGGACAAAGGGGGGTCCTGGGATGTCACAATGGGGCCCAGTGACAAAGAGGGTCCTCATGGTGCCACAATGGGCCCTGGGGACAAAGGGGGTCCCCTGGATGTCACAATGGGCTCTGGGGACAAGTAGGGTCCCCAGGATGTCACAATGGGCCCTGGGGACAAAGAGCGTCCCCAGCATGTCACAATGGGCCCTGGGGACAAAGAGGGGTCCTCTTAATGTCACAATGGGCCCTGGGGACAATGGGGTGCAGTGGATGTCACAATGGGCCCTGGGGATAAAGAGGGGTCCCCTGAATGTCACAATGGGCCCTGGGGACAATGGGGCGTGTCCAGGATGTGAGAATGAGTCCTGAGGACAAGGGGGGGTCCCCATGGTGTCACAATGGGTCCCCAGTGACAAGGAGAGGTCCCCATGGTGTCACAATAGGTCCTGGGGACAAAGTGGGGTCCAAGAATGTCACAATGGGCCCTGGGGTCAAAGGGGGTCCCCATGGTGCTACAATGGGCCCTGGGGACAAAGGGGGGTCCTGGGATGTCACAATGGGCCCTGAGGACAAGCGGGGGTCTCCATGGTGTCACAATGGGCCCCAGTGACAAAGGGGGTCCCCTGAATGTCACAATAGGTCCTGGGGACAATGGGGATCCTGGGACGTCACAATGGGTCCTGGGGACAAGGAGGGATCCCCAGGATGTCACAATGGGCCCTAGGGACAAAAAGGGGTCCCCTGAATGTCACAATGGGCCCTGGGGACAAGGAGGGATCCCTAGGATGTCACAATGGCCCCTGGGGACAATGGGGGGTCCTGGGACGTCACAATGGGCCCTGGGGACAAGGGGGGTCCCCAGGATGTCACAATGGGCCCGGGGGACAAAGGGGTGCCGAGGATGTCACAATGGGCCCTGGGGACAATGGGGGGTCCCGGGATGTCACAATGGGCCCTGGGGACAATGGGGGGTCCTGGGATGTCACAATGGGCCCTGGGGACAAGGGGGTCCCCCAGATATCACAATGGGCCCTGGGGACAATGTAAGGTCCTGGGCTGTCACAATGGACCCTGAGGACAAGGGGGGTCCCCAGGATGTCACAATGAAGTCCTGGGACAAAGGGGGTCCCCAGGATGTCACAATGGGGCCTGGGGACCAGGGGGTGTCCTGGGATGTCACAATGGGCCCCAGTGACAAAGGGGGTCCCTATGGTGCCACAATGAGCCCTGGGGACAAAGGGGGTCCCCTGGATGTCAGAGTGGGCTCTGGGGACAATGGGAGGGTCCCCAGGATGTCACAATGGGCCCTGGGGACAAAGAGCGTCCCCAGCATGTCACAATGTGTCCTGGGGACAATGTGGGGTCCTGGGATGTCACAATGGGCCCCAGTGACAAAGGGGCCCCCTGAATGTCACAATGGGTCCTGGGGACAATGGGGGGTCCTGGGATGTCACAATGGGCCCTGGGGACAATGGGGGGTCCTGGGACGTCACAATGGGCCCCAGTGAGAAGGGGGGTCCCCAGGATGTCACAATGGGCTCTGTGGACAAAGAGGGGTCCCCTGAATGTCACAATGGGCCCTGGGGACAAGGGGGTGCAGTGGATGTCACAATGGGCCCTGGGGACAATGGGGTTGCCCAGGATGTCACAATGGGCCCTGGGGACAATGGGAGTCCCCAAGGTGTCAGAACGAGCCCTGGGGACAAAGTGAAATCCTGGAATGTCACAATGGCCCCCAGTGACAAAGGGGTTCCCACGGTGTCACAATGGGCCCTGGGGACAAAAGGGGTCCCCAGGATTTCACAATAGCACTGGGGACAAAGGGGGGTCATGGGATGTCACAATGGGCCCTGGGGACAAGGGAGATCCCCATGGCGTCACAATAAGCCCTGGGGACAAAGTGGGGTCCTGGGATGTCACAATGGGCTCTGGGGACAAGGAGGGTCCCCAGGATGTCACAATGGGCCCTGGGGACAAAGGGGGGTCCTGGGATGTCACAATGGGCCCTGGGGACAATGGGAGTCCCCAAGGTGTCAGAACGAGCCCTGGGGACAAAGTGGAATCCTGGAATGTCACAATGGTCCCCAGTGACAAAGGGGTTCCCCATGGTGCCACAATGGGCCCTGGGGACAAAAGGGGTCCCCAGGATTTCACAATGGCCCTGGGGACAAAGGGGGTATCCCCATGGTGCCACAACGGGCCCTGGGAGCAAGGGGGTGGCCAGGATGTCACAATGGGTCCTGGGGAAAATGGGGGGTGCCCAGGATGTCACAATGGACCCTGAGGACAAGCGGGGGTCTCCATGGTGTCACAATGGGCCCCAGTGACAAAGGGGGTCCCCTGAATGTCACAATAGGTCCTGGGGACAATGGGGGGTGCTGGGACGTCACAATGGGCCCTGGGGACAACGAGGGATCCCAAGGATGTCACAATGGGTCCTGGGGACAAGGGGGTGCAGAGGATGTCACAATGGGCCCTGGGGACAATGTGGGGTCCTGGGATGTCACAATGGGCCCCAGTGACAAAGGGGGTCCCCTGAATGTCACAATGGGTCCTGGGGACAATGCGGGGTCCTGGGACGTCACAATGGGCCCTGGGGACAAGGAGGGATCCCCAGGATGTCACAATGGGCCCTGGGGACAATGGGCGGTCCTGGGACATCACAATGGGCCCTGAGGACAAGGAGGGATCCCCAGGATGTCACAATGGGCCCTGGGGACAATGGGGGGTCGTTAGACGTCACAATGGCCCCTGGCACAAAGAGGGGTCCCCAGGATGTCACAATGGGCCCTGGGGACAAACAGGGGTCCCCTGAATGTCACAATGGGCCCTGGGGACAAGGGGGTGCCGAGGATGTCACAATGGGCCCTGGGGACAATGGGGGGTCCTGGGACGTCACAATGGGCCCTGCGGACAAGGAGGGATCCCCAGGATGTCACAATGGGCCCTGGGGACAAAGGGGCGTCCTGAGACGTCACAATGAGCCCTGCGGACAAGGGTGGTACCCAGGACGTCACAATGGGCCCTGGGGACAAGGGGGGGTCCCCATAGTGTCACAATGGGTCCTGGGGACAAGTGGGGTCCCCAGGATGTCACAATGGGCCCTGGGGACAATGTGCGGTCCTGGGATGTCACAATGGGCCCCAGTGACAAAGGGGGTCCCCTGAATGTCACAATGGGTCCTGGGGACAATGGGGGGTCCTGGGACGTCACAATGGGCCCTGGGGACAAGGAGGAATCCCCAGGATGTCACAATGGGCCCTGGGGACAATGGAGGGTCCTGGGACGTCACAATGGGCCCTGGGGACAAGAGGGGGTCCCCTGGATGTCACAATGGGCTCTGGGGACAAGGGGGGTCCCCAGGACGTCACAATGGGCCCTGGGGACAAAGGGGGGTGTCGACGGTGTCACAATGGGCCCCAGTGTCAAAGGGGGTCCCCATGGTGCCACAATGGGCCCTGGAGACAAAGGGGGTCCCTTGGATGTCACAATGGGCTCTGGGGACAAGGAGGGTCCCCAGGATGTCACAATGGGCCGTGGGGACAAGGAGGGATCCCCAGGATGTCACAATGGGCCCTGGGGACAATGGGGGGTCCTTAGACTTCACAATGGGCCCTGGGAACAAAGAGGGGTCCCCTGAATGTCACAATGGGCCCTGGGGACAAGGAGGGATCCTGGGACGTCACAATGGGCCCCAGTGACAAGGGGGGGTCCCCAGGATGTCACAATGGGCCCTGGGGACAAAGAGGGGTCCCCAGGATGTCAAAATGGGCCCTGGGGACAATGGGGGGTCCTAAGACGTCACAATGAACCCTGGGGACAACGGGGGGTCCTGGGACGTCACAATGGGCCCCAGTGACAAGGGGCGGTCCCCAGGATGTCACAATGGGCCCTGGGGACAAAGAGGAGTCCCCTGAATGTCACAATGGGCCCTGGGGACAATGGGGGTCCCCAGGATGTCACAATGGGCCCTGGGGACAATGGGGGTCCCCAGGATGTCACAATGGGCCCTGGGGACAATGGGGGTCCCCAGGATGTCACAATGGGCCCTTGGGGTTTAGAAGTCAGGTCTAAGAGTGCAGCGTTTGGGGTGCAGGGGCTTGGGGGGAAATTTAAGGTTGCAGAGTGTGGGGTTCACAGGACTGGGGCACAGGATTTGGGGGTGCGCGGTTTCAGGGTTCAGGATTTGGAGGTGTGGAGTTTTGGGGTGCAGGGGTTGGGAGTGCAGGGTGGTGGGGATGAGAGATTTGGGTGCAGGATTTGGGGGTGCAGAGTCTTGGGAGGCAAGGATCCGGGTCTTCAGGATTTGGGGGTTCAGTGTTTAGGGCAGCACAATCTTGGGGTGCAGGGGTTTGCAGTGAAAGGTTTGGTAGGCAGGATTTGGGGTGCAGGATTCTGGGGTGCTGGGTTTGGGGTACAGGATTTGGTGTTGCAGGGATGGGGTTGAAGGGCTTGGGTTGCCAGGCCTTTGAGGTGCAGGATTTGGAGGTGCAGGGTTTGGGAGGGAATTCTTTGGGGTGCAGGGTTTGGGGGCAGGGTTTAGGGGTGGAGGGTATAGGACGGAAAGATTTGGGAATGCAGGGTTTGGGGTGCAGGTTTCGGGGTTCAGGAAGGTAGGGAGGGCAGGATTAGGGGGTGCAAGGTTTCAGTTGTAGGGTTTAGGGGTGCAGAGTTTGGTAGGGCCGAATTTGGGGGTGCAGGATCTGGGGTGCAGGGTTTGGGAAGACAGGATCGGGGGTGGAGGATTTGGGGGTGCAGGATTGAGGGGCAGGGTTTTGGTGCAGGGCTTGGGGTCAGGATCTGGGGTGCAGGTTTGGGAAGAGTATTTTGGGGTGCAGGATTTTGGGTGCCGTGTCTGCGGGGCAGGTTTGGGGTGATCACTGCTGATCCGCACACACTCTCTCTCTCTGTCCCCATTGTCCCCAATGCCCCCTTACCTGTCTCACCTCCCTCTCCAGCTCCGCTCCCACCCCCCCAATCCCCCTCAGCGGGGCCAGCCCGGGGTGCAGCTCCTGCAACGGCTCCTTCTCTGCATTCATTAACAATTAACACCCTCAGCAGCGCTAATTAACACCCCCCCCACCCCCCCGTATCCCCGCTGCCCCCTAATTACCCCCTAATTCGCGCTAATCACCCCTAATTCCCCCTCATTACTCACCCAGCAGCCCCTCGATGTCCGGAGCCGCCATCTTGCCCCGCCGGGAGGGCCACAAACCACCTCAAAATTGACCCAAAATAGCGCTTTTTCAACCCAAAACCCTCCCGCTGAGGCTCCCCGAGCTGTGTCCCCAAAGCCCCCGCTGTTGTCACCTCGGGAAAAGCGCGAAAAAAGCGGCCCCGGGGGTCCCCGCGCTTCGCTTCGCGCTCTGAGGGAAAGCGCGGGAAAACGAGCGGAGACGGAAAGAGCCGAGCGGAGCCGAACGGCGCGCGAGCGGAGCCGAACGGCGCGCGAGCGGAGCCGAGCGGCGCCCGAGCGGAGCCGAGCGGCGCCCGAGCGGAGCCGAGCGGCGCCCGGGCGGAGCCGAGCGGCGCCCGGGCGGAGCCGAGCGGCACCCGGGCGGAGCCGAGCGGCACCCGGGCGGAGCCGAGCGGCGCCCGAGTCCCGGCCGGGGCCGAACGCACCCGAAGGGACCCGAAGTCTTCCCGAAGGGGTCCGACTGGAGCCGAACGCACCCGAACGCACCCGAAGGGGCCGAACGCACCCGAAGGGACCCGAAGTCTTCCCGAAGGGGTCCGAGTGGAGCCGAACGCACCCGAAGGGACCCGAACCCACCCGAAGGGGCCCGAGTGGAGCCGAACAAACCCGAAGGGACCCGAACCCACCCGAAGGGACCCGAACCCACCCGAAGGGACCCGAACGCACCCGAAGGGGTCCGAGTGGAGGCGAACGCACCCGAAGGGACCCGAACGCACCCGAAGGGACCCGAAGTCTCCCCGAAGGGGCCCGAACCCACCCGAAGGGGCCCGAAGTCTCCCCGAAGGGACCCGAAGTCTCCCCGAAGGGACCCGAAGTCTCCCCGAAGGGACCCGAAGTCTCCCCGAAAGTGCCCCAAAAGGCGCCAAACTCCCAAATCCCCCCCTTTTTACCCCAAAACCCGTGTTCCGCTCCCCCCCCGGCCCCTCCTCTTCCTCCCCCCGCCCCCTTTCTTCCCCTTTTCCCGCCTCACGATCGTTTCCCGCCGCGGCGGTGGCTGCGAGCGAGGCCACGCCCCCTTCCTCAGGCGGCGGCCAATGGGAAGCGGGGGGGTGCGTGGCCACGCCCACTGTGCGTGGCGTGCGCGGAGGCGGCTCCGAGAGGAGCCGAAGATACACGAAGGGAGCCGAAGGGACCCGAGGGGACCCGAAGGGACCCGAACGCACCCGAAGGGACCCGAACACACCCGAAGGGACCCGACTGGGGCCCGAACGCACCCGAGGGGACCCGAAGGCACCCGAAGGCACCCGAAGGGACCCGAACGCACCCGAAGGGACCCGAGTGGGACCCGAACACACCCGAAGGGACCCGAGTGGGGCCCGCACTCACCCGAAGGGACCCGAGTGGGGCCCGAACACACTTAGGGGGCTCCATGAGTCACTTATGGGTCACTATGGGGCACTCCTGGGTCCCTAAGGGGGAAATTATGGGGGTCTATGGGGAGTTCAGGAGGGACCCAGGAGTACCCCAAGGGACCCAGGAGTGCCCCAAAGGACCCAGGAGTTCAGGAGGGACCCAGGAGTGCCCCAAAGGACCCAGGAGTTCAGGAGGGACCCAGGAGTGCCCCAAAGGACCCAGGAGTACCCAAATGTGTTGTGTTTTGTTTTTTCTCTCTTGTTTATGTCCTCTTTTACCTGAAATGGGACAATGGGGGCAATGGGGGGCAATGGGGTCAGTGGGGGGCAATGGGGTCAGTGGGGGGCAATGGGGGACAATGGGGGACAATGGGGGCAGTGGGTACAATGGGGGGCAATGGGGGGCAATGGGGGGCAATGGGGGGCAATGGGGGCAGTGGGGGGCAATGGGGGGCAATGGGACAATGGGGGGCAATGGGGTCAATGGGGGCAATGGGAGTCAATGCGGTCAATGGGTCAATGGGTCAATGGGGTCAATGGGGGCAATGGGAGTCAATGGGGGGCAATGGGGATCAATGGGTCAACGGGGTCAATGGGGGTCAATGGGTCAATGGGGGGCAATGGGGGGCAATGGGGATCAATGGTGATCAATGGGGGGCAATGGGGGTCAATGGGGGGTCAATGAAGTCAATGACTCAATGACTCAATGGGGGTCAATGGGGATCAATGGGTCAATGGGGTCAGTGGGGTCAATGGGTCAATGGGAGTCAATGGGGTCAATGGGGGTCAATGGGGTCAATGGGGATCAATGGGTCAATGGGAGTCAATGGGGTCAATGGGTCAATGGGGTCAATGGGGATCAATGGGTCAATGGGGGTCAATCGGTCAATGGGGATCAATGGGGGTCAATGGGGTCAGTCAATGGGGTCAATGGGGTCAATGGGAGTCAATGGGGTCAATGGGTCCCAGGGTCGCATTCCCGCTGTCCCTGTCCCCGCTGTCCCAGGGCTCAGTGCTCACTCCTCATTGGTTCCTGGCCTTTTGCATTCATTAATATTCGGTTAATTATTCGTTAAGGTTTTCTTGCCATAGTTGAGCCCAGCAGGAACCCCCGGGGTCCTAAAACCCTCCCTCTCTATGGGTCCCTATGGGGCTCTATGGGTCCCTATGGAGCTCTATGGGTCCCTATGGAGCTCTCTAGGTCCCTATGGGGTTCCATGGGGCTCTGTGGTTTCCTATGGGCCTCTATGGGGCTCTATGGGTCCCTATGGGTCCCTATGGGTCTTAATGGGTCTCTATGGGGCTCCTTGGGTCTCTATGGGTCCCTATGGGTCTCTATGGGTCTCTACGGGTCCCTATGGGTCTCTATGGGTCTCTACAGGCTCTATGGGTCCCTATGGGGCTCCTTGATGCTCTATGGGTCTCTATGGAACCCCCAGGGTCCTAAAACCCTCCCTCTCTATGGGTCCCTTTGGGTCTCTATGGGTCCCTATGGGTCTCTATGGGGTTCCATGGGGCTCTGTGGCTCCCTATGGGCCTCTATGGTCTCTATGGGTCCCTATGGGGTCCTACGGAGCTCTATGGGTCCCTATGGGTCTCTACAGGCTCTACGGTCCCTATGGGTCTCTATGGGGTTCCATGGGGCTCTGTGGCTCCCTATGGGCCTCTATGGTCTCTATGGGTCCCTCTGGGGTCCTATGGAGCTCTATGGGTCCCTATGGGTCTCTACAGGCTCTACGGTCCCTATGGGTCCCTATGGGTCTCTATGGTCTCTATGGGTCCCTATGGGTCCCTTTGGGTCTCTATGGGTCCCTATGGGGTTCCATGGGGCTCTGTGGCTCCCTATGGGCCTCTATGGTCTCTATGGGTCCCTATGGGGTCCTATGGAGCTCTATGGGTCCCTATGGGTCTCTACAGGCTCTACGGTCCCTATGGGTCCCTATGGGTCTCTATGGTCTCTATGGGTCCCTATGGGTCCCTTTGGGTCTCTATGGGTCCCTATGGGGTTCCATGGGGCTCTGCGGCTCCCTATGGGCCTCTATGGTCTCTATGGGTCCCTATGGGTCTCTACAGGCTTTACGGTCCCTATGGGTCTCTATGGGGTTCCATGGGGCTCTGTGGCTCCCTATGGGCCTCTATGGTCTCTATGGGTCCCTATGGGGTCCTATGGAGGTGGGTGCTTTTTTCCAACCAAAGTGATTAATGAGTTTTTAGGGTTTATCCCAAATGATGGGAACCCCCGGTTCCTTCCTTCCTTCCTTCCTTCCTTCCTTCCTTCCTTCCTTCCTTCCTTCCTTCCCTCCTTCCTTCCCTCCTTGCCCTCTCATAACCGCACGCGAGCCCCGATGCTGAGGGCCCTTGAGCTCCTCCTCGCCTTTGAAAACAACATGGACGACCTTACCTTGTTGATGATGGGGATCTTCTGGAGCAGGCCAGGGATCCTCTGGAGATCCTCGCAACGTGGTGCTTTCCTTTGAGCCCACGACTTCTCTGCCTGGGGCCTCTTCCCATTGGACGCTCTTAGAGGAGCCACTGAGTTTTTGGAGCTCGCCACCTCTTTTGGATGAAGCTGGAGCAGCTGGGGATGGGCCTGGGATGCTGGGCAGGAAGAGCCAGGGCCGGTGCTGGACCCTCCCCAGCCCATTTCTCTCTGTTCGCTCCTCCAGAATCCTCGGAATCTGATGGCGAAGATGACGAAGATGACGAAGATGACGAAGATGACGAAGATGATGAAGATGACGAGCGTGTCCCCACGCGGGAAGACATCAAGAAGCTGATGGAAAGCAAGAAGAAGCAGCAGTCGCTCCAGGAGAGCTTTGGATACCCCAGACCACCCCTTGTGCTTCGGATGCCCACACCACCCCTTGTGTTTTGGATACCCCAGACCACCCCTTTGGGGAAGACCCTCCGTATGCTGAGGTGTTGCGTCTCCTTCCTCTTCATCCTCTACAAGGTGTTTGGTGAAGAGCAGAGCTGGAAGCGGGGGTTCCCATCATTTGGGATAAACCCTAAAAACTCATTTTGGTTGGAAAAGACCCTCGAGATCATGGAGGCCAAGCATAACCCACCCCTGGCACTGACCCGTATCCCTGAGGACGTTGTTTTGTGACACCATGGGGACCCCGCCTTGTCCCCAGAGCCCATTGTGACATCCTGGGGACCCCCTTTGTCCCCAGGGCCCATTGGACGTCCCATGACTCCCCCTTGTCCCCAGGGCCCATTGTGACATCCCAGGACCCCGCTTTCTCCCCTGGGCGCATTGTGACTTCCTAGGACCCCCCATTGTCCCCAGGGATCATTGGGACACCGTGGGGACCCCCTTTGTCCCCAGGGCCCATTGTGATATTCGGGGGACCCCCTTGTCCCCAGGGCCCATTGTGACATCCCAGGACCCCCCATTGTCCCCAGAGCCCATTGTGACATCCTAGGGACCCCCTTTGTCCCCAGGGCCCATTTTCGCACCATGGGGACCCCCTTTGTTACTGGGTCCCATTGTGACATTCCAGGACCTTACTTTGTCCCCAGGGCCCATTGTGACACCATCGGGACCCCCATTTGTCCCCAGGGCCCATTGTGACATTCAGAGGACCCCTCTTTGTCCCCAGGGCCCATTGTGAATTCCCAGGGCCCCATGTTGTCCCCAGGGCCCATTGTGACATCCTGGGGACCCCCTTTGTCCCTGTCGAGGGTTAAGATTCCTAACCCCAACTCCTAACCCCAACTCCTAACCCAGACCATAACGCTAATCCTAAACCTAAGCCTAATTCCTAACCCTAAACCCAATCCTAACCCAATCCCTTAACCCTAACCCAATCTCTTAACCCTTATCCCAATCCCTTAACCCTAACCCAAACTCCTAACTCTAAGCCTAAGCCCAACCCAGACGCCTAAGCCCAACCCAGACGCCTAAGCCCAACCCAGACGCCTAAGCCCAACCCAGACGCCTAAGCCAAACTCCTAACACTAAGCCTAACCCTAACGGAAACTCCTAACCCTAACCCAAACTCCTAGCCTTAAGACTAACCCTAAATCCTAACTCAAACTCCTAACCCTAAGTCTAAGCCTAAACCAAACTCCTAAGCTTAAGACTAAGCCTAACCCAAACTCCTAAGCCTAACCCTAACCCAAACTCCAAAACCTAAGCCTAACCCTAACCCAAACCCAAACTCAGTGGCCACTAAGCAGGCCTGGAGCTGTCAGGAGAAAGGACTCCCTGGAGCTCACCCAGCTCTAAACTCAGCCCCAACCTGCTGCTGCCTCGGCAGCCGGCACTGCGAGCGGCGCAGAGACGGAGCAGTTGGCAAAGAGCTTTGCAAGGCAGAGCCCTCTGGGGCACAGCACTGAGCTGGACCCACTTCCCCTCTGCGTGACCGAGCGTCAGCCAAGAAAGCAGCAAGCTAAATTTCACAGGAACGGAAAATTAACATGGAAACGCTCATTTGTTCCCAGGTCGTACCTGTGGGATGGCCCCGAGGCTCACGGACACACTCAGGTGAAGCAGTCAAGGAGCCGCTGCCTACAGGGACGGCTGGAATCGAGCAGAAAGGAAAAGCGTTTCCATTTCACGTTGTGAAATGACCTGCAGCGCCTGGACGGGGGTCAGGCAACAACACGGGACCCAGACGCATGCTGAAATTGCCAAAGCTGCAGAGGGGCTGCAGACCCCTTGTCTGGGACCTGGCAGCTTCCAAACTACTGTGTCCAGGCCACATGCAACACCCCTCAAGGACCAGATGGACCAACACGGGGCCTCTCAGGGCCTTCTGACCAGGAGACCTCTCACACACACAAAAGGAAACCCACACTAACGTGGGAGCATGGAGCACCAGGGCAAAAAATGATCATCCATGTTTCTCCTAAATCAGAGCCTGCTGGCTACTGCAAGGCTCAACTATTGCAAGAAAACGTTCACAAATAATAAACCAAATACTAACAAACGCAAAAGGCCAGTAACCAATGAACACTGAACACTTACCCCTGCGATTCCCCTCAGGCTCAGGAACAGGATTACACCAAGAGGCTTGATCAGCATGGACTGCAGGAACCAAACAGGGAGTCAAACACGGGTGGGAGCTTCCATGGCACGTTGTGATCTCCTGCTTCCTCAGTCACCTGCTGTGATGGGAGAGGGTGAGATAATGACACGAGACACATACAGAGGTGTGTGTTCCCACAGCTAGAAACAGAGCACGGGTGACCTTTTTGCTGAGACCTAGCAGGTTTTCAGGCAAATTGAACATTCATGACTTGTCTGTGTAATACCACCAAGGCACAAAAAGCTTTTGGAAAGCCTCTGAGAGGATCTTGGGTACAATCACACACGAATAACCTATTAAAACACGAGTGTTTATTCGCTCAAGCAGACAGACAGTGACAACTCACCTCTGGGACAGCCCAAGGCTCCTAACCAGGACCCAGCTGAGAAGCTCGATCAACTCTGCCAAGGCCATGTCCTGGAGTCAAGCACAGATCAGAGAGGTTTCCAGGCTCACCGAGCAACACTCCTGCATTCCAGGTAAAAGACGACATAGACAAGAGAGAAAAAACAAAACACAACACAACATATTTAGGACAACAGTGCCCATATCTTGCAGAAAAATAGCCGTATTTGGGGAAAAAACTGGCAAAACGACAAAATATTCCAAATATTTGGGGGCTAAATTGGTCAATACAGGCAAAACAATCTGAGTATTTGGGCAAAAAGTGGCCCAAAGAGGCAAAAACATCCACACTTGGGTGCAAAGCTGTCGGCAAACATGAAAACATCCCATATTTGGGATCACAGTGCCCATATCAGGGGAAAAAATGGGCAAAAGCACCTGAGTATATCGGGTCAAGAGAGGCAGAAAAAACCAAAGCACCACTAGATTTGAGCAAAACTGGCCAAAAAGGGGTATAACATCCCCAGATTCAGGGTGAAACTGGACCAAAGAGTCGAAGTATGCCCAGATTTGGGTAAAAAAATGGCCAAAAATGGCCCAAACACCCCCAGATTTGGGTATAAACAAAACTGGAAAACCAAAGAACTCCCAGATATAGGCAGAAACGATCCCAAAGGGCACAAATGTGCCCAGGTTTAGCTCTAAAGTGGCCCAAAGTGCCAAAGCAATCCCAGCTTTGATTTGCAACGGGCCCAAAGGCTCAAAGCGCGCCCTGGGATGGGGCCGTGTGGCACGAGGCTGGGGGGCAGGGAGGGCCCCACAGGGACTCAGTGCTGGTTTCTGCCCTGTGCCAGCACTCCCAGCCCCTGCTTGCCCAGAACCTGCCCCTGAAGCAGCCGCAGCCCCTCTCCCCTCCCTGCGGGTGTCTGCCCCCTGCCCACACCCTGGTGCTGCCTGGCTCGCCCTGCCCGGCCCAGCCCGGCTGCTCTCCCGGCCCCAGCCCCAGCCCTGGCCCCACTGCTGCCCTGCTGAGCTGCTCGGGGCTGGGTGCTGCCCCTGCTCGCCCACCTGCTCCCTGCGCTCGGCTGGAGCAGCCTGGGCGTCCCGGGCTGGCAGGGACACCAGGAGGAGGAACAGGGTGAGGACCATGGCCCCCACGCTCGCCCCATGATGCTGCTGCTGCCAAGACACAGCACAGCACGTCACCGAGGGGCTCTGACCTCACAGTCACATTGGAATCACCACATCTGCACACTGCTGCATGGCCTTGTGCTACACCAGCATGGAAGGAACAGAAGTGGAGAAGGGGGCACCTATTTTGGGAGGCAGCTCTGCCTGTGGGAGTGCACAGGCTCTCACTTCTTGCTTCCCAGAAATCAATCAATCAATCAATCCCAAAAGCTACATATTAATAGTAAATTTAAATAAAAAAAGCCAACTTCAAGGGTCTTTACTTGTAGCTATATTTGTCAGGCAGCTCTCTGGGAAGAAACCAGCTTTTCCTGCTAGTTTGACCACAGCTTCAATGCCTTTAAAGCCACCACTTCTGAGCTCTGCTGCTCCAACACAGCCTCACAGCCCAGCAAAATCATAGTGCAGGCAGAAAGCTTCACCATACAGAGATGGAGACAGTCAGGAATACGTTCCTCTCAAAAGCAGACACTGCAAGCCACTCTTCCTCTTGCTTACCAAATTCAGACAGCGTTAGAAAACAACAACAACAAGGAAGCGAGATTCTTATTTTATGCACCCCATTGTATGGACCATTCAACATCAAGTCCAACCGAAGTCTGAACCTCCGAATGAGAAATGCCATCTTCAAATTTCTAGGAAAATGAAGGGCTTTGAAGTGGCAAGACCATAAAATGTTCATTAAAGCACTGCCATGCAAGTCCGCACCCCTGATCACAGACCACCTGCCCTGGTACCAAAGGCAGTGATGTTCTCAGCTGACATCTGGAACGCAGCACAAAGTCTCATGTTCTCCAGTGCCAAGCATGTAGTTTGGAACTGAAACAGGGCAGCAAACCATCTCCAGTCAGTCTGTTTTCATTCGAGTACATCCGGACAAGTTCAGTTCACGTTCACCAGGAATCACAGCAGGTCCCACCCGTCCCTGCAGACCCCAACACCGCTCCTGTGCAGGGTCCCCAGGAGCAGTAAGCACAGAACAAGAAACCTCCCTTCCAAAGAAGGCCCACAGCTGCTCTTCCAACGAGCTGCATAAGCAGCAGCTGAGAACAACCTCTGCTGTAGCTGCACCAGGCTCTGCTGTCTGCAGAAGGAGAGCAGCTCCTAAATGATCCCCAGCCCTACAGACACAGCCCAGGGCAGTGATGAGGAACCACCAGAGTGCAGGGACACCTGGCCATTCAGTTGAAGCTGCTGGGGAGAAGGACAGAGGACTAGCAAGAGACAAATCAGACAAGAGAGAAGACAGAGGAGCTGAGAGAGAAAGAAACACACAGGGAAAAGGACGGAGAGATGAAGGCAAAAAGGCACAATGAGCTGGGATGAGACAGGGAGGAAGAACCAGCAGGGCTGATGAGCAGGACAGAGGGATGGGGAGGGGGGAGGAGGAGAAGCAGGAAGGGGCTGGAGAAAGACAGGGAGGGGGATGCACAGATGGAGAGACAAAAAGAAAGACAGGGAACAGAACAAAGGGAGTGAGAAATAAAGCAAAGTTGGGATCCAAATGAAGAGACTGGAAAGGGGAAACATGCAACAAGGAGCTGGAGAAAGAGGAAAAGAGGGCTGAAGAGCAGGAAAGAGGAAGAGAAGACAAAGAAAAGGCAGAGCCAGCTGGACAGGGGTGATATAGTGAGAAGGGATGGCACTGGGAACAGGGATGGGAGACAGAAAGAAAACCAGGACAGAAAGACATCAAAAGGAAGAGGGGCAGTAATCTGGACAGAAATGGAGAAAGAAGCAGCCGGGAAAGGGAAGACAGGCAGAAAGACAGAAGGGGAGCAGGAGAGAGAAAGAACAACAAGGGTTGGGGGCAGGACAGAGATTGGGGAAAAAATCCTGGGGCGGGCAGCAAGATGGAGAGGGAGTAAAAAAGAAGAGGGGCAGGAATAGGTGCAGGGAGCAGGACAGAGGGATACAGTGAGAAATGATGGGGCAGGGAGCAGGACACAGCAACAGAGCAGAATGGTGACAAAGAGAAACCAGGGATGATGAGAAGCACAGAGCAGCGGAGACAGAGAGGGAGATACGAGAAACCCTGCACAGAGGTGGAGACGGGTGGAGGAAACGGTGAGGAAGAAGCAGAGAGGGGCAGAGAGAGAAGAGATGAAGAGGGAGAAGGACACGGTAGGAAAGAGGAGGGAGCAGGGAGGGAGGGAGGGGAGCACAAAACAGGATGAAATGAGCCCAAGGGCCCAGGACTCACCACAGTTCCTGCTCTCTGCACTGCCAGGCAAGCTGTGCAGTTCAGGCACTTCTGTCTGCCTGTCTTTCCCTCCCCTCCTATTCTGTAGCTCCAGCCGTTTGTCCATCCCGCACCTAAGAGAACACATGGGTGTCTGACAGCTCTCACAGCACGAGGCTCCCCAGACGCACCCCACACACACACACACTATACGGCCGGACAGTGATTTTCCCCACTTACACAGGCCCTGCGGTGCACGTTTGTGATCTGCTCTGCTGAGGCTGCTCACAGGGACTCTTCCTCACCCAGAGGGGCAGCTGTCTCTGGTGCAGCTGCAGCAGCAGCTGTGGGGATCCCCTGCACTTCACCCTCCAGCTGCTTCCCCTTCTCCTGCTCTCTCCAGCTCCAGCCCCAGCAGCTCCTCCCTTTGTCCCTAGGGCCCATTGTGACATTCCAGGACCCCCCATTGTCCCCAGAGCCCATTGTAACATCCAGGGCACCATCCTTGATCCGCAGGGCCCATTGTGACGTCCCAGGACCCCCCTTTGTCCCCAGGGCCCATTGTGACATCCCAGGACCCCACTTTATACTGAAGGCCCATTGTGACATCCTGGGGACCCCCTTTGCCCCAGGGCCCATTGTGACGTCCCCGGACCCCCCATTGTCCCCAGGGCCCGTTGTGACATTCAGGGGACAGCCTTTGTCCCAAGGGCCCATTGTGACACCGTCGGGACCCCTGTTGTCCCCAGAGCCCATTGTGACATCCTGGAAACCCCCTTTGTCCCCAGGGCCCATTGTGACCTCCCAGGACCCCACTTTGTCCCCAGGGCCCATTGTGACATCCTCGGGACGCCCCTGGTCCCCAGAGCCCGTTGTGACATCCTGGGGAGCCCCCTCTGTCCCCTGGGCCCATTGTGACACCGTGGGGACCCCCTTTGTCCCCAGGGCCCATTGTGACATTTAGGGACCTCCCAGTTGTCCCCAGGGCCCATTGTGACGTCCCAGGACCCCCCGTCATCCCCAGGGCCCATTGTGACATCCTGGGGACCCCCTTGTCCCCAGTGCCTATTGTGAAATCCTGGGGACCCCCTTTGTCCCCAGGGCCCATTGTGACATTCCAGGACCCCCCTTGTCCCCATGGCCCATTGTGAAATCCTGGGGACCTCCTTTGTCCCCAGGGCACATTGTGACGTCCCAGGACCCCCCTTTGTCCCCAGGGTCCATTGTGACATCCTGGGGACCCTCTTTGTCCCCAGGGCCCATTGTGACAGGGTGGGGACTCCCTTTGTCCCCAGGGGCCATTGTGACATCTCAGGACACCCCAATTGTTTCCAGGGCCCATTGTGGCGTCTTGGGGACCCCCCGTTTTCCCCAGGGCCCATTGTGACATTCAGGGAACATTGTTTTGTCCCCAGGGCACATTGCGACATCTCAGGACCCCCCAATCTTCCCCAGGGCCCATTGTGGCATCCTGGGTACCCCTTTTATCCCCAGGGCCCATTGTGACATCCTGGGGACCCCTTTGTCCCCAGAGCCCATTGTGACATTCTGGTGAGCCCCCTTTGTCCCCAGGGCCCATTGTGACATCCCAGGACCCCCTTTGTCACCAGGGCCCATTGTGACGTCCCAGGACCCCTCTTTGTCCCCAGGGCCCATTGTGACATCCCCGGACCCCCCATTGTCCCCAGAGCCCATTGTGACATCCTTGGGACCCCCATTGTCCCCAGGGCCCATTGTGACATTCAGGGGACAGACTTTTTCCCAAGGGCCCATTGTGACACCATCGGGACCCCCGTTGTCCCCAGGGCCAATTGTGACACCATGGGGACCCTCCTCGTCACTGCGGACCCATTGTGACACCATGGGGACCTGCCCTTGTCCTCAGGGCCCATTGTGACATCCTGGGGACCCTCTTGTCCCCAGGGCCCATAGTTGCACCCTGGGGACCCCCTCTTTATTCCCAGTGCCCATTGTGACATCCCAGGACCCCCCTATGTCCCCAGGGCCCATTGTGACACCATGGGGACACCCCTTTGACTCCAGGGCCCATTGTCACATCCCAGGACCCCCCAATTGTCCCCAGGGCCCATTGTGACATCCTGGGGACCCCCCTTGTCACTGGGGACCCATTGTATACACCATGGGGACCCCTCTTTGTCCCCAGGGCCCATTGTGACATCCTGGGGACCCCCCTTGTCACTGGTGACCCATTGTGACACCATGGCGACCCCCGTTTGTCCCCAGGGCTCATTGTGACATCCCAGGACCCCCCATTGTCCCAAGGACCCATTGTGACATCTCAGGACCCCACTTGTCACTGGGGACCCATTGTGACACCATAGGGACCCCCGTTTGTCCCCAGGGCTCATTGTGACATCCCAGGACCTCCCATTGTCCCCAGGGCCCATTTTGACATCATGGGGACCGCCTTGTCCCTCTGGCCCGTTGTGGCACCATGGGGACCTCCTTTGTCCCCAGGGCCCGTTGTGACACCATGGGGACCCCTTTTGTCACTGTGGCCCAATGTGACATCCCAGGACCCCACTTTGTACCCAAGGCCTGTTGTGACACCGTGGGGACCCCCCTTGTCCCCAGAGCCCATTGTGACATCCTGGGGACCCCCCTTGTCTCCAGGGCCCACCGTGGCACCGTGGGGACCACCCTTGTCACTGGGCCCCATTGTAACACTATGGGGACCCCCCCTTGTCCCCAGAGCCCATTGTGACATCCTGGGGACCCCCTTGTTCCCCAGGGCCCACTGTGATGTCCCAGGACCCCCCCTTGTCCCCAGAGCCCATTGTGACATCCTGGGGACGCCCTTTTTCCCCAGGACCCATTGTGGCACCATTGGGACCCCCTTTGTCACTCGGGCCCATTGTGACTTCCCAGGACCCCCCTTTGTCCCCAGGGCCCATTGTGACACCGTTGGAATCCCCGTTGTCCCCAGAGCCCATTGTGACATCCTGGGAACCCCCTTTGTGCCCAGGGCCCATTGTGACATTTCAGGACCCCACTTTGTCCCCAGGGCCCATTGTGACATCCTGGAGATGCCCTTTGTCCCCAGAGCCCGTTGTGACATCTAAGGACCCCCCAATTGTGCCCAGGGCTCATTGTGACATCCCAGGACCCCCCATTGTCCCCAGGGCCAATTGTGACATCCTGGGGACCCCGTTTGTCACTAGGGTCCATTGTGGCACCATGGGGATGCCCTTTGTCCCCAGGACCCATTGTGACATCCTGGGCACCCCCTTTGTCCCCAGGGCCTATTGTGACAGGGTGGGGACCTCGTTTGTCCCCAGGGTCCATTGTGGCACCATGGGGACCCCCTTTGTCCCCAGGGCCCATTGTGACATCACAGGACCCCCTTTGTCCCCAGGACCCATTGTGACATCCTGGGCACCCCCTGTGTCCCCAGGGCCCATTGTGACAGTGTGGGGACTCCCTTTGTCCCCAAGGCCCATTGTGAAATCCTGGGGACCCCCTTTGTCCCCAGGGCCCATTGTGACATCTCAGGACCCCCCAATTGTTTCCAGGGCTTATTGTGACATCCTGGGGACCCCCCTTTGTCCCCAGGGCCTATTGTGACATCCTGGGGACCCCACTTTGTTCCCAGGACCCATTGTGATGTCCACAATGGCCCCGTTGTCCCAAGGGGTCATTGTGACATCCTGGGGACCTCCTTTGTCCCCAGGGCCCATTGTGACGTCCCAGGACCCTCCATTTTTCCAAGAGCCCATTGTGACATCCTGGCGACCCCGCTTTTTCCTCAGGGCCCATTGTGGCACCATGGGGAGCCCCTCTGTCTCCAGGGCCCATTGTGACATTTAGGGGACTCCTCTTTGTCCCCAGGGCCCATTGTGACATCCCAGGATCCCCCAATTGTCCCCAGGGCCCATTGTGACATCCTCGGGACCCCCCTTTGTCCCCAGGGCCCATTGTGACACCGTGGGTACCCTCCTTGTCCCCAGGGCTCATTGTGGCATCCTGGGGACCCCCCGTTGTCCCAGGTCCCATTGTGACATCCCAGGACCCCCCTTTGTCCCCAGGGCCCATTGTGACTTCCTGGGGACCCCCTTTGTCCCCACGGCCCATTTTGGCACCATAGGGACGCCCTTTGTCACTGGGGCCCATTGTGACATCCCAGGACACCCCTTGTCTCCAGGGCCCATTGTGATATTCAGGGAACTGCTATTTGTCCCCAGGGTCCATTGTGACATCCCAGGACACCTCCTTGTCCCCAGGGCCCTTTGTGACATCCCAGGACACCCCCTTGTCCCCAGGGCCCTTTGTGACATTCAGGGGACCCCTCTTTGTCCCCAGGGCCCGTTGTTGCATCCTGGGGTCCCCCCTTGTCCCCAGGGCCCATTTTGACATTCAGGAGAGCCCTCTTTGTCCCCAGGGCCCATTGTGACATCCTGGGGACCCCCTTTGTCACTGGGGCCCATTGTGGCATCCCAGGACCCCCCTTTGTCTGCAGGTCCCAATGTGACATTCAGGGGACCCCACTTTGTCCCCAGGGCCCACTGTGATGTCCTAGGACCTCCCTTTGTCCCCAGGGCCCATTGTGACACCTTGGGAACCCCTGTTTTCCCCAGGGCCCATTGTGACATCTGGTGGACCCCCTTGTCCCCAGGGCCCATCGTGGAACCGTGGGGACCCTCTTTGTCACTAGGGCCCATTGTGACACCATGGGGACCACCCCTTTCTCCCCAGTGCCCATTGTGACATCCTGGGGACCCCACTTGTCCCCAGAGCCCATTATCACATCCTTGGGACCCCTGTGTCACCAGGGCCCATTGTGACGTCCCAGGACCCCCCATTGTCCCCAGGGTGCATTGTGACACCGTGGGGACCCCCTTTGTCCCCAGAGCCCATTGTGACATCCTGGGGAGCCCCCTTTGTCCCCAGGGCCCATTGTGACATTTCTGGACCCCCCACTGTCTCCAGGGCCCATTGTGAACATCCTGGGGACCCCTCTTTGTCCCCAGGGCCCATTGTGACATCCTGGGCTGCCCCGTATGTCACCAGGGCCCATTTTGACACCGTGGGCACCTCCTGTTGTCCTCAGGGCCCATTGTGACATCCCAGGACCCCCAATTGTCCCCAGGGCCCATTGTGACACCATGGGGAACCCTCTTGTCACTGGGGACGCATTGTGACACAATGGGGACCCCACCTTTGTCTCAAGTGCCCATTGTGACATCCTGAGGACCCCCTTTATCCCCAGGACCCATTGTGACGTCCCAGGACCCCATTTGTCCCCAGGGCCCATTGTGACATCCCAGGGCCCCACTTTGTCCCCAGGGCCCATTGTTACAGGGTGGGACCCCCCTTGTCCCCAGGGCCCATTGTGACATCCTGGTGACTCCCTTTGTCCCCAGGGCCCATTGTGGCACCATGGGGACCCTCTTTGTCACTGGGGCCCATTGTGACATCCCAGGACCCCACTTTGTCTTAGAAGGTCACTGATCGGACTACTGGTACATCCTGACTCTGCTTTCTCAATAAACACTGAAGAACACCTGGGGTTTGTTTGCTCCAAGGGAAAACTTCCCTGCCACGGTTCCTGGTTCCCGGTCCTGTTTCCCGGTCCGGTTTGGCTTCGCTATCAGAACAGCTGCTGCCTCCACAGCCGCGCTCAAAGTCCCCGTTGTGACACCGGGATGGCGGGAGAAGGGGGGTGGCGGGGGCGGCAGCGGCGGCGATTGGGGGGGGGCAGTCGGGGCTGGGCAAACAAGCGGCGGCTGCTGCGGCTCCTCAGGCAGCGACAGCAGCAGCGATCGGGGGGACGTGGGGGGCGGACAAGCGGCGGCTGCTGCGGCTCCTCAGGCAGCGACAGCAGCAGCGATCGGGGGGACGTGGGGGGCGGACAAGCGGCGGCTGCTGCGGCTCCTCAGGCAGCGACAGCAGCAGCGATCGGGGGGACGTGGGGGGCGGACAAGCGGCGGCTCCTCCGGCCGCGGCCAGGACGTGGCTTCGCCGGCACCGGGGCCCGAGACCGCGCGCTGTGGGGCTGCGGGGCGGCTGTGGGGCCGGGGGGCTCCGGGGGTCCCGCAGCGGCCGCTGTGGGGCAGGATGGGGCGGCTGTGGAATTACCTGTGGGGCACTCATGGGGCTGCTGTAGGGGTCTTAAGAGGCATGTCTGGAGCACTCATGGGGCGACTATGGGGCAGGTGCTGGGCTGCTACAGCGGGACCTGTGGGGCACCCAGGTATGTGCACCCAGCACCGCGTGCACGCACACGCAGCTACACACTGATGTGTAAGCAAACACGTGGCCACACACACGCACACTTCCACAAGCGTGCCCAGTCCCATCTATTGACAGAAAGGCGTACGTGAAATGCACTGACATGCTTGAGGGTAAACACGTGCGTGGATGTTTGGCACACTGCACACACGCACACGTCTGAACGATGATGCTCCAGCTTTAGCATAAATGGAGCTGACATCAAGGCACTCACATGTGGACAGACCAACGTTTATGGGCACTAAGGCTTTCGCGCACAGGTTCGTCCCAGAACAGGCACATACCTGCAGGCACCTCCGAACGTGTGTTCTGTGCATTCTCTTAAGGGACGCTAGATGGCAGCAAAGACCATGAAATTATTAACCTCAGTCTAACCCTAGGTTTATGACATTTTTTCTTACTATAGATGCGTTTGATGCTAAAAATTCCCCCAAATTGTAATGAATATGCGATAATTGTGTGAATACAAGCATCGCAAGAGCATCCAGTTTTTGGAGCACTTATGGAACATGATAAAGCCAGGCAGAGCCTGACAAAGCGCGACAGAGCCCAACAGGGCTTGACAGAGCCTGATAGAACTCAACAGGGGCCGACAAATCCCGACAGCGCCTGACAGCGAACAGTGGAGTCTGGCCGGGCCTGACAGAGGCTGTCACAGCACGACAGAGCCAGAGGAGCCTGACAGAGCCCAGCAAACCCGACAGGAATAGACAAGGCCTGGGTGCACAGACCTGGGTGCGTGTGGAAAGGTTTCTGCCTGTTTTCCAGTGAGGAATGGTGTGTGTGCACGTGGACAAACAGAAGGCGAAGCAGCTCGGTTCCAACACTGAAGAAGGCTGTACAGTCACGTAGACACGGGGGCTGCTCCGCTCCTGCTCTCCTGCTCTCTTGCAGGACACAGAGGCCTCAGAGCCCTGTTCAGTTCAGTTCAGTTCCATACAATGTTCACTGACTGCAAGAAAATCCCTCAAATCCCCCACAATGTGGGGCTCAAAAGGGAGTCCCCCTGAAAAGAGGGGGTCACAGTCCAAAAATGCCTGAAAATTCCTGGGGGAGGATAAAACTTATTAAACCCTGTAAATATGAGCGTGAGAATTTCAAACAGAGAGAAGTCTGTCGTTTGTATTTATATATTGCAGAATGGTATTCATGTAGATATAAAATGATTTTAAAATAAAACCCCTTTTCTACTCTGTTATATAAAGGATTTTAGAATGTAAAAAATTTCTGTTGATGGTTTTAAGAATACAAACATCTTATCTATTTGTAGATTAAAAAGTGAAGGACTTGAAAAAGAAAAAAATATCTAGATAGGAACTTAAAATAGAAAAAAGTGTGAGTAGGCAGAGCTCTGTATAATTACTACGTGTTACATAGTCTAAATAGGTAATAAATATCATCTATATATATCCACTCACACCCGTATACATACCTTTAATTTATTAATAAATGTAAATCGATATCCCAGTCTAAATATATATAATTGTAAATATGTCAAAATCTGTAAATTTGAAAAGATACCTGAGTGTTAAAATGGAAGTTTAAATGTATTTAAGTGTAAATAGACACCGGATCAGAGCGCAGCGCGGGGCAAACGGGGACGGGTGATGATAGGCGGAGAGAATGGAAATTGACGTGCTTAGCTGGCCAATCAGATTGCGGAGAGGGAAGAGAAGGGGCGGGCCGCGGGGGAAGGGTTGTCTCGAGGGCTTCCCAATGCGCATGCGCAGAAATGGGCGCTGCGAGGTGCACGGGGCGCTCTCGGCGGCCCCGTGCGCGCACCGTTGGAGCCCGGAGCGGACTCGCTGCGCCGCTGTTTCTGCGAGGCCCCGGGGAGTGCCCGGCCCGGCCCCGCCCGGCCCGCTCCGCTCCGTCTCAGAGCCGCCTGGAGAGCCGGGTCGGGCAGCCCCTTCTCGGCTCCACCTCTTCCCGAGCTAAGCCACGCCCCCTTGGGGCCGTGCCATGTTGACCGCACCCTCTCCCTACCCCAAGAGGCTCCTCCCATGGGGGCGTGCCCCAGAGAATGCCCGCCCCCAGACCACCTCCCATGGGGCGTGGCACAGAGGCTCCGCCCCCCCCGAGGGGCTCCCCGTGGGCGTGCCCTCTCAGTACCCGCCCCTCGGCACTGACCCCACCCCATGTAGGCGGGGCCACACCCAGCTGCCCCCTCCCATCTGTGACCCATAACCAACCCCATAGCAGCCCTATGGCTGCCCCACAGGTCCCGCTGTAGCAGCCCAGCACCTGCCCCATAGTCGCCCCATAAGTGCTCCAGACATGCCTCTTAAGAGCCCCTACAGCAGCCCCATGAGTGCCCCACAGGTAATTCCACAGCCGCCCCATCCCGCCCCACAGCGGCCGCTGCGGGACCCCCGGAGACCCCCGGCCCCACACCCGCCCCGCAGCCCCACAGCGCGCGGTCTCGGGCCCCGGTGCCGGCGAAGCCACGTCCTGGCCGCGGCCGGAGGAGCCGCCGCTTGTCCGCCCCCCACGTCCCCCCGATCGCTGCTGCTGTCGCTGCCTGAGGAGCCGCAGCAGCCGCCGCTTGTCCGCCCCCCACGTCCCCCCGATCGCTGCTGCTGTCGCTGCCTGAGGAGCCGCAGGAGCCGCCGCTTGTCCGCCCCCCACGTCCCCCCGATCGCTGCTGCTGTCGCTGCCTGAGGAGCCGCAGCAGCCGCCGCTTGTCCGCCCCCCACGTCCCCCCGATCGCTGCTGCTGTCGCTGCCTGAGGAGCCGCAGCAGCCGCCGCTTGTCCGCCCCCCACGTCCCCCCGATCGCTGCTGCTGTCGCTGCCTGAGGAGCCGCAGCAGCCGCCGCTTGTCCGCCCCCCACGTCCCCCCGATCGCTGCTGCTGTCGCTGCCTGAGGAGCCGCAGCAGCCGCCGCTTGTCCGCCCCCCACGTCCCCCCGATCGCTGCTGCTGTCGCTGCCTGAGGAGCCGCAGCAGCCGCCGCTTGTCCGCCCCCCACGTCCCCCCGATCGCTGCTGCTGTCGCTGCCTGAGGAGCCGCAGCAGCCGCCGCTTGTCCGCCCCCCCACGTCCCCCCGATCGCTGCTGCTGTCGCTGCCTGAGGAGCCGCAGCAGCCGCCGCTTGCCCGCCCCCCACGTCCCCCCGATCGCTGCTGCTGTCGCTGCCTGAGGAGCCGCAGCAGCCGCCGCTTGTCCGCCCAGCCCCGACTGCCCCCCCCCCATCGCCGCCGCTGCCGCCCCCGCCACCCCCCTTCTCCCGCCATCCCGGTGTCACAACGGGGACTTTGAGCGCGGCTGTGGAGGCAGCAGCTGTTCTGATAGCGAAGCCAAACCGGACCGGGAAACAGGACCGGGAACCAGGAACCGTGGCAGGGAAGTTTTCCCTTGGAGCAAACAAACCCCAGGTGTTCTTCAATGTTTATTGAGAAAGCAGAGTCAGGATGCACCAGTAGTCCGATCAGTGACCTTCTAAGACAAAGTGGGGTCCTGGGATGTCACAATGGGCCCCAGTGACAAAGAGGGTCCCCATGGTGCCACAATGGGTCCTGGGGACAAGGGGGGTCCCACCCTGTAACAATGGGCCCTGGGGACAAACGGGGTCCTGGGACGTCACAATGGGTCCTGGGGATAAAGGGGGTCCCCAGAATGTCACAATGGGCACTTGAGACAAAGGTGGGGTCCCCATTGTATCACAATGCGTCCGCAGTGACAAGAGGGTTCCCCATGGTGTCACAATGGGCCCTGGGGACAATTGGGGGTCCTGGGATGTCACAATGAGCCCTGCGGACAACAGGGTTCCCCACGGTGTCAAAATGGGCCCTGGTGACATACGGGGCAGCCCAGGATGTCACAATGGGCCCTGGGGACAGTGGGGGGTCCAGAAATGTCACAATGGGCCCTGGGGACAAAGGGGGCTCCCCAGGATGTCACAATGGTCTTTGGGGACAGAGGGGGTCCCCACGGTGTCACAATGGGCCCTGGGGACAAATGGGGGTCCCCTGAATGTCACAATGCACCCTGAGGACAATGGGGGGTCCTGGGACGTCACAATGGGCCCTGGGGACACAGGGGTCCCCAGGATGTGATAATGGGTTCTGGGGACAAGTGGGTTCCCCAGGATGTCACAATGGGCACTGGGGGGAAAGGGGTGGTCCCCATGGTGTCACAATGGGCCCAAGTGACAAGGAGGGTCCCCACGGTTCCACGATGGGCCCTGGGGACAACGGGGTCCACTGGATGTCACAATGGGCCCTGGGGACATAGGGAGGTCCTAGGATGTCACAATGGGCCCTGGGGAAAAAGGGGGGTGCCCTGAATGTCAGAATGGGACCTGGGGACAAAGGGGGTCCTGGGATGTCACAATGGGCCCCAGTGACAAAGGGGGTCCCCATGGCTTCACAATGGGCCCTGGGGACAAAGGGGGTTCCCCAAGATGTCTCAATGGGCCCTAGAGACAATGGGGAGTCCTGGAACATCACAATGGGCCCTGGGGACAAAGTGGGGTCCTGGGACGTAACAATGTGCCCTGGGGAAAAGGGAGGGTCCCCAGGATGCAACAATGGGCCCTGGGGACAAAGTGGGGTCTCCTGAATGTCAAAATGGGCCCTGGGGACAAGGGGGGACCCCACGGTGTCACAATGGGCCCTGGGGACAAAGAGGGGTCCCCTGAATGTCACAATGGGCCCTGGGGACAAAGTGGGGTACCCTGAATGTCAGAATGGGACCTGGGGACAAAGGGGGTCCTGGGATGTCACAATGGGCTCCAGTGACACAGGGGGTCCCCATGGTGCCAAAATGGGCCCTCAGGACAAAGTGGGTCCCCAGGATGTCACAATAGGCCCTGGCGACAAAGGCGGTCCCCATGGTGTCACAATGGCCCCTGGGGACAAAGGAGGGTCCCCAGGATCTCAAAATGGGCCCTGGGGACAAGGGGGGACCTGCAATGTCACAATAGGTTCTGGGGACTAAGGGGGTCCCCAGGATGTCACAATAGGCCCTGGGGATAACGGGGTGTCCTGGGACGTCACAATGGCACCTGGGGATAATGGGGGATCCCCAGGGTGACACAATGGGCCCTGGGGACAATGGGGGTACCCACAGTGTCAGAACGGGCCCTGGGGAAAAAGTGGAATCCTGCAATGTCACAATGGACCCTCAGGACAAGGGGGGGTCCCCATGGTGTCACAATGGCTCCCTGGTGACAAGGGGTTCCCCATGATGTCTTGATGGGCCCTGGGGACAATTGGGGGGTTCTGAGATGTCACAATGGCCCCTGGGGTCAATGGGGGTCCCCATGGTGCCACAATGGGCCCTGGGGACAATTGGGGGGTCCGGAGATGTTGCAATGGGCCCTGGGGACAAAGGGGGTCCTCAGGATGTCACAATGGGCCCTGGGGACAAGGGGGCCCCCAGGATCTCACAATGGGCCGTGGGGACAAAGAGGGGTCCCCAGGATGTCACAATGGACCCTGGGGACAATGGGGGTCCCCAGGATTTCACAATGGGCCCTGGGGACAACGGGGGTCCCGACGGTGTCACAATGGGCCCTGGGGCCAAAGGCTGTCCCCTGAATGTCAAAATGGGCCCTGGGGACAATGGGGGTCCCCAGGATGTCACAATGGGCTCTGGGGACAATGGGGGCTCCTGGAATGTCACAATGGGCCCTAGGGACAAAGGTTGGTCCCCAGGTTGTCACAATGGGTCCTGGGGACAACTGGGGGTCCCCAGGATGTCACAATGGGCCCTGGGGACAAGGGGGATACCCACGGTGTCAAAATGGGCCCTGGGGACAAAGGGAGGTCCCCAGGATGTCACAATGGGCCCTGGGGATGACGGGGGGTCCTGGGACGTCACAATGGGCCCTGGGGACAATGGGGCGTCCTGATATGTTACAATGAGCCCTGGGCACAACTGGGGCGTCCTTAGATGGGGGGTCCTTATGTGGGGGGCGATGGTTAAAGTGTAAGTATGGAGAAGCTTGGCAGATTGATTATATTACACTTCCACAAACACGCCAAGGTAAGCGTTATGTACTTACAATGGTGGAAGCAACCACTGGATGGTTGGAAACATCTGCCGTACCTCCTGCTACAGCCCGAAATACCATCTTGGGCCTTGAGAAGCAAGTCCTTTGGTGGCCGGGTACGCCAGAAAGAATTGAATCAGACTATGGTACTCATTTCAAAACCAGTATTATAGACAATTGGGCCAAAGAACATGGTATTGAGTGGGTGTATCATATTCCATATCATGCACCAGCCTCTGGGAAAACTGAAAGGTACAATGGTTTGTTAAAAACTACACTAAAGGCACTGGGTGGTGGGGCCTTTAAAAACTGGGATTCACATTTAGCAAAAGCCACTTGGTTGGGCAACACCAGGGGATCAACCAATCGAGCCGGGCCTGCCCAATCAGAAATTCTATGGACTGTGGAAGGAGATAAAGTCCCTGTAGTACACATGGAAAATATGTTAGGAAAGGCAGTCTGGGTTCCTCCTGCATCGGGCACAGGCAAACCTATTCGTGGGATTGTTTTTGCCCAGGGACCTGGCAGCACCTGGTGGGTGATGCTTAAGGATGGAGAAGTTCGGTGTGCACCTCAAGGGGATTGGATTTTAGGTGAAAATGTGCAATGCTGAACTGTACGATGTGAATTGCCGCACTAACAATGTTTAATAAGTGTCTTTCAGATCAAGACAATGGTGATGAAACCAGCGCTGGCTTCTTCGAGTGGCGCCCCACACCTTCTTGGAAGTTGGTGTCCTTAACCCACCAACAGGGGCCATGAGATGCACTTGGACCATTTTCCCTGCCCTGGGAGACTGTGGTGACAAAATGAACTTAATGAACTTTTCAAAGGATGGTCCACTGATTAATTACTCCTGTGTATATATGTACATATGTATATATATATAGTAGTAGTGATTAATTAGATTGTATTGATAGATTGTATTGATAAGGTTTAAGTATTCAGTGAATGTCATATGATAAGGGGTGGAATGTCCTGGTTTTGTTAAAAACAAGTTTCTCTTTTAGTGAATTTGCCTGTCAGCCAAAGCCTTCATGTCAGCTGCATTTTCCTGGAGAACCAGACACATGTTTTGGTTAAACCCAGCAATGCAATGGAAACTTATTGACAAGCACGGATGGACATCTCGCGAGAGGGGCAACGAGAAACTGGTGATCGAGAGACTGACCAACTGTGTATAACATTCCATTCACGTGAATACTTCATATAAAAGTGGGAGATCACGAGGATCTCGCCCCTTTTCCCTTTCTCCCTTTTTTCCTCATGGCCGACATCAGGAGAGGACCTTGCTGGTCGTCCCTGCGAACGGAGGCCAGTGAGAGACTGAATCCAGCTCCGGTTGGCTGCAGAGTCTGATCCAGGACTTTGGGTGCTGGCTCTGCAGTTGCTCAGACTTACAAGATGGGTTTTGTATATTTGTATTATTTTCTCTGTTCTCATCAGTAGCATCAGTAAAACATCTTGAACTTTTCCAACTCTCTCCCCTCTGTGCTTCTTCCCCTCCCGATCGCCTGTGCTGAGTGGGAAGGGGGGAGAGGGAGGGGCAAAAGGGGGAATTGGGGGGGGGAGAGGAGGTTGACAACACATCTGCCAGGGTTTGATTGTCACCCCGCAATCTTAACCCTCGACAGGGACAAAGGGGGTCCTGGGATGTCACAATGGGCCCTGGGGACAAAGGGCGGTCGCCAGGATATCACAATGGGCTCTGGTGACAATGGGGTCCCCAGGATGTCACAATGGGCCCTGGGGACAAGTTGGGGTCCCCTGAATTTCACAATGGGCCCTGGGGACAAAGAGGGCTCCCCAGCATATCACAATGGGCCCTGGGGACAATGGGGGGTCCTGGGACGTCACAATGGGCCCTGGGGACAAGGGGGGGTCCCCAGGATGTCACAATGGGCCCTGGGGACAAAGAGCGTCCCCAGCATGTCACAATGGGCCCTGGGGACAAAGGGGGTCCCCACGGTATCAGAATGGGCCCTGGGGACAAAGGGGGGTCCCCTGAATGTCACAATGGGCCCTGGGGACAATGGGGGGTCCTGGGATGTCTCAATGAGCCCTGCGGACAAGGGTGGTACCCACGGTGTCACAATGGGCCCTGGGCACAACGGGGGGTCCCCATAGTGTCACAATGGGTCCTGGGGACAATGGGGGGTCCTGGGACGTCACAATGGGCCCTGGGGACAAGGGGGGGTCCCCAGGATGTCACAATGGGCCCTGGGGAAAAAGAGGGGTCCCCTGAATGTCACAATGGGCCCTGGGGACAAGGGGGTGCAGAGGATGTCACAATGGGCCCTGGGGACAATGGGGGGTCCTGGGATGTCACAATGGACCCTGAGGACAAGGGGGGTCCCCAGGATGTCACAATGAAGTCTTGGGACAAAGGGGGTCCCCAGGATGTCACAATGGGCCCTGGGGACAAAGCGGGGCTCCTGGAATCTCACAATGGGCCCCAGTGACAAAGGGGGTCCCTATGGTGCCACAATGGGCCCTGGGGACAAAGGGGGTCCCCTGGATGTCACAATGGGCTCTGGGGACAAGGAGGGTCCCCAGGATGTCACAATGGGCCCTGGGGACAATGGGGGTCCCCACGGTATCAGAATGGGCCCTGGGGACAAGGGGGGTCCCCTGAATGTCACAATGGGCCCTGGGGACAATGGGGGGTCCTGGGATGTCACAATGAGCCCTGCAGACAAGGGTGGTACCCACAGTGTCACAACGGGCCCTGGGCACAAGGGGGGGTCCCCATAGTGTCACAATGGACCCTGGGGACAAGGGGGTGCCGAGGATGTCACAATGGGCCCTGGGGACAATGGGGGGTCCTGGGACCGCACAATGGGCCCTGAGGACAATGGTGGGTCCCCTGAATGTCAAAATGGGCCCTGGGGACAAAAGGGGGTCCGCAGGATGTCACAATGGGCACTGGGGACAAAGGGGGGGTCCCCAGGATGTCACAATGGGCCCTGGGGACAATGTGGGGTCCTGGGATTTCACAATGGGCCCCAGTGACAAAGGGGGTCCCCTGAATGTCACAATGGGTCCTGGGGACAATGGGGGGTCCTGGGACGTCACAATGGGCCCTGGGGACAAGGGGCGGTCCCCAGGATGTCACAATGGGCCCTGGGGACAAAGAGGGGTCCCCTGAATGTCACAATGGGCCCTGGGGACAGGGGGGTGCAGTGGATGTCACAATGGGCCCTGGGGACAATGGGGGGAATCCAGGATGTCACAATGAGTCATGAGGACAAGGGGGGGTCCCCATGGTGTCACAATGGGTCCCCAGTGACAAGGAGGGGTCCCCATGGTGTCACAATAGGCCCTGGGTACAAAGTGGGGTCCAAGAATGTCACAATGGGCCCTGGGGACAAAAGGGGTTGCCATAGTGCCACAATGGGCCCTGGGGTCAAAGGGGGTCCCCATGGTGCTACAATGGGCCCTGGGGACAAAGGGGGTGTCCCCATGGTGCCACAACAGGCCCTGGGAGGAAGGGGATGGCCAGGATGTCACAATGGGTCCTGGGGAAAATGGGGGGTGCCCAGGATGTCACAATGGACCCTGAGGACAAGCGGGGGTCTCCATGGTGTCACAATGGGCCCCAGTGACAAAGGGGGTCCCCTGAATGTCACAATAGGTCGTGGGGACAATAGGGGGTCCTGGGACGTCACAATGGGCCCTGGGGACAAGGGAGGGTCCCCAGGATGTCACAATGGGCCCTGGGGACAAAGAGGGGTCCCCTGAATGTCACAATGGGCCCTGGGGACAATGGGGGGTCCTGGGACGTCACAATGGGCCCTGGGGACAAGGGGGGGTCCCCAGGATGTCACAATGGGCCCTGGGGACAATGTGGGGTCCTGGGATTTCACAATGGGCCCCAGTGACAAAGGGGGTCCCCTGAATGTCACAATGGGTCCTGGGGACAATGGGGGGTCCTGGGACGTCACAATGGGCCCTGGGGACAAGGGGGGGTCCCCAGGATGTCACAATGGGCCCTGGGGACAAAGAGGGGTCCCCTGAATGTCACAATGGGCCCTGGGGACAGGGGGGTGCCCAGGATGTCACAATGGGCCCTGGGGACAATGGGGGAAATCCAGGATGTCAGAATGAGTCATGAGGACAAGGGGGGGTCCCCATGGTGTCACAATGGGTCCCCAGTGACAAGGAGGGGTCCCCATGGTGTCACAATAGGCCCTGGGGACAAGGGGGGGTCCCCAGGATGTCACAATGGGCCCTGGGGACAAGGGCGTGCCGAGGATGTCACAATGGGCCCTGGGGACAATGGGGGGTCCTGGGATGTCACAATGGGCCCTGGGGACAAGGGGGGGTCCCCAGGATGTCACAATGGGCCCTGGGGAAAATGGGGGGTCCTGGGATGTCACAATGAGCCCTGGGGACAAGGGCGTGCCGAGGATGTCACAATGGGCCCTGGGGACAATGGGGGGTCCTGGGATGTCACAATGGGCCCTGGGGACAAGGGGGGGTCCCCAGGATGTCACAATGGGCCTTGGGAACAAGGGGGTCCCCCAGATATCACAATGGGCCCTGGGGACAATGTAAGGTCCTGGGCTGTCACAATGGACCCTGAGGACAAGGGGGGACCCCAGGATGTCACAATGAAATCTTGGGACAAAGGGGGTCCCCAGGATGTCACAATGGGCCCTGGGGACAAAGGGGGTCCCCACGGTGTCAGAATGGGCCCTGGGGACAAGGGGGGTCCCCTGAATGTCACAATGGGCCCTGGGGACAATGGGGGGTCCTGGGATGTCACAATGAGCCCTGGGGACAAGGGTGGTACCCACGGTGTCACAATGGGCCCTGGGCACAAGGGGGGGGTCCCATAGTGTCACAATGGACCCTGGGGACAAGGGGGTGCCGAGGATGTCACAATGGGCCCTGGGGACAATGGGGGGTCCTGGGACCTCACAATGGGCCCTGATAACAATGGTGGGTCCCCTGAATGTCAAAATGGGCCCTGGGGACAAAGGGGGGTCCGCAGGATGTCACAATGGGCACTGGGGATAAAGGGGGGGTCCCCATGGTGTCACAATGAGCCCAAGTGACAAGGAGGGTCCCCACGGTGCCACGATGGGTCCTGGGGACAAGGGCGTCCCCCAGATGTCACAATGGGCCCTGGGGACAATGGGAGGCCCCAAGGTGTTCAGAACGAGCCCTGGGGACAAAGTGGAATCCTGGAATGTCACAATGGCCCCCAGTGACAAAGGGGTTCCCCATGGTGCCACAATGGGCCCTGGGGACAAAAGGGGTCCCCAGGATTTCACAATAGCACTGGGGACAAAGGGGGGTCGTGGGATGTCACAATGGGCCCTGGGGACAAGGGAGATCCCCATGGTGTCACAATAAGCCCTGGGGACAAAGGGTGGTCCTGGGACATTTCAATGGGCCCTGGGGACAAAGGGGGGACCCCAGGATGTCACAATGGGCCCTGGGGACAAGGGAGTCCCCCAGATATCGCAATGGGCCCTGGGGACAAAGTAAGGTCCTGGGCTGTCACAATGGACCCTGAGGACAAGGGGGGTCCCCCAGATGTCACAATGGGCCCTGGGGACCAGGGGGGGTCCTGGGATGTCACAATGGGCCCCAGTGACAAAGAGGGTCCTCATGGTGCCACAATGGGCCCCAGTGACAAAGGGGGTCCCCTGGATGTCACAATGGGCTCTGGGGACAATGGGGGGTCCTGGGACGTCACAATGGGCCCTGGGGACAAGGAGGGCACCCCAGGATGTCACACAGGGCCCTGGGGACAATGGCGGGTCCTGGGACGTCACAGTGGGCCCTGGGAACAAGGGGGGGTCCCCAGGATGTCACAATGGGCCCTGGGGACAAAGAGGGGTCCCCTGAATGTCACAATGGGCCCTGGGGAAAATGGGGGTCCTGGCACGTCACGATGGGCCCTGGGGACAAGGAGGGATTCCCAGGATGTCACAATGGGCCCTGGGGACAAGGGGGTGTCCCCAGGATGTCACAATGGGCCCTGCGGACAAGGGTGGTACCCACGGTGTCACAATGGTCACTGGGACAAGGGGGGGTCCCTATAGTGTCACAATGGGCCCTGGGGACAATGTGGGGTCCTGGGATGTCACAATGGGCCCCAGTGACAAAGGGGTTCCCCATGGTGTCACAATGGGCCGTGGGGACAAAAGGGGTCCCCAGGATTTCACAATAGCACTGGGGACAAAGGGGGGTCATGGGATGTCACAATGGGCTCCAGTGACAAAGAGGGTCCTAATGGTGCCACAATGGGCCCTGGGGACAAAGGGGGTCCCCTGGATGTCACAATGGGCCCTGGGGACAAGGAGGGGCCCCACGGTATCAGTATGGGCCCTGGGGACAAAGGGGGGTCCTGGGACGTCACAATGGGCCCTGGGGACAAGGGGGTGCAGAGGATGTCACAATGGGCCCTGGGGACAATGTCGGGTCCTGGGACGTCACAATGGGCCCTGGGGACAAGGGGGGGTCCCCAGGATGTCACAATGGGCCCTGGGGACAAAGAGGGGTCCCCTGAATGTCACAATGGGCCCTGGGGTCAAGGGGGTGCAGTGGATGTTACAATGGGCCCTGGGGACAATGGGGGGTGTCCAGGATGTGAGAATGACTCCTGAGGACAAGGGGGGGTCCCCATGGTGTCACAATGGGTCCCCAGTGACAAGGAGGGGTCCCCATGGTGTCACAATAGGCCCTGGGGACAATGGGGGGTCCTGGGACGTAACAATAGGCCCTGGGGACAAGGGGGTTCCCCACAGTGTCACAATGGGCCCTGAGGACAAGGGGGGGTCCCCATGGTGTCACAATGGGTCCCCAGTGACAAGGAGGGGTCCCCATGGTGTCACAATAGGCCCTGGGGACAATGGGGGGTCCTGGGACGTAACAATAGGCCCTGGGGACAAGGGGGTTCCCCACAGTGTCACAATGGGCCCTGAGGACAAGGGGGGGTCCCCATGGTGTCACAATGGGTCCCCAGTGACAAGGAGGGTCCCCATGGTGTACATGATGGGTCCTGGGGACAAGGGGGTCCCCAGGATGTAACAATGGACCCTGGGGACAATGTGGGGTCCTGGGATGTCACAATGGGCCCCAGTGACAAAGGGGGTCCCCTGAATGTCACAATGGGCCCTGGGGACAATGGGGGGTCCTGGGACGTCACAATGGGCCCTGGGGACAAGGAGGGATCCCCAGGATGTCACAATGGGCCCTGGGGACAATGGGGGGTCCTGGGACGTCACAATGGGCCCTAGGGACAAGAGGTGGTCCCCAGGATGTCACAATGGGCCCTGGGGACAAAGAGGGGTCCCCTGAATGTCACAATGGGCCCTGGGGACAAGGGGGTGCCGAGGATGTCACAATGGGCCCTGGGGACAACGGGGGGTCGCCAGGATGTCAGAATGGGCCCTGGGGACAAAGTAAGGTCCTGGGATGTCACAATGGGCCCTGGGGACAAGGGGGGGTCCCCAGGATGTCACAATGGGCCTTGGGAACAAGGGGGTCCCCCAGATATCACAATGGGCCCTGGGGACAATGTAAGGTCCTGGGCTGTCACAATGGACCCTGAGGACAAGGGGGGTCCCCAGGATGTCACAATGAAGTCTTGGGACAAAGGGGGTCCCCAGGATGTCACAATGGGCCCTGGGGACCAGGGGGGGTCCTGGGATGTCACAATGGGCCCCAGTGACAAAGGGGGTCCCTATGGTGCCACAATGGGCCCTGGGGACAAAGGGGGTCCCCTGGATGTCACAATGGGCTCAGGGGACAAGGAGGTTCCCCAGGATGTCACAATGGGCCCTGGGGACAAAGAGGATCCCCAGCATGTCACAATGGGCCCTGGGGACAAAGGGGGTCCCCACGGTATCAGAATGGGCCCTGGAGACAAGGGGGGTCCCCTGAATGTCACAATGGGCCCTGGGGACAATGGGGGGTCCTGGGATGTCACAATGAGCCCTGGGGACAAGGGTGGTACCCACAGTGTCACAATGGGCCCTGGGCACAAGGGGGGGTCCCCATAGTGTCACAATGGACCCTGGGGACAAGGGGGTGCCGAGGATGTCACAATGGGCCCTGGGGACAATGGGGGGTCCTGGGACCTCACAATGGGCCCTGAGGACAATGGTGGGTCCCCTGAATGTCAAAATGGGCCCTGGGGACAAAGGGGGGTCCGCAGGATGTCACAATGGGCACTGGGGACAAAGGGGGGGTCCCCAGGATGTCACAATGGGCCCTGGGGACAGTGTGGGGTCCTGGGATTTCACAATGGGCCCCAGTGACAAAGGGGGTCCCCTGAATGTCACAATGGGTCCTGGGGACAATGGGGGCTCCTGAGACGTCACAATGGGCCCTGGGGACAAGGGGGTGTCCCCAGGATGTCACAATGGGCCCTGCGGACAAGGGTGGTACCCACGGTGTCACAATGGGCACTGGGCACAAGGGGGGGTCCCCATAGTGTCACAATGGGTCCTGGGGACAAGTGGAGTCCCCTGAAAGTCACAATGGGCCCTGGGGACAATGTGGGGTGGTCCTGGGATCTCACAATGGGCCCCAATGACAAACGGGGGCCCCTGAATGTCACAATGGGCCCTGGGGACAAAGGGCGGTCCTCAGGATATCACAATGGGCCCTGGGGACAAAAGGTGGTCGCCAGGATATCACAATGGGCTTTGGTGACAATGGGGTCCCCAGGATGTCACAATGGGCCCTGGGGACAAAGAGTGTCCCCAGGATATCATAATGGGCCCTGAGGACAAGTTGGGGTCCCGTGAATTTCACAATGGGCCCTGGGGACAAAGAGGGCTCCCCAACATATCACAATGGGCCCTGGGGACAATGGGGGGTCCTGGGACGTCACAATGGGCCCTGGGGACAAGGAGGGATCCACAGGATGTCACAATGGGCCCTGGGGACAATGGGGGGTCCTGGGACGTCACAATGGGCCCTGGGGACAAGGGGGGGTCCCCAGGATGTCACAATGGGCCCTGGGGACAAAGAGGGGTCCCCTGAATGTCACAATGGGCCCTGGGGACAAGGGGGTGCAGTGGATGTCACAATGGGCCCTGGGGACAATGGGGGGCGTCCAGGATGTGAGAATGAGTCCTGAGGACAAGGCGGGGTCCCCATGGTATCACAATGGGTCCCCAGTGACAAGGAGGGGTCCCCATGGTGTCACAATAGGCCCTGGGGACAAAGTGGGGTCCAAGAATGTCACAATGGGCCCTGGGGACAAAAGCAGTTGCCATGGTGCCACAATGGGCCCTGGGGTCAAAGGGGGTCCCCATGGTGCTACAATGGGCCCTGGGGACAAAGGGGGGTCCTGGGATGTCACAATAGGCCCCAGTGACAAAGAGGGTCCCCAGGATGTCACAATGGGCCCTGGGGACAAAGAGGGGTCCCCTGAATGTCACAATGGGCCCTGGGGACAAGGGGGTGCAGAGGATGTCACAATGGGCCCTGGGGACAAGGGTGGTACCACGGGGTCACAATGGGCCCTGGGCAAAAGGGGGGGTCCCCATAGTGTCACAATGGGCTCTGGGGACAAGGGGGGGTCCCCAGGATGTCACAATGGGCCCTGGGGACAAAGAGGGGTCCCCTGAATGTCACAATGGGCCCTGGGGACAATGCGGGGTGTCCAGGATGTGAGAATGAGTCCTGAGGACAAGGGGGGTCCCCATGGTGTCACAATGGGCCCCAGTGACAAAGGGGGTCCCCTGAATGTCACAATAGGTCCTGGGGACAATGGGGGGTCCTGGGACGTCACAATGGGCCCTGGGGACAAGGAGGGATCCCTAGGATGTCACAATGGGCCCTGGGGACAAAGAGGGGTCCCCTGAATGTCACAATGGGCCCTGGGGACAAGGGGGTGCAGAGGATGTCACAATGGGCCCTGGGGACAATGGGGGGTCCTCGGACATCACAATGGGCCCTGAAGACAAGGAGGGATCCCCAGGATGTCACAATTGGCCCTGGGGACAATGGGGGGTCCTGGGACGTCACAATGGGCCCTGGGGACAAGGGGGGGTCCCCAGGATGTCACAATGGGCCCTGGGGACAAAGAGGAGTCCCCTGAATGTCACAATGGGCCCTGGGGACAGGGGGGTGCAGTGGATGTCACAATGGGCCCTGGGGACAATGGGGGTGTCCAGGATGTCAGAATGAGTCATGAGGACAAGGGGGGGTCCCCATGGTGTCACAATAGGTCCTGGGGACAAAGTGGGGTCCAAGAATGTCACAATGGGCCCTGGGGACAAAAGGGGTTGCCATAGTACCACAATGGGCCCTGGGGTCAAAGGGGACCCCATGGTGCTACAATGGGCCCTGGGGACAAAGGGGGGTCCTGGGATGTCACAATGGGCCCTGGGGACAAAGGGGGTGTCCCCGGGGTGCCACAACGGGTCCTAGAAGCAAGGGGGTGGCCAGGATGTCACAATGGGTTCTGGGGAAAATGGGGGGTGCCCAGGATGTCACAATGGACTCTGAGGACAAGTTGGGGTCTCCATGGTGTCACAATGGGCCCCAGTGACAAAGGGGGTCCCCTGAATGTCACAATAGGTCCTGGGGACAATGGGGGGTCCTGGGATGTCACAATGGGCCCTGGGGACAAGGAGGGATCCCCAGGATGTCACAATGGGTCCTGGGGACAATGGGGGGACCTGGGACGTCACAATGGGCCCTGGGGACAAGGGGGGGTCCCCAGGATGTCACAATGGGCCCTGGGGACAAAGAGGGGTCCCCTGAATGTCACAATGGGCCCTGGGGACAAGGGGGTGCAGAGGATGTCACAATGAGCCCTGGGGACAATGGGGGGTCCCCCAGATGTCACAATGGGCCCTGGGGACAAGGAGGGATCCCCAGGATGTCACAATGGGCCCTGGGGACAATGGGGGGTCCTGGGACGTCACAATGGGCCCTGGGGACAAGGGGGGGTCCCCAGGATGTCACAATGGGCCCTGGGGACAAGGGTGTGCCGAGGATGTCACAATGGGCCCTGGGGACAATGGGGGGTCCTGGGATGTCACAATGGGCCTTGGGAACAAGGGGGTCCCCAAGATATCACAATGGGCCCTGGGGACAATGTAAGGTCCTGGGCTGTCACAATGGACCCTGAGGACAAGGGGGGACCCCAGGATGTCACAATGAAGTCTTGGGACAAAGGGGGTCCCCACGATGTCACAATGGGCCCTGGGGACAAAGGGGGGTCCCCTGAATGTCACAATGGGCCCTGGGGACAATGGGGGGTCCTGGGATGTCACAATGGACCCTGGGGACAAGGGGGTGCCGAGGATGTCACAATGGGCCCTGGGGACAATGGGGGGTCCTGGGACCTCACAATAGGCCCTGAGGACAATGGTGGGTCCCCTGAATGTCACAATGGGCCCTGGGGACAAAGGGGGGTCCCCTGAATGTCAAAATGGGCCCTGGGGACAAAGGGGGGTCCGCAGGATGTCACAATGGGCACTGGGGATAAAGGGGGGGTCCCCATGGTGTCACAATGGGCCCAAGTGACAAGGAGGGTCCCCACGGTGCCACGATGGGTCCTGGGGACAAGGGCGTCCCCCAGATGTCACAATGGGCCCTGGGGACAATGGGGTTGCCCAGGATGTCACAATGGGCCCTGGGGACAATGGGAGGCCCCAAGGTGTTCAGAACGAGCCCTGGGGACAAAGTGGAATCCTGGAATGTCACAATGGCCCCCAGTGACAAAGGGGTTCCCCATGGTGCCACAAAGGGCCCTGGGGACAAAAGGGGTCCCCAGGATTTCACAATAGCACTGGGGACAAAGGGGGGTCATGGGATGTCACAATGGGCCGTGGGGAAAATGGGGGGTCCTGGGACGTCACAATGGGCCCTGGGGACAAGGGGGTGCAGAGGATGTCACAATGGGCCCTGGGGACAAGGGGGTGCAGAGGATGTCACAATGGGCCCTGGGGACAATGTCGGGTCCTGGGACGTCACAATGGGCCCTGGGGACAAGGGGGGGTCCCCAGGATGTCACAATGGGCCCTGGGGACAAAGAGGGGTCCCCTGAATGTCACAATGGGCCCTGGGGTAAAAGGGGGTCCCCATTGTGCTACAATGGGTCCTGTGGACAAAGGGGGGTCCCCACAGTGTCACAATGGGCCCTGGGGACAAAGGGGGTGTCCCCATGGTGCCACAAGGGGCCCTGGGAGCAAGGGGATGGCCAGGATGTCACAATGGGTCCTGGGGAAAATGGGGGGTGCCCAGGATCTCACAATGGACTCTGAGGACAAGCGGGGGTCTCCATGGTGTCACAATGGGCCCCAGTGACAAAGGGGGTCCCCTGAATGTCACAATAGGTCCTGGGGACAATGGGGGGTCCTGGGACGTCACAATGGGCCCTGGGGACAAGGAGGGATCCCCAGGATGTCAGAATGGGCCCTGGGGACAATGGGGGGTCCTGGGACGTCACAATGGGCCCTGGGGACAAAGAGGGGTCCCCTGAATGTCACAATGGGCCCTGGGGACAAGGGGGTGCCGAGGATGTCACAATGGGCCCTGGGGACAATGGGGGGTCCTGGGATGTCACAATGGGCCCTGGGGACAAGGGGGGGTCCCCAGGATGTCAAAATGGGCCTTGGGAACAAGGGGGTCCCCCAGATATCACAATGGGCCCTGGGGACAATGTAAGGTCCTGGGTTGTCACAATGGACCCTGAGGACAAGGGGGGTCCCCAGGATGTCACAATGAAGTCTTGGGACAAAGGGGGTCCCCAGGATGTCACAATGGGGCCTGGGGACCAGGGGGGGTCCTGGGATGTCACAATGGGCCCTGGGGACAAGGGGGGGTCCCTATGGTGCCACAATGGGCCCTGGGGACAAAGTGGGGTCCAAGAATGTCACAATGGGCCCTGGGGACAATGGGGGGTCCTGGGACGTCACAATGGGCCCTGGGGACAAGGGGGGGTCCCCAGGATGTCACAATGGGCCCTGGTACCAAGGGGGTGCCGAGGATGTCACAATGGGCCCTGGGAACAATGGGGGGTCCTGGGATGTCACAATGGCCCCCAGTGACAAAGGGGGTCCCTATGGTGCCACAATGGGCCCTGGGGACAAAGGGGGTCCCCTGGATGTCACAATGTGCTCTGGGGATAAGGAGGGTCCCCAGGATGTCACAATGGGCTCTGGGGACAAAGGGGGTCCCCTGGATGTCACAATGGGCTCTGGGGACAAGGAGGGTCCCCAGGATGTCACAATGGGCCCTGGGGACAAAGAGCGTCCCCAGCATGTCACAATGGGCCCTGGGGACAAAGTGGGGTCCCCTGAATGTCACAATGGGCCCTGGGGACAATGGGGGGTCCTGGGATGTCACAATGAGCCCTGCAGACAAGGGTGGTACCCACGGTTTCACAATGGGCCCTGGGCACAAGGGGGGGTCCCCTGAATGTCACAATGGGCCCTGGGGACAATGGGGGGTCCTGGGACCTCACAATGGGCCCTGAGGACAATGGTGGGTCCCCTGAATGTCAAAATGGGCCCTGGGGACAAAGGGGGGTCCGCAGGATGTCACAATGGGCACTGGGGACAAAGCGGGGGTCCCCAGGATGTCACAATGGGCCCTGGGGACAATGTGGGGTCCTGGGATTTCACAATGGGCCCCAGTGACAAAGGGGGTCCCCTGAATGTCACAATGGGTCCTGGGGACAATGGGGGGTCCTGGGACGTCACAATGGGCCCTGGGGACAAGGAGGGATCCCCAGGATGTCACAATGGGCCCTGGGGACAAGGGGGTGTCCCCAGGATGTCACAATGGGCCCTGCGGACAAGGGTGGTACCCACGGTGTCACAATGGGCACTGGGCACAAGGGGGGGTCCCTATAGTGTCACAATGGGTCCTGGGGACAAGTGGGGTCCCCTGAAAGTCACAATGGGCCCTGGGAACAAGGGAGATCCCCATGGTGTCACAATAAGCCCTGGGGACAAAGTGGGGTCCTGGGATGTCACAATGGGCCCTGGGGACAATGGGGGTCCTGGGACGTCACAATGGGCCCTGGGGACAATGGCGGTCCCCACGGTGCCACGATGGGTCCTGGGGACAAGGGCGTCCCCCTAGATGTCACAATGGGCCCTGGGGACAATGGGGTTGCCCAGGATGTCACAATGGACCCTGGGGACAAAGGGGGGTGCGCAGGATGTCACAATGGGCACTGGGGACAAAGGGGGGGTCCCCATGGTGTCACAATGGGTTCCCAGTGACAAGGAGGGTTCCCCATGGTGTCACAATAGGCCCTGGGGACAAAGTGGGGTCCTAGAATGTCACAATGAGCCCTGCGGACAAGGGTGGTACCCACAGTGTCACAATGGGCTCTGGGCACAAGGGGGGGTTCCCATAGTGTCACAATGGGTCCTGGGGACAAGTGGGGTCCCCAGGATGTCACAATGGGCCCTGGGGACAATGTGGGGTCCTGGGATGTCACAATGGGCCCCAGTGACAAAGGGGGTCCCCTGAATGTCACAATGGGTCCTGGGGACAATGGGGGGTCCTGGGACGTCACAATGGGCCCTGGGGACAAGGAGGGATCCCCAGGATGTCACAATGGGTACTGGAGACAAAGGGGGGGTCCCCATGGTGTCACAATGGGCCCAAGTGACAAGGAGGGTCCCCACGGTGCCACGATGGGTCCTGGGGACAAGGGCGTCCCCCAGATTTCACAATGGGCCCTGGGGACAATGGGGTTGCCCAGGATGTCACAATGGACCCTGGGGACAAAGGGGGGCGCACAGGATGTCACAATGGGCACTGGGGACAAAGGGGGGGTCCCCATGGTGTCAGAACGAGCCCTGGGGACAAAGTGGAATCCTGGGATGTCACAATGGCCCCCACTGACAAAGGGGTTCCCCATGGTGCCACAATGGGCCCTGGGGACAAAAGGGGTCCCCAGGATTTCACAATAGCACTGGGGATAAAGGGGGGTCATGGGATGTCACAATGGGCCCTGGGGATAAGGTAGATCCCCATGGTGTCACAATAAGCCCTGGGGACAAAGTGGGGTCCTGGGATGTCACAATGGGCCCCAGTGACAAAGGGGTTCCCCATGGTGCCACAATGGGCCCTGGGGACAAATGGGGTCCCCAGGATGTCAGAATGAACCCTGGGGACAAACGGTGATCCTGGGACATTTCAATGGGCCCTGGGGACAAAGGGGGTCTCCAGGAAATCACAATGGGCTCTGGGGACAATGGAGGTTCCCCAGGATGTTCACAATAGGCCCTGAGGACAAGGGGTGGTCCCCATGCTGTCACAATGGGTCCCCAGTGACAAGGGGGTCCCCAAGGTGTCACAATGGGCCCTGGGGACAATGGGGGGTCCTGGGACGTAACAATAGGTCCTGGGGAGAAGGGGGTTCCCCACAGTGTCACAATGGGCCCTGGGGACAAAGGGGGTCCCCAGGATGTAACAATGGACCCTGGGGACAATGGCGGGTCCTGGGACGTCACAATGGGCCCTGGAGACAAAGGGGGTCTCCAGGATGTCACAATGGGCTCTGGGGACAAAGGGGGGTCCTGGGATGTCACAATGGGCCCCAGTGACAAAGGGGGTCCCCTGAATGTCACAATGGGCCCTGGGGACAATGGGGGGTCCTGGGACGTCACAATGGGCCCTGGGGACAAGGAGGGATCCCCAGGATATCACAATGGGCCCCGGGGACAAAGGGGGGACCCCAGGATGTCACAATGGGCCCTGGGGACAAAGGGGGTCCCCAGGATGTCACAATGGCCTCTGGGGACAAGGAGGGTCCCCAGGATGTCACAATGGGCCCTGGGGACAAAGGGGGGTGTCGACGGTGTCAAAATGGGCCCTGGGGACAAAGGGCGTCCCCAGGATGTCACAATGGGCCCTGGGGACAATGGGGGGTCCTGGGACGTCACAATGGGCCCTGGGGACAAGAGGGGATCCCTAGGATGTCACAATGGGCCCTGGGGACTAATGTGGTCCCCACGGTGTCACAATATGTCCTGGAGACAAAGGGGGGTCCCCAGGATGTCACAATGGGCCCTTGGGACAATGGGGTTCCTGGGATGTCACAATGGGTCTCCAGTGACAAAGGGGGTCCCCAGGATGTCTCAATGGGCCCTGAGGACAATGGGAGGTCCCCATGGTGTCACAATGGGTCCCCAGTGACAAGGGAGGTCTCCACGGTGCCAGGATGGGTCCTGGGGACAAGGAGGTCCCCAGGATGTCACAATGGGCCGTGGGGACAAAGAGGCTCCCCAGGATGTCACAATGGGACCTGGGGACAAGGGGGTCTCCAGGAACTCACAGTGGGCTCTGGGGACAATGGAGGTTCCCCAGGATGTTCACAATAGGCCCTGAGGACAAGGGGTGGTCCCCATGCTGTCACAATGGGTCTCCAGTGACAAGGGGGTCCCCAAGGTGTCACAATGGGTCCTGGGGACAATGGGGGTTCCTGGGACGTAACAATAGGACCTGGGGACAAGGGGGTTCCCCAGAGTGTCACAATGGGCCCTGGGGACAAAGGGGGTCCGCACAGTGTTACAATGGTCCCGGGGGACAGGGGGGATGCCCAGGATGTCACAATGGGCCCTGAGGACAAGGGGGGTCCCCATGGTGTCACAATGGGTCCCCAGTGACAAGGGGGTCCCCAGGATGTAACAATGGACCCTGGGGACAATGGGGGGTCCTGGGACGTCACAATGGGCCCTGGAGACAAAGGGGGTCCCCTGAATGTCACAATGGGCCCTGGGGACAATGGGGGGTCCTGGGACGTCACAATGGGCCCTGGGGACAAGGAGGGATCCCCAGGATGTCACAATGGGCACTGGGGACAATGGGGGGTCCTGGGACGTCACAATGGGCCCTGGGGACAAGAGGGGGTCCCCAGGATGTCACAATGGGCCCTGGGGACAAAGAGGGGTCCCCTGAATGTCACAATGGGCCCTGGGGACAAGGGGGTGCCGAGGATGTCACAATGGGCCCTGGGGACAATGGGGGTCCTGGGACGTCACAATTGGCCCTGGGGACAAGGGGGGGTACCCATAGTGTCACAATGGGTCCTGGGGAAAATGGGGTCCCCAGGATGTCACAATGGGCACTGGGGACAATGTGGGGTCCTGGGATGTCACAATGGGCCCCAGTGACAAAGGGGGTCCCCTGAATGTTACAATAGGTCCTGAGGACAGTGGGGGGTCCTGGGACGTCACAATGGGCCCTGGGGACAAGGAGGGATCCCCAGGATGTCACAATGGGCCCTGGGGACAACGGGGGGTCCTAAGACGTCACAATGGGCCCTGGGGCCAAGCAGGGATCCCCAGGATGTCACAATGGGCCCTGGACACAATGGGGGGTCCTGGGACGTCACAATGGGCCCCGTTGACAAGGGGGCATCCCCAGGATATCAAAATGCGCCCTGGGGCCCAAGGGCGTCCTGCGATGTCACAATGGGCCCTGGGGACAAAGGGAGTCCCCTGGATGTCACAATGGACTCTGGGGACAAAGGGGATCCCCACGGTATCAGAATGGGCCCTGGGGACAAAGGGGGGTCCTGGGATGTCACAATGAGCGCTGCGGACAAGGGTGGTACCCACGGTGTCACAATGGGCCCTGGGGACAAGTGGGGTCCCCAGGATGTGACAATGTGTCCTGGGGACAATGTGGGGTCCTGGGATGTCACAATGGGCCCCAAGGACAAAGGGGCCCCCTGAATGTCACAATGGGTCCTAGGGACAATGGGGGGTCCTGGGACGTCACAACGGGCCCTGGGGACAAGGAGGGATCCCCAGGATGTCACAATGGGCCCTGGGGACAATGGGGGGTCCTGGGACGTCACAATGAGCCCCAGTGACAAGGGGGGGTCCCCAGGATGTCACAATGGGCCCTGGGGACAAAGAGGGGTCCCCTGAATGTCACAATGGGCCCTGGGGAGAAGGGGGTGCAGTGGATGTCACAATGGGCCCTGGGGACAAGGGGGGGTCTCCAGGATGTCACAATGGGCCCTGGGGACAAAGAGGGGTCCCTAAAGTGTCACAATGGGCCCTGGGGACACAGAGGGGCCCTGGGACGTCACAATCAGCCCTGGGGACAAAGTGGGGTCCTGGGATGTCACAATGGGCCCCAGTGACAAAGGGGGTCCCCACAGTGCCACAATGGGCCGTGGGGACAAAAGGGGTGCCCAGGATGTCACAATGGGCCCTGGGGACCAGGGTGGTCCTGCGATGTCACAATGGGCCGTGGGGACAAAGGGTGTCCCCTGGTTTTCACAATGGGCCCTGGGGACAAGGAGGGATCCCCAGGATGTCACAATGGGCCCTGGGGACAATGGGGGGTCCTGGGACGTCACAATGGGCCCCAGTGACAACGGGGGTCCCCAGGATGTGACAATGGGCCCTGGGGACAAAGAGGGGTCCACTGAATGTCACAATGGGCCCTGGGGACAAGGGGGTGCAGTGGATGTCACAATGGGCCCTGGGGACAATGGGGGGTCCTGGAATGTCACAATGGGCCTTGGGGACAATGGGGGTCCCCAGGATGTCACAATGGGCCCTGGGGACAATGGGGTTGCCCAGGATGTCACAATGGGCCCTGGGGACAATGGGAGTCCCCAAGGTGTCAGAACGAGCCCTGGGGACAAAGTGGAATCCTGGAATGTCACAATGGCGCCCAGTGACAAAGGGGTTCCCCATGGTGCCACAATGGGCCCTGGGGCCACAAGGGGTCCCCAGGATTTCACAATAGCACTGGGGACAAAGGGGGGTCATGGGATGTCACAATGGGCCCTGGGGACAAGGGAGATTCCCATGGTGTCACAATAAGCCCTGGGGACAAAGTGGGGTCCTGGGATGTCACAATGGGCTCTGGGGACAAGGAGGGTCCCCCAGGATGTCACAATGGGCCCTGGGGACAAAGGGGGTCCTGGGACGTCACAATGGGCCCTGGGGACAAGGGGGGGTCCCCAGGATGTCACAATGGGCCCTGGGGACAAAGGGGGGTCCCCAGGATGTCACAATGGGCCCTGGGGACAATGTGGGGTCCCCTGAATGTCACAATGGGCCCTGGGGACAAGGAGGTGCCGAGGATGTCACAATGGGCCCTGGGGACAATGGGGGGTCCCCTGAATGTCAAAATGGGCCCTGGGGACAAGGAGGGATTCCCAGGATGTCACAATGGGCCCTGGAGACAAGGGGGTGTCCCCAGGATGTCACAATGGGCCCTGCGGACAAGGGTGGCACCCACGGTGTCACAATGGTCACTGGGCACAAGGGGGGGTCCCTATAGTGTCACAATGGGTCCTGGGGACAAGTGGGGTCCCCAGGATGTCACAAGGGCCCTGGGGACAATGTGGGGGCCTGGGATGTCACAATGGGCCCCAGTGACAAAGGGGGTCCCCTGGATGTCAGAATGGGCTCTGGGGACAAAGGGGGGTCCTGGGATGTCACAATGAGCCCTGCGGACAAGGGTGGTACCCACGGTGTCACAATGGGCCCTGGGAACAAGGGGGGGTCCCCAGGATATCACAATGTGCCCTGGGTACAAAGAGGCGTCCCCTGAATGTCGCAATGGGCCCTGGGGACAATGGGGGGTCCTAAGACGTCACAATGGGCCCTGGGGCCAAGCAGGGATCCCCAGGATGTCACAATGGGCCCTGGAGACAATGGGGGGTCCTGGGACGACACAATGGGTCCCGGTGACAAGGGGGCATCCCCAGGATGTCAAAATGCGCCCTGGGGCCCAGGGGGGTCCTGCGATGTCACAATGGGCCCTGGGGACAAAGGGGGGTCCTGGGATGTTACAATGAGCCCTGCGGACAAGGGTGGTACCCACGGTGTCACAATGGGCCCTGGGAACAAGGGGGGTCCCCATAGTGTCACAATGGGTCCTGGGGACAAGTGGGGTCCCCAAGATGTCACAATGGGTCCTGGGGACAATGTGGGGTCCTGGGATGTCACAATTGGCCCCAGTGACAAAGGGGCCCCCTGAATGTCACAATGGGTCCTGGGGACAATGTGGGGTCCTGGGATGTCACAACTGGCCCCAGTGACAAAGGGGCCCCCTGAATGTCACAATGGGTCCTGGGGACAATGGGGGGTCCTGGGACGTCACAATGGGCCCTGGGGACAGGGAGGGATCCCCAGGATGTCACAATGGGCCCTGGGGACAGTGGGGGGTCCTGGGACGTCACAATGGGCCCCAGTGACAAGGGGGGGTCCCCAGGATGTCACAATGGGCCCTGGGGACAAAGGGGGTGTCCCCATGGTGCCACAACGGGCCCTGGGAGCAAGGGGGTGGCCAAGATGTCACAATGGGTCCTGGGGAAAATGGGGGGTGCCCAGGATGTCACAATGGACCCTGAGGACAAGCGGGGGTCTCCATGGTGTCACAATGGGCCCCAGTGACAAAGGGGCTCCCCTGAATGTCACAATAGGTCCTGGGGACAATGGGGGGTCCTGGGACGTCACAATGGGCCCTGGGGACAAGGAGGGATCCCCAGGATGTCACAATGGGCCCTGGGGACAAAGAGGGGTCCCCTGAATGTCACAATGGGCCCTGGGGACAAGGGGGTGCAGAGGATGTCACAATGGGCCCTGGGGACAATGGGGGGTCCTGGGACATCACAATGGGCCCTGGGGACAAGGAGGGATCCCCAGGATGTCACAATGGGCCCTGGGGACAATGGGGGGTCGTGAGACGTCACAATGGGCCCTGGGGACAAGGGGCTGCCGAGGATGTCACAATGGGCCCTGGGGACAATGGGGGTCCTGGGATGTCACAATGGGCCCTGGGGACAAGGGTGGGTCCCCAGGATGTCACAATGGGCCTTGGGAACAAGGGGTTCCCCGAGATATCACAATGGGCCCTGGGGACAATGTAAGGTCCTGGGCTGTCACAATGGACCCTGAGGACAAGGGGGGTCCCCAGGATGTCACAATGGGGCCTGGGGACCAGGGGGGGTCCTGGGATGTCACAATGGGCCCCAGTGACAAAGGGGGTCCCTATGGTGCCACAATGGGCCCTGGGGACACAGGGGGTCCCCTGGATGTCACAATGGGCTCTGGGGACAAGGAGGGTCCCCATAGTGTCACAATGGGCCCTGGGGACAAAGAGCGTCCCCAGGATGTCACAATGGGCCCTGGGGACTAGGGGGGGTCCGGGGATGTCACAATGGGCCCCAGTGACAAAGGGGGTCCCTATGGTGCCACAATGGGCCCTGGGGACAAAGGGGGTCCCTTGGATGTCACAATGAGCTCTGGGGACAAGGAGGGTCCCCAGGATGTCACAATGGGCCCTGGGGACAAAGGGGGTCCCCTGGATGTCACAATGAGCTCTGGGGACAAGGAGGGTCCCCTGAATGTCACAACGGGCCCTGGGGACAATGGGGGGTCCTGGGATGAAACAATGAGCCCTGCAGACAAGGGTGGTACCCACAGTGTCACAATGGGCCCTGGGCACAAGGGGGGGTCCCCATAGTGTCACAATGGGTCCTGGGGACAAGTGGGGTCCACAGGATGTCACAATGGGCCCTGGAGACAAGGGGGTGTCCCCAGGATGTCACAATGGGCCCTGCGGACAAGGGTGGTACCCACGGTGTCACAATGGTCACTGGGCACAAGGGGGGGTCCCTATAGTGTCACAATGGGTCTTGGGGACAAGTGGGGTCCCCAAGTGGGGTCCCCAGGATGTCACAAGGGCCCTGGGGACAATGTGGGGTCCTGGGATTTCACAATGGGCCCCAGTGACAAAGGGGGTCCCCTGAATGTCACAATGGGTCCTGGGGACAATGGGGGGTCCTGGGACGTCACAATGGGCCCTGGGGACAAGGAGGGATCCCCAGGATGTCACAATGGGTACTGGAGACAAAGGGGGGATCCCCATGGTGTCACAATGGGCCCAAGTGACAAGGAGGGTCCCCACGGTGCCACGATGGGTCCTGGGGACAATGGGGTTGCCCAGGATGTCACAATGGGCGCTGGGGACAATGGGAGTCCCCAAGGTGTCAGAACGAGCCCTGGGGACAAAGTGGAATCCTGGGATGTCACAATGGCCCCCAGTGACAAAGGGGTTCCCCATGGTGCCACAATGGGCCCTGGGGACAAAAGGGGTCCCCAGGATTTCACAATAACACTGGGGATAAAGGGGGGTCATGGGATGTCACAATGGGCCCTGGGGACAAGGGAGATCCCCATGGTGTCACAATAAGCCCTGGGGACAAAGTGGGGTCCTGGGATGTCACAATGGGCCCCAGTGACAAAGGGGGTCCCCATGGTGCCACAGTGGGCCGTGGGGACAAATGGGGTCCCCAGGATGTCACAATGAACCCTGGGGACAAACGGTGGTCCTGGGACATTTCAATGGGCCCTGGGGACAAAGGGGGGACCCCAGGATGTCACAATGGGCCCTGGGGACAAAGGGGGTCCCCTGGATGTCACAATGGGCTCTGGGGACAAGGAGGGTCCCCAGGATGTCACATGGGTCCTGGGGACAAAGGGGGGTCCCGTGAATGTCACAATGGGCCCTAGGGACAAGGGGGTGCCGAGGAGGTCACAATGGGCCCTGGGGACAAGAGGGGATCCCTAGGATGTCACAATGGGCCCTGGGGACTAATGTGGTCCCCACGGTGTCACAATATGTCCTGGAGACAAAGGGGGGTCCCCAGGATGTCACAATGGGCCCTTGGGACAATGGGGTTCCTGGGATGTCACAATGGGTCCCCAGTGACAAAGGGGGTCCCCAGGATGTCTCAATGGGCCCTGAGGACAATGGGAGGTCCCCATGGTGTCACAATGGGTCCCCAGTAACAAGGGAGGTCTCCACGGTGCCAGGATGGGTCCTGGGGACAAGGAGGTCCCCAGGATGTCACAATGGGCCGTGGGGACAAAGAGGCTGCCCAGGATGTCACAATGGGACCTGGGGACAAGGGGGTCTCCAGGAACTCACAATGGGCTCTGGGAACAATGGAGGTTCCCCAGGATGTTCACAATAGGCCCTGAGGACAAGGGGTGGTCCCCATGCTGTCACAACGGGTCTCCAGTGACAAGGGGGTCCCCAAGGTGTCACAATGGGCCCTGGGGACAATGGGGGGTCCTGGGACGTAACAATAGGCCCTGAGGACAAGGGGTGGTCCCCATGATGTCACAACGGGTCTCCAGTGACAAGGGGGTCCCCAGGATGTCACAATGGGCCCTGGGGACAATGTGGGGTCCTGGGATGTCACAATGGGCCCCAGTGACAAAGGGGGTCCCCTGAATGTCACAATGGGTCCTGGGGACAATGGGGGTTCCTGGGACGTCACAATGGGCCCTGGGGACAAGGAGGGATCCCCAGGATGTCACAATGGGCCCTGGGGACAATGGGGGGTCCTGGGACGTCACAATGGGCCCTGGGGACAAGAGGGGGTCCCCAGGATGTCAATATGGGCCCTGGGGACAAAGAGGGGTCCCCTGAATGTCACAATGGGCCATGGGGACAAGGGGGTGCCGAGGATGTCACAATGGGCCCTGGGGACAATGGGGGTCCTCGGACGTCACAATGGGCCCTGGGGACACAGAGGGGCCCTAGGACGTCACAATCACTCCTGGGGACAAGGTGGGGTCCCCTGAGAGTCACAATGAGCCCTGGGAAGAGAGGGGGCTCCCAAGGACATCACAATTGGCCCTGGGGACAAGGGGGGGTACCCATAGTGTCACAATGGGTCCTGGGGAAAATGTGGGGGTCCTGGGATGCCACAATGGGCCCCAGTGACAAAGGGGGTCCCCTGAATGTTACAATAGGTCCTGAGGACAGTGGGGGGTCCTGGGACGTCACAATGGGCCCTGGGGACAAGGAGGGATCCCCAGGATGTCACAATGGGCCCTGGGGACAACGGGGGGTCCTAAGACGTCACAATGGGCCCCGTTGACAAGGGGGCATCCCCAGGATGTCAAAATGCGCCCTGGGGCCCAGGGGGGTCCTGCGATGTCACAATGGGCCCTGGGGACAAAGGGGGTCCCCTGGATGTCACAATGGACTCTGGGGACAAAGGGGATCCCCACGGTATCAGAATGGGCCCTGGGGACAAAGGGGGGTCCTGCGATGTCACAATGAGCCCTGCGGAAAAGGGTGGTACCCACGGTGTCACAATGGGCCCTGGAAACAAGGGGGGGGTCCCCATAGTGTCACAATGGGCCCTGGCGACAATGGGGGGTCCTGGGACGTCACAATGGGCCCCAGTGACAAGGGGGGGTCCCCAGGATGTCACAGTGTGCCCTGGGTACAAAGAGGCGTCCCCGGAATGTCACAATGGGCCCTGGGGACAAGGGGGTGCCCTGAATGTCACAATGGGCCCTGGGGACAATGGGGGGTCCTGGGATGTCACAATGGGCCCCAGTGACAAGTGGGGGTCCCCAGGATGTCACAATGGGCCCTGGGGACAAAGAGGGGTGCCCTGAATGTCACAATGGGCCCTGGGGACAAGGGGGTGCAGTGGATGTCACAATGGGCCTTGGGGACAATGGGGGGTCCTGGAATGTCACAATGGGCCCTGGGGACAATGGGGGTCCCCAGGATGTCACAATGGGCCCTGGGGACAATGGGGTTGGCCAGGATGTCACAATGGGCCCTGGGGACAATGGGAGTCCCCAAGGTGTCAGAACGAGCCCTGGGGACAAAGTGGAATCCTGGAATGTCACAATGGCCCCAGTGACAAAGGGGTTCCCCATGGTGTCACAATGGGCCCTGGGGACAAAAGGGGTCCCCAGGATTTCACAATAGCACTGGGGCCAAAGGGGGTCATGGGATGTCACAATGGGCCCTGGGGACAAGGGAGATCCCCATGGTGTCACAATAAGCCCTGGGGACAAAGTGGGGTCCTGGGATGTCACAATGGGCCCTGGGGACAAAGGGGGGTCCTGGGATGTCACAATGGGGCCCAGTGACAAAGAGGGTCCTCATGGTGCCACAATGGGCCCTGGGGACAAAGGGGGTCCCCTGGATGTCACAATGGGCTCTGGGGACAAGGAGGGTCCCCAGGATGTCACAATGGGCCCTGGGGACAAAGAGCGTCCCCAGCATGTCACAATGGGCCCTGGGGACAAAGAGGGGTCCTCTTAATGTCACAATGGGCCCTGGGGACAATGGGGTGCAGTGGATGTCACAATGGGCCCTGGGGATAAAGAGGGGTCCCCTGAATGTCACAATGGGCCCTGGGGACAATGGGGCGTGTCCAGGATGTGAGAATGAGTCCTGAGGACAAGGGGGGGTCCCCATGGTGTCACAATGGGTCCCCAGTGACAAGGAGAGGTCCCCATGGTGTCACAATAGGTCCTGGGGACAAAGTGGGGTCCAAGAATGTCACAATGGGCCCTGGGGTCAAAGGGGGTCCCCATGGTGCTACAATGGGCCCTGGGGACAAAGGGGGGTCCTGGGATGTCACAATGGGCCCTGAGGACAAGCGGGGGTCTCCATGGTGTCACAATGGGCCCCAGTGACAAAGGGGGTCCCCTGAATGTCACAATAGGTCCTGGGGACAATGGGGATCCTGGGACGTCACAATGGGTCCTGGGGACAAGGAGGGATCCCCAGGATGTCACAATGGGCCCTAGGGACAAAGAGGGGTCCCCTGAATGTAACAATGGGCCCTGGGGACAAGGAGGGATCCCTAGGATGTCACAATGGCCCCTGGGGACAATGGGGGGTCCTGGGACGTCACAATGGGCCCTGGGGACAAGGGCGGGTCCCCAGGATGTCACAATGGGCCCGGGGGACAAAGGGGTGCCGAGGATGTCACAATGGGCCCTGGGGACAATGGGGGGTCCCGGGATGTCACAATGGGCCCTGGGGACAATGGGGGGTCCTGGGATGTCACAATGGGCCCTGGGGACAAGGGGGTCCCCCAGATATCACAATGGGCCCTGGGGACAATGTAAGGTCCTGGGCTGTCACAATGGACCCTGAGGACAAGGGGGGTCCCCAGGATGTCACAATGAAGTCCTGGGACAAAGGGGGTCCCCAGGATGTCACAATGGGGCCTGGGGACCAGGGGGTGTCCTGGGATGTCACAATGGGCCCCAGTGACAAAGGGGGTCCCTATGGTGCCACAATGAGCCCTGGGGACAAAGGGGGTCCCCTGGATGTCAGAGTGGGCTCTGGGGACAATGGGAGGGTCCCCAGGATGTCACAATGGGCCCTGGGGACAAAGAGCGTCCCCAGCATGTCACAATGTGTCCTGGGGACAATGTGGGGTCCTGGGATGTCACAATGGGCCCCAGTGACAAAGGGGCCCCCTGAATGTCACAATGGGTCCTGGGGACAATGGGGGGTCCTGGGATGTCACAATGGGCCCTGGGGACTAGGAGGGATCCCCAGGATGTCACAATGGGCCCTGGGGACAATGGGGGGTCCTGGGACGTCACAATGGGCCCCAGTGAGAAGGGGGGTCCCCAGGATGTCACAATGGGCTCTGTGGACAAAGAGGGGTCCCCTGAATGTCACAATGGGCCCTGGGGACAAGGGGGTGCAGTGGATGTCACAATGGGCCCTGGGGACAATGGGGTTGCCCAGGATGTCACAATGGGCCCTGGGGACAATGGGAGTCCCCAAGGTGTCAGAACGAGCCCTGGGGACAAAGTGAAATCCTGGAATGTCACAATGGCCCCCAGTGACAAAGGGGTTCCCACGGTGTCACAATGGGCCCTGGGGACAAAAGGGGTCCCCAGGATTTCACAATAGCACTGGGGACAAAGGGGGGTCATGGGATGTCACAATGGGCCCTGGGGACAAGGGAGATCCCCATGGCGTCACAATAAGCCCTGGGGACAAAGTGGGGTCCTGGGATGTCACAATGGGCTCTGGGGACAAGGAGGGTCCCCAGGATGTCACAATGGGCCCTGGGGACAAAGGGGGGTCCTGGGATGTCACAATGGGCCCTGGGGACAATGGGAGTCCCCAAGGTGTCAGAACGAGCCCTGGGGACAAAGTGGAATCCTGGAATGTCACAATGGCCCCCAGTGACAAAGGGGTTCCCCATGGTGCCACAATGGGCCCTGGGGACAAAAGGGGTCCCCAGGATTTCACAATGGCCCTGGGGACAAAGGGGGGTCCTGGGATGTCACAATGGGCCCTGGGGACAAAGGGGGTATCCCCATGGTGCCACAACGGGCCCTGGGAGCAAGGGGGTGGCCAGGATGTCACAATGGGTCCTGGGGAAAATGGGGGGTGCCCAGGATGTCACAATGGACCCTGAGGACAAGCGGGGGTCTCCATGGTGTCACAATGGGCCCCAGTGACAAAGGGGGTCCCCTGAATGTCACAATAGGTCCTGGGGACAATGGGGGGTGCTGGGACGTCACAATGGGCCCTGGGGACAACGAGGGATCCCAAGGATGTCACAATGGGTCCTGGGGACAAGGGGGTGCAGAGGATGTCACAATGGGCCCTGGGGACAATGTGGGGTCCTGGGATGTCACAATGGGCCCCAGTGACAAAGGGGGTCCCCTGAATGTCACAATGGGTCCTGGGGACAATGCGGGGTCCTGGGACGTCACAATGGGCCCTGGGGACAAGGAGGGATCCCCAGGATGTCACAATGGGCCCTGGGGACAATGGGCGGTCCTGGGACATCACAATGGGCCCTGAGGACAAGGAGGGATCCCCAGGATGTCACAATGGGCCCTGGGGACAATGGGGGGTCCTGGGATGTCACAATGGGCCCCAGTGACAAACGGGGGCCCCTGAATGTCACAATGGGCCCTGGGGACAATGGGGGGTCCTGGGACGTCACAATGGCCCCTGGCACAAAGAGGGGTCCCCAGGATGTCACAATGGGCCCTGGGGACAAACAGGGGTCCCCTGAATGTCACAATGGGCCCTGGGGACAAGGGGGTGCCGAGGATGTCACAATGGGCCCTGGGGACAATGGGGGGTCCTGGGACGTCACAATGGGCCCTGCGGACAAGGGTGGTACCCAGCACGTCACAATGGGCCCTGGGGACAAGGGGGGGTCCCCATAGTGTCACAATGGGTCCTGGGGACAAGTGGGGTCCCCAGGATGTCACAATGGGCCCTGGGGACAATGTGCGGTCCTGGGATGTCACAATGGGCCCCAGTGACAAAGGGGGTCCCCTGAATGTCACAATGGGTCCTGGGGACAATGGGGGGTCCTGGGACGTCACAATGGGCCCTGGGGACAAGGAGGAATCCCCAGGATGTCACAATGGGCCCTGGGGACAATGGAGGGTCCTGGGACGTCACAATGGGCCCTGGGGACAAGAGGGGGTCCCCAGGATGTCACAATGGGCTCTGGGGACAAGGGGGGTCCCCAGGACGTCACAATGGGCCCTGGGGACAAAGGGGGGTGTCGACGGTGTCACAATGGGCCCCAGTGTCAAAGGGGGTCCCCATGGTGCCACAATGGGCCCTGGAGACAAAGGGGGTCCCTTGGATGTCACAATGGGCTCTGGGGACAAGGAGGGTCCCCAGGATGTCACAATGGGCCCTGGGGACAAGGAGGGATCCCCAGGATGTCACAATGGGCCCTGGGGACAATGGGGGGTCCTTAGACTTCACAATGGGCCCTGGGAACAAAGAGGGGTCCCCTGAATGTCACAATGGGCCCTGGGGACAAGGAGGGATCCTGGGACGTCACAATGGGCCCCAGTGACAAGGGGGGGTCCCCAGGATGTCACAATGGGCCCTGGGGACAAAGAGGGGTCCCCAGGATGTCAAAATGGGCCCTGGGGACAATGGGGGGTCCTAAGACGTCACAATGAACCCTGGGGACAACGGGGGGTCCTGGGACGTCACAATGGGCCCCAGTGAGAAGGGGCGGTCCCCAGGATGTCACAATGGGCCCTGGGGACAAAGAGGAGTCCCCTGAATGTCACAATGGGCCCTGGGGACAATGGGGGTCCCCAGGATGTCACAATGGGCCCTGGGGACAATAGGAGGTTCTGGGATGTCACAATGGGCCCTTGGGGTTTAGAAGTCAGGTCTAAGAGTGCAGCGTTTGGGGTGCAGGGGCTTGGGGGGAAATTTAAGGTTGCAGAGTGTGGGGTTCACAGGACTGGGGCACAGGATTTGGGGGTGCGCGGTTTCAGGGTTCAGGATTTGGAGGTGTGGAGTTTTGGGGTGCAGGGGTTGGGAGTGCAGGGTGGTGGGGATGAGAGATTTGGGTGCAGGATTTGGGGGTGCAGAGTCTTGGGAGGCAAGGATCCGGGTCTTCAGGATTTGGGGGTTCAGTGTTTAGGGCAGCACAATCTTGGGGTGCAGGGGTTTGCAGTGAAAGGTTTGGCAGGCAGGATTTGGGGTGCAGGATTTTGGGGTGCTGGGTTTGGGGTACAGGATTTGGTGTTGCAGGGATGGGGTTGAAGGGTTTGGGTTGCCAGGCCTTTGAGGTGCAGGATTTGGAGGTGCAGGGTTTGGGAGGGAATTCTTTGGGGTGCAGGGTTTGGGGGCAGGTTTAGGGGTGGAGGGTATAGGACGGAAAGATTTGCGAATGCAGGGTTTGGGGTGCAGGTTTCGGGGTTCAGGAAGGTAGGGAGGGCAGGATTAGGGGGTGCAAGGTTTCAGTTGTAGGGTTTAGGGGTGCAGAGTTTGGTAGGGCCGAATTTGGGGGTGCAGGATCTGGGGTGCAGGGTTTGGGAAGACAGGATCGGGGGTGGAGGATTTGGGGGTGCAGGATTGAGGGGCAGGGTTTTGGTGCAGGGCTTGGGGTCAGGATCTGGGGTGCAGGTTTGGGAAGAGTATTTTGGGGTGCAGGATTTTGGGTGCCGTGTCTGCGGGGCAGGTTTGGGGTGATCACTGCTGATCCGCACACACTCTCTCTCTCTGTCCCCATTGTCCCCAATGCCCCCTTACCTGTCTCACCTCCCTCTCCAGCTCCGCTCCCACCCCCCCAATCCCCCTCAGCGGGGCCAGCCCGGGGTGCAGCTCCTGCAACGGCTCCTCCTCTGCATTCATTAACAATTAACACCCTCAGCAGCGCTAATTAACACCCCCCCCACCCCCCCGTATCCCCGCTGCCCCCTAATTACCCCCTAATTCGCGCTAATCACCCCTAATTCCCCCTCATTACTCACCCAGCAGCCCCTCGATGTCCGGAGCCGCCATCTTGCCCCGCCGGGAGGGCCACAAACCACCTCAAAATTGACCCAAAATAGCGCTTTTTCAACCCAAAACCCTCCCGCTGAGGCTCCCCGAGCTGTGTCCCCAAAGCCCCCGCTGTTGTCACCTCGGGAAAAGCGCGAAAAAAGCGGCCCCGGGGGTCCCCGCGCTTCGCTTCGCGCTCTGAGGGAAAGCGCGGGAAAACGAGCGGAGACGGAAAGAGCCGAGCGGAGCCGAGCGGCGCCCGAGCGGAGCCGAGCGGCGCCCGAGCGGAGCCGAGCGGCGCCGAGCGGCGCCTGAGCGGAGCCGAGCGGCGCCCGAGTCCCGGCCGGGGCCGAACGCACCCGAAGGGACCCGAAGTCTTCCCGAAGGGGTCCGAGTGGAGCCGAACGCACCCGAACGCACCCGAAGGGGCCGAACGCACCCGAAGGGACCCGAAGTCTTCCCGAAGGGGTCCGAGTGGAGCCGAACGCACCCGAAGGGACCCGAACCCACCCGAAGGGGCCCGAGTGGAGCCGAACAAACCCTAAGGGACCCGAACCCACCCGAAGGGACCCGAACCCACCCGAAGGGACCCGAACGCACCCGAAGGGGTCCGAGTGGAGCCGAACGCACCCGAAGGGACCCGAACGCACCCGAAGGGACCCGAAGTCTCCCCGAAGGGGCCCGAAGTCTCCCCGAAGGGACCCGAAGTCTCCCCGAAGGGACCCGAAGTCTCCCCGAAAGTGCCCCAAAAGGCGCCAAACTCCCAAATCCCCCCCTTTTTACCCCAAAACCCGTGTTCCGCTCCCCCCCCCGGCCCCTCCTCTTCCTCCCCCCGCCCCCTTTCTTCCCCTTTTCCCGCCTCACGATCGTTTCCCGCCGCGGCGGTTGCTGCGAGCGAGGCCACGCCCCCTTCCTCAGGCGGCGGCCAATGGGAAGCGGGGGGGGTGCGTGGCCACGCCCACTGTGCGTGGCGTGCGCGGAGGCGGCTCCGAGAGGAGCCGAAGATACACGAAGGGAGCCGAAGGGACCCGAGGGGACCCGAACGCACCCGAAGGGACCCGAGTGGGGCCCGAACGCACCCGAGGGGACCCGAAGGCACCCGAAGGCACCCGAAGGGACCCGAACGCACCCGAAGGGACCCGAACGCACCCGAAGGGACCCGAGTGGGACCCGAACACACCCGAAGGGACCCGAAGGGACCCGAGTGGGACCCGAACACACCCGAAGGGACCCGAAGGGACCCGAGTGGGGCCCGCACTCACCCGAAGGGACCCGAAGGGACCCGAACACACTTAGGGGGCTCCATGAGTCACTTATGGGTCACTATGGGGCACTCCTGGGTCCCTAAGGGGGAAATTATGGGGGTCTATGGGGAGTTCAGGAGGGACCCAGGAGTACCCCAAGGGACCCAGGAGTGCCCCAAAGGACCCAGGAGTTCAGGAGGGACCCAGGAGTGCCCCAAAGGACCCAGGAGTTCAGGAGGGACCCAGGAGTGCCCCAAAGGACCCAGGAGTTCAGGAGGGACCCAGGAGTGCCCCAAAGGACCCAGGAGTACCCAAATGTGTTGTGTTTTGTTTTTTCTCTCTTGTTTATGTCCTCTTTTACCTGAAATGGGACAATGGGGGCAATGGGGGGCAATGGGGTCAATGGGGGGCAATGGGGTCAGTGGGGGGCAATGGGGTCAGTGGGGGGCAATGGGGGACAATGGGGGACAATGGGGGCAGTGGGTACAATGGGGGCAATGGGGGGCAATGGGGGGCAATGGGGGGCAATGGGACAATGGGGGGCAATGGGGTCAATGGGGGCAATGGGAGTCAATGCAGTCAATGGGTCAATGGGTCAATGGGGTCAATGGGGGCAATGGGAGTCAATGGGGGGCAATGGGGATCAATGGGTCAACGGGGTCAATGGGGGTCAATGGGGGTCAATGGGTCAATGGGGGCAATGGGGGCAATGGGGATCAATGGGGGGCAATGGGGATCAATGGTGATCAATGGGGGGCAATGGGGGTCAATGGGGGTCAATGAAGTCAATGACTCAATGACTCAATGGGGGTCAATGGGGATCAATGGGTCAATGGGGTCAGTGGGGTCAATGGGTCAATGGGAGTCAATGGGGGTCAATGGGGTCAATGGGTCAATGGGAGTCAATGGGGTCAATGGGTCAATGGGGTCAATGGGGATCAATGGGTCAATGGGGTCAATGGGTCAATGGGGTCAATGGGTCAATGGGGATCAATGGGGGGCAATGGGGATCAATGGGGTCAATGGGTCAATGGGGGTCAATCGGTCAATGGGGATCAATGGGGGTCAATCGGGTCAGTCAATGGGGTCAATGGGAGTCAATGGGAGTCAATGGGTCCCAGGGTCGCATTCCCGCTGTCCCTGTCCCCGCTGTCCCAGGGCTCAGTGCTCACTCCTCATTGGTTCCTGGCCTTTTGCATTCATTAATATTCGGTTAATTATTCGTTAAGGTTTTCTTGCCATAGTTGAGCCCAGCAGGAACCCCCGGGGTCCTAAAACCCTCCCTCTCTATGGGTCCCTATGGGGCTCTATGGGTCCCTATGGAGCTCTATGGGTCCCTATGGGTCCCTATGGAGCTCTCTAGGTCCCTATGGGGTTCCATGGGGCTCTGTGGTTTCCTATGGGCCTCTATGGGGCTCTATGGGTCCCTATGGGTCCCTATGGGTCCTTATGGGTCTTAATGGGTCTCTATGGGGCTCCTTGGGTCTCTATGGGTCCCTATGGGTCTCTATGGGTCTCTACGGGTCCCTATGGGTCTCTATGGGTCTCTACAGGCTCTATGGGTCCCTATGGGGCTCCTTGATGCTCTATGGGTCTCTATGGAACCCCCAGGGTCCTAAAACCCTCCCTCTCTATGGGTCCCTTTGGGTCTCTATGGGTCCCTATGGGTCTCTATGGGGTTCCATGGGGCTCTGTGGCTCCCTATGGGCCTCTATGGTCTCTATGGGTCCCTATGGGGTCCTACGGAGCTCTATGGGTCCCTATGGGTCTCTACAGGCTCTACGGTCCCTATGGGTCTCTATGGGGTTCCATGGGGCTCTGTGGCTCCCTATGGGCCTCTATGGTCTCTATGGGTCCCTATGGGGTCCTACGGAGCTCTATGGGTCCCTATGGGTCTCTACAGGCTCTACGGTCCCTATGGGTCTCTATGGGGTTCCATGGGGCTCTGTGGCTCCCTATGGGCCTCTATGGTCTCTATGGGTCCCTATGGGGTCCTATGGAGCTCTATGGGTCCCTATGGGTCTCTACAGGCTCTACGGTCCCTATGGGTCCCTATGGGTCTCTATGGTCTCTATGGGTCCCTATGGGTCCCTTTGGGTCTCTATGGGTCCCTATGGGGTTCCATGGGGCTCTGCGGCTCCCTATGGGCCTCTATGGTCTCTATGGGTCCCTATGGGGTCCTATGGAGCTCTATGGGTCTCTATGGGTCCCTATGGGTCTCTACAGGCTTTACGGTCCCTATGGGTCTCTATGGGGTTCCATGGGGCTCTGTGGCTCCCTATGGGCCTCTATGGTCTCTATGGGTCCCTATGGGGTCCTATGGAGGTGGGTGCTTTTTTCCAACCAAAGTGATTAATGAGTTTTTAGGGTTTATCCCAAATGATGGGAACCCCCGGTTCCTTCCTTCCTTCCTTCCTTCCTTCCTTCCTTCCTTACTTCCCTCCTTCCTTCCCTCCTTGCCCTCTCATAACCGCACGCGAGCCCCGATGCTGAGGGCCCTTGAGCTCCTCCTCGCCTTTGAAAACAACATGGACGACCTCACCTTGTTGATGATGGGGATCTCCTGGAGCAGGCCAGGGATCCTCTGGAGATCCTCGGAACGTGGTGCTTTCCTTTGAGCCCACGACTTCTCTGCCTGGGGCCTCTTCCCATTGGACGCTCTTGGAGGAGCCACTGAGTTTTTGGAGCTCGCCACCTCTTTTGGATGAAGCTGGAGCAGCTGGGGATGGGCCTGGGATGCTGGGCAGGAAGAGCCAGGGCCGGTGCTGGACCCTCCCCAGCCCATTTCTCGCTGTTCGCTCCTCCAGAATCCTCGGAATCTGATGGCGAAGATGACGAAGATGACGAAGATGACGAAGATGACGAAGATGATGAAGATGATGAAGATGACGAGCGTGTCCCCACGCGGGAAGACATCAAGAAGCTGATGGAAAGCAAGAAGAAGCAGCAGTCGCTCCAGGAGAGCTTTGGATACCCCAGACCACCCCTTGTGCTTCGGATGCCCACACCACCCCTTGTGTTTTGGATACCCCAGACCACCCCTTTGGGGAAGACCCTCCGTATGCTGAGGTGTTGCGTCTCCTTCCTCTTCATCCTCTAAAAGGTGTTTGGTGAAGAGCAGAGATGGAAGCGGGGGTTCCCATCATTTGGGATAAACCCTAAAAACTCATTTTGGTTGGAAAAGACCCTCGAGGTCATGGAGGCCAAGCATAACCCACCCCTGGCACTGACCCGTATCCCTGAGGACAGTGTTTTGTGACACCATGGGGACCCCGCCTTGTCCCCAGAGCCCATTGTGACATCCTGGGGACCCCCTTTGTCCCCAGGGCCCATTGGACGTCCCATGACTCCCCCTTGTCCCCAGGGCCCATTGTGACATCCAGAGGACCCCGCTTTCTCCCCTGGGCGCATTGTGACTTCCTAGGACCCCCCATTGTCCCCAGGGATCATTGGGACACCGTGGGGACCCCCTTTGTCCCCAGGGCCCATTGTGATATTCGGGGGACCCCCTTGTCCCCAGGGCCCATTGTGACATCCCAGGACCCCCCATTGTCCCCAGAGCCCATTGTGACATCCTAGGGACCCCCTTTGTCCCCAGGGCCCATTTTCGCACCATGGGGACCCCCTTTGTTACTGGGTCCCATTGTGACATTCCAGGACCTTACTTTGTCCCCAGGGCCCATTGTGACACCATCGGGACCCCCATTTGTCCCCAGGGCCCATTGTGACATTCAGAGGACCCCTCTTTGTCCCCAGGGCCCATTGTGAATTCCCAGGGCCCCATGTTGTCCCCAGGGCCCATTGTGACATCCTGGGGACCCCCTTTGTCCCTGTCGAGGGTTAAGATTCCTAACCCCAACTCCTAACCCCAACTCCTAACCCAGACCATAACGCTAATCCTAATCCTAAACCTAAGCCTAATTCCTAACCCTAAACCCAATCCTAACCCAATCCCTTAACCCTAACCCAATCTCTTAACCCTTATCCCAATCCCTTAACCCTAACCCAAACTCCTAACTCTAAGCCTAAGCCCAACCCAGACGCCTAAGCCCAACCCAGACGCCTAAGCCCAACCCAGACGCCTAAGCCCAACCCAGACGCCTAAGCCCAACCCAGACGCCTAAGCCCAACCCAGACGCCTAAGCCCAACCCAGACGCCTAAGCCAAACTCCTAACACTAAGCCTAACCCTAACGGAAACTCCTAACCCAAACTCCTAGCCTTAAGACTAACCCTAAATCCTAACTCAAACTCCTAACCCTAAGTCTAAGCCTAAACCAAACTCCTAAGCTTAAGACTAAGCCTAACCCAAACTCCTAAGCCTAACCCTAACCCAAACTCCAAAACCTAAGCCTAACCCTAACCCAAACCCAAACTCAGTGGCCACTAAGCAGGCCTGGAGCTGTCAGGAGAAAGGACTCCCTGGAGCTCACCCAGCTCTAAACTCAGCCCCAACCTGCTGCTGCCTCGGCAGCCGGCACTGCGAGCGGCGCAGAAACGGAGCAGTTGGCAAAGAGCTTTGCAAGGCAGAGCCCTCTGGGGCACAGCACTGAGCTGGACCCACTTCCCCTCTGCGTGACCGAGCGTCAGCCAAGCAAGCAGCAAGCTAAATTTCACAGGAACGGAAAAGTAACATGGAAACGCTCATTTGTTCCCAGGTCGTACCTGTGGGATCGCCCCGAGGCTCACGGACACACTCAGGTGAAGCAGTCAAGGAGCCGCTGCCTACAGGGACGGCTGGAATCGAGCAGAAAGGAAAAGCGTTTCCATTTCACGTTGTGAAATGACCTGCAGCGCCTGGACGGGGGTCAGGCAACAACACGGGACCCAGACGCATGCTGAAATTGCCAAAGCTGCAGAGGGGCTGCAGACCCCTTGTCTGGGACCTGGCAGCTTCCAAACTACTGTGTCCAGGCCACACGCAACACCCCTCAAGGACCAGATGGACCAACACGGGGCCTCTCAGGGCCTTCTGACCAGGAGACCTCTCACACACACAAAAGGAAACCCACACTAACGTGGGAGCATGGAGCACCAGGGCAAAAAATGATCATCCATGTTTCTCCTAAATCAGAGCCTGCTGGCTACTGCAAGGTCAACTATTGCAAGAAAACGTTCACAAATAATAAACCAAATACTAACAAACGCAAAAGGCCAGTAACCAATGAACACTGAACACTTACCCCTGCGATTCCCCTCAGGCTCAGGAACAGGATTACACCAAGAGGCTTGATCAGCATGGACTGCAGGAACCAAACAGGGAGTCAAACACGGGTGGGAGTTTCCATGGCACGTTGTGATCTCCTGCTTCCTCAGTCACCCGCTGTGATGGGAGAGGGTGAGATAATGACACGAGACACATACAGAGGTGTGTGTTCCCACAGCTAGAAACAGAGCACGGGTGACCTTTTTGCTGAGACCTAGCAGGTTTTCAGGCAAATTGAACATTCATGACTGGTCTGTGTAATACCACCAAGGCACAAAAAGCTTTTGGAAAGCCTCTGAGAGGATCTTGGGTACAATCACACACGAATAACCTATTAAAACACGAGTGTTTATTCGCTCAAGCAGACAGACAGTGACAACTCACCTCTGGGACAGCCCAAGGCTCCTAACCAGGACCCAGCTGAGAAGCTCGATCAACTCTGCCAAGGCCATGTCCTGGAGTCAAGCACAGATCAGAGAGGTTTCCAGGCTCACCGAGCAACACTCCTGCATTCCAGGTAAAAGAGGACATAGACAAGAGAGAAAAAACAAAACACAACACAACATATTTAGGACAACAGTGCCCATATCTTGCAGAAAAATAGCCGTATTTGGGGAAAAAACTGGCAAAACGACAAAATATTCCAAATATTTGGGGGCTAAATTGGTCAACACAGGCAAAACAATCTGAGTATTTGGGCAAAAAGTGGCCCAAAGAGGCAAAAACATCCACACTTGGGTGCAAAGCTGTCGGCAAACATGAAAACATCCCATATTTGGGATCACAGTGCCCATATCAGGGGAAAAAATGGGCAAAAGCACCTGAGTATATCGGGTCAAGAGAGGCAGAAAAAACCAAAGCACCACTAGATTTGAGCAAAACTGGCCAAAAAGGGGTATAACATCCCCAGATTCAGGGTGAAACTGGACCAAAGAGTCGAAGTATGCCCAGATTTGGGTAAAAAAATGGCCAAAAATGGCCCAAACACCCCCAGATTTGGGTATAAACAAAACTGGAAAACCAAAGAACTCCCAGATATAGGCAGAAACGATCCCAAAGGGCACAAATGTGCCCAGGTTTAGCTCTAAAGTGGCCCAAAGTGCCAAAGCAATCCCAGCTTTGATTTGAAACGGGCCCAAAGGCTCAAAGCGCGCCCTGGGATGGGGCCGTGTGGCACGAGGCTGGGGGGCAGGGAGGGCCCCACAGGGACTCAGTGCTGGTTTCTGCCCTGTGCCAGCACTCCCAGCCCCTGCTTGCCCAGAACCTGCCCCTGAAGCAGCCGCAGCCCCTCTCCCCTCCCTGCGGGTGTCTGCCCCCTGCCCACACCCTGGTGCTGCCTGGCTCGCCCTGCCCGGCCCAGCCCGGCTGCTCTCCCGGCCCCAGCCCCAGCCCTGGCCCCACTGCTGCCCTGCTGAGCTGCTCGGGGCTGGGTGCTGCCCCTGCTCGCCCACCTGCTCCCTGCGCTCGGCTGGAGCAGCCTGGGCGTCCCGGGCTGGCAGGGACACCAGGAGGAGGAACAGGGTGAGGACCATGGCCCCCACGCTCGCCCCATGATGCTGCTGCTGCCAAGACACAGCACAGCACGTCACCGAGGGGCTCTGACCTCACAGTCACATTGGAATCACCACATCTGCACACTGCTGCATGGCCTTGTGCTACACCAGCATGGAAGGAACCGAGGTGGAGAAGGGGGCACCTATTTTGGGAGGCAGCTCTGCCTGTGGGAGTGCACAGGCTCTCACTTCTTGCTTCCCAGAAATCAATCAATCAATCAATCCCAAAAGCTACATATTAATAGTAAATTTAAATAAAAAAAGCCAACTTCAAGGGTCTTTACTTGTAGCTATATTTGTCAGGCAGCTCTCTGGGAAGAAACCAGCTTTTCCTGCTAGTTTGACCACAGCTTCAATGCCTTTAAAGCCACCACTTCTGAGCTCTGCTGCTCCAACACAGCCTCACAGCCCAGCAAAATCATAGTGCAGGCAGAAAGCTTCACCATACAGAGATGGAGACAGTCAGGAATACGTTCCTCTCAAAAGCAGACACTGCAAGCCACTCTTCCTCTTGCTTACCAAATTCAGACAGCGTTAGAAAACAACAACAACAAGGAAGCGAGATTCTTCTTTTATGCACCCCATTGTATGGACCATTCAACATCAAGTCCAACCGAAGTCTGAACCTCCGAATGAGAAATGCCATCTTCAAATTTCTAGGAAAATGAAGGGCTTTGAAGTGGCAAGACCATAAAATGTTCATTAAAGCACTGCCATGCAAGTCCGCACCCCTGATCACAGACCACCTGCCCTGGTACCAAAGGCAGTGATGTTCTCAGCTGACATCTGGAAAGCAGCACAAAGTCTCATGTTCTCCAGTGCCAAACATGTAGTTTGGAACTGAAACAGGGCAGTAAACCATCTCCAGTCAGTCTGTTTTCATTCGAGGACATCAGGACAAGTTCAGTTCACGTTCACCAGGAATCACAGCAGGTCCCACCCGTCCCTGCAGACCCCAACACCGCTCCTGTGCAGGGTCCCCAGGAGCAGTAAGCACAGAACAAGAAACCTCCCTTCCAAAGAAGGCCCACAGCTGCTCTTCCAACGAGCTGCATAAGCAGCAGCTGAGAACAACCTCTGCTGTAGCTGCACCAGGCTCTGCTGTCTGCAGAAGGAGAGCAGCTCCTAAATGATCCCCAGCCCTACAGACACAGCCCAGGGCAGTGATGAGGAACCACCAGAGTGCAGGGACACCTGGCCATTCAGTTGAAGCTGCTGGGGAGAAGGACAGAGGACCAGCAAGAGACAAATCAGACAAGAGAGAAGACAGAGGAGCTGAGAGAGAAAGAAACACACAGGGAAAAGGACGGAGAGATGAAGGCAAAAAGGGACAATGAGCTGGGATGAGACAGGGAGGAAGAACCAGCAGGGCTGATGAGCAGGACAGAGGGATGGGGAGGGGGGAGGAGGAGAAGCAGGAAGGGGCTGGAGAAAGACAGGGAGGGGGATGCACAGATGGAGAGACAAAAAGAAAGACAGGGAACAGAACAAAGGGAGTGAGAAATAAAGCAAAGTTGGGATCCAAATGAAGAGACTGGAAAGGGGAAACATGCAACAAGGAGCTGGAGAAAGAGGAAAAGAGGGCTGAGCAGCAGGAAAGAGGAAGAGAAGACAAAGAAAAGGCAGAGCCAGCTGGACAGGGGTGATATAGTGAGAAGGGATGGCACTGGGAACAGGGATGGGAGACAGAAAGAAAACCAGGACAGAAAGACATCAAAAGGAAGAGGGGCAGTAATCTGGACAGAGCTGGAGAAAGAAGCAGCCGGGAAAGGGAAGACAGGCAGAAGACAGAAGGGGAGCAGGAGAGAGAAAGAACAACAAGGGTTGGGGGCAGGACAGAGATTGGGGAAAAAATCCTGGGGCGGGCAGCAAGATGGAGAGGGAGTAAAAAAGAAGAGGGGCAGGAATAGGTGCAGGGAGCAGGACAGAGGGATACAGTGAGAAATGATGGGGCAGGGAGCAGGACACAGCAACAGAGCAGAATGGTGACAAAGAGAAACCAGGGATGATGAGAAGCACAGAGCAGCGGAGACAGAGAGGGAGATACGAGAAACCCTGCACAGAGGTGGAGACGGGTGGAGGAAACGGTGAGGAAGAAGCAGAGAGGGGCAGAGAGAGAAGAGATGAAGAGGGAGAAGGACACGGTAGGAAAGAGGAGGGAGCAGGGAGGGAGGGAGGGAGGGGAGCACAAAACAGGACGAAATGAGCCCAAGGGCCCAGCACTCACCACAGTTCCTGCTCTCTGCACTGCCAGGCAAGCTGTGGAGTTCAGGCCCTTCTGTCTGCCTGTCTTTCCCTCCCCTCCTATTCTGTAGCTCCAGCCGTTTGTCCATCCCGCACCTAAGAGAACACATGGGTGTCTGACAGCTCTCACAGCACGAGGCTCCCCAGACGCACCCCCCCCACACACACACTATACGGCCAGACAGTGATTTTCCCCACTTACACAGACCCTGCGGTGCACGTTTGTGATCTGCTCTGCTGAGGCTGCTCACAGGGACTCTTCCTCACCCAGAGGGGCAGCTGTCTCTGGTGCAGCTGCAGCAGCAGCTGTGGGGATCCCCTGCACTTCACCCTCCAGCTGCTTCCCCTTCTCCTGCTCTCTCCAGCTCCAGCCCCAGCAGCTCCTCTCCAGAAAGTGCCCCCTGCCCCCTCCCCCGCCCAGGAGAACAAGGCCAGAGCAGCCCACACACACCTGGGCCAGAGGCAGCAAGACATCTCCAGGGCCCCAGAGGGAGGATAAAGGGCCCCAGGGCTGGGCCGGGCGCTGCTCGGCCTCGGGCAGCTCCACGGGCGCCATGGCAAAGCTCACGCTGGCCGCCTGCAGAGCAACCGCCTGCTCAGCCTGGGCTGCGCCACCATTGGTCGGGAGGGCTGTCAGTCTCCTCCCCTGAGCTGATCCTGCAGCTCATTGGCTGCCTGGGCAGTGATTCTGTCCTGCTTTGGGGCTCGCCCTGCCCTGAGGTGATACTCTCTCTGATTGGCGGCCTGAGGGGTTACTCCCCCCACAGTGTCTGCCTTCCCTGAGCCGCTCTTTTCTCTGATTGGCTGTCTGGGATCTCCCACTGGCTCCCCCCACCAAATGATTGGTCAGGTTATTTGTCAATCATCCCTCTGCTGCACTCCCACCAGGTGTGATTGGTGCAGCCAGCACAGCCCGCCCCTGAGCGCTGCCCAGTTTGTCCAACTGTCGCCAACTGTCCTGCAGGTCTCAAAGCTCGATTGGCTGCTTACATTTCAATCACATGACTTGCCCCGCCTCCTCAAATGTGATTGGCTGCATTTCATCCCCTGGCTGTCCACAGACTTCCGGGCGGTTGTTGCCAGGCAGCGGCTCCACCTGAAAATGAAGCTGCGGGCCCTGACCAAAGGCCATGGGTGATGAAAGACGCGTTGGGACCCTAAACATGAGGATTTGGCCCCAAGAGGGAGGCTCTGGGCGCTCAGAAGGACGGGCAGATGCCACAGATGGCGCTTTGGGCCCTGCACACGAGGGGACCCTCTTGGCTCCACCCGAGCTGGGTTTGGTGCCCGTGACCCCACGTTCCAGCTCTGCTGTGCTTTCTGACCTCATGGGCCCTCTTGTCCTGCCCAACTTCTGCTGCCAAAGCCTGCTGTGGGAAACAATCCCCTTGCCAAGAGAACAGCCCCGGGCAGGATCTCTCAGCAAAGCGTATTTTATAAACGATTTGGCAAGACCAGGTGTTCTACCCAAAGACAGCACAGGGAATGGGACAAAAAGCCCCCGCTTACACATCCACCAACCCCAGCTGCACATTCCCTGCCCTGCTCCCCAGCGCTTGGCACTGCAGGGGTTACAGACTCCCCAGGGCTGGCCTCAGTTTACCTGTCTCATTCATCTAATTAACAACCCTCTCACCTTATTGATTTATTTGAAATATGGATTCCTGGCTCTTTGGTTGCCCTTCCCCCTCGATTATCTTTTTAAACACAGTGATCAGTTTGGACTGTGAGCACCTTGGTGCCACCCTCGCCACCCTTGGCCACCGCCACCGCCACCCCAGTGACCCCCACGGCTCCACCAACGAACTGGAATGATGGCACGGGGCGTGCGTGTGTCTCTGGTGTCCCTGTGGCCAGCTGTGTGTCCCACGGGTGTGTGTCTGTGCTGGGGCACGTATCCCATGGCTGGCATGGCCAGGACAAGCACGTCTGCAGGATGGAGCTGCCCCAGCCTCCCTGCTCCTGTGCTGGCTCTGACTCGTGCCCATGACCCAGCCCGTCTGCACATCCCAGCAGTCTCTGTGACCCAGGCCATCCATGTCCCAGCCTATCTCTATGTCCCAGCCCACCCCCGTGTCCCAGTCCATCTCCATGTCTCAGCAGCCTCTGCGCCCCCAGCTGTCCTGGTTTTGGTAAAAAACAAGTTTCTCTTTTAGTGAATTTTGCCTGTCAGCCAAAGCCTTCATGTCAGCTGCATTTTCCTGGAGAACCAGACACATGTTTTGGCAAACCCAGCAATGCAATGGAAACTTATTGACAAGCACAGATGGACATCTCGCGAGAGGGGCAACGAGAAACCGGTGACCAACTGTGTATAACATTCCGTTCACGTGAATACTTCATATAAAAGCGGGAGATCACGAGGATCTCGTCCCTTTTTCCCTTCCCTTTTGCCTTTTTCCTTCCCTTCTTCTCATGGCCGACATCAGGAGAGGACCTTGCTGGTCGTCCCTGCGAACGGAGGCCAGTGAGAGACTGAATCCAGCTCCGGTTGGCTGCAGAGTCTGATCCAGGACTTTGGGTGCTGGCTCTGCAGTTGCTCAGACTTACAAGATGGGTTTTGTATATTTGTATTATTTTCTCTGTTCTCATCAGTAGCATCAGTAAAACATCTTGAACTTTTCCAACTCTCTCCCCTCTGTGCTTCTTCCCCTCCTGATCGCCTGCCCTGAGTGGGAAGGGGGGAGAGGGAGGGGCAAAAGGGGGAATTGGGGGGGGGAGAGGAGGTTGACAACACATCTGCCAGGGTTTGATTGTCACCCCGCAATCTTAACCCTCGACAGGGACAAAGGGGGACCCAGGATGTCACAATGGGCCCTGGGGACACCGGGGGGTCCTGGGATGTCACAATGGCCCCTGGGGACAACGGGGGGTCCTGGGATGTCACAATGAGCCCCAGTGACAAAGGGGTTCACCATGGTGCCACAATGGGCCCTGGGGACAAAGGGGGTTCCCATGGTACAACAATGGGCCCTGGGGACAAACGAGGTCCCAAGGATGTCACAATCGGCCCTGGAGACAAAGAGAGGGTCCCCTGAATGTCACAATGGGCTCTGGGGACAAGGGGGCTCCCCAGGATGTAACAATGGGCCCTGGGGACAAACGGGATCCCCAGGATGTCACAATGGGCCCTGGGGACAAAGGGGGGTCCCCATGATGTCACAATGGGCCTTGGAGACAAGGGGTGTCCCACCCTGTCACAATGGTCCCTGGGGACAAAGGGGTCCCCAGGATGTCACAATGGGCCCTGGGGACAAGGGGGGGTCATGGGATGTCACAATGGGTCCTGGGGACAAAGGGGTCCCCACGGTGTCACAATGGGCCCTGGGGACAAAGTGGAGTCCTGGTATGCCACAATGGGCCCCAGTGACAAAGGGGGTCCCCACGGTGTCACAATGGGCCCTTGTGACAACAGGGTCCCCAGGATGTCACAATGGGGTCTGGAGACAAGGGGGGTCCTGGGATGTCACAATGGGCCCTGGGGACAAAGGGGGCTGCCCAGGATGTCACAATGGACTCTGGGGACAATGGGGGTCCCCAGGATGTCACAAAGGGCCCTGGGGACAAGGGTGGGTCCTGGTACGTCACAATGGCCCCTGGGGACAAAGGGGGTCCCCAGGATGTCACAATGCGCCCTGGGGAAAATGGGGGGGCCTGGGACGTCACAATGGGCCCTGGGGACAAAGGGGGTCCCCATGGTGCCACAATGGGCCCTAGGGACAAACGGGGTCTCCAGGATGTCACAATCGGCCCTGGGGACAAATGGGGCTCCCCAGGATGTCACAATGGGCTCTGAGGACAAGAGGGGTCCCAAGGATGTCACAATTGGCACTGGAGAAAAAGGGGAGGGTCCCCACAGTGCCACGACGGGCCCTGGGGACAAGGGGGTTCCCAGGATGTCACAATGGGCCCTGGGGACAATGGGGGGTCCTGGGATGTCACAATGGGCCCTGGGGACAAAGGGAGTCCCCAGGATGTCACAATGGGCCCTGGGGACAAAGGGGGTTCCCCACGGTGTCACAATGAGCCCTGGGGACAATGGGGGATTCTGGGATGTCACAATAGGCCCTGGGGACAAAGGGGGTCCCCAGGATGTCACAATGGGTCCTGGGGACAACGGGGGTCCCCACAGTGTCAGAATGGGGCCGGGGGATAAAGGGGGACCGCAGGATGTGCATAATGGGGCCTGGGGACAATGGGGGGTCGTGGGATGTCACAATGGGCCTTGGGGAAAAAGAGGGGGTCCCCAGGATTTCACAATGGGCCCGGGGAACAACAGGGGGTCCTGGGACGTCACAATGGGCCCTGGAGAAAAGGGGGGTCCCCAGGATGTCACAATAGGCCCTGGGGACAAAGAGGAGTCCCCTGAATGTCATAATGGGCCCTGAGGACAAGGAGAGTCTCCACGGTGTCACAATGGGCCCTGGGGACAAAGGGAGTCCCCAGGATATCACAATGGGCCCTGGGGACAAAGGGGGTCCCCATGGTGTCAGAATGGGCCCTGGGGACAATGGGGGGTCCTGGGATGTCACAATGGGCCCTGGGGACAATGGGGGGTCCTGGGATGTCACAACAGGCCCTGGGGATAAAGGGGGTCCCCATGATTTGACAATGGGCCCAGGGGACAATGGGGCATCCTGGGACGTCACAATGGGCCCTGGGGACAAAGTGGGTCCCCATGGTGTCACAATGGCCCTGGGGATAAAGGGGGACCCCAGGATGTGTATAATGGGGCCTGGGGACAATGGGGGGTCCTGGGATGTCACAATGGGCCCTGGGGACAATAGGGGGTCCTGGGACATCACAATGGGCCCTGGAGAAAAGGGGGGGTCCTGGCATGTCACAATAGGCCCTGGGGACAAAGGGGATCTTCAGGATGTCACAATGAGCCCGGGGGACAAAGGCGGTCCCCAGGATGTCACAATAGGCCCTGGGGAAAAAGAGGGGTCCACAGGATGTGCACAATGGGCCCTGGGGACAAAGGGGGCTCCCCAGGATATCACAATGGGCTCTGGTGACATAGGGGTCCCCAAGATGTCACAATGGGTCCTGGGGACAAGGGGGGTCCCAAGGATGTCACAATGGGCACTGGAGACAAAGGGGGGGTCCCCACGGTGCCACTATGGGCCCTGGGGACAAGGGGGTCCCCAGGATGTAACAATGTGCCCTTGGGACAATGGGGGCTCCTGCGATGTCACAATGGGCCCTGGGGACAAAGGGAGGCCCCAGGAAGTCACAATGGACCCTGGGGACAAAAGGGGTCCCCGGGATGTCACAATGGGCCCAGGGGACAACGAAGCATCCTGGGACGCCACAATGGGCCCGGGGAAAAAGGGGGGTCCCCAGGTTGTTCACAATGGGCCCTGGGGACAATGGGGGTCCTGGGATGTCACAATGAACCCTAGGGACAAAGGGGGTCCCCAGGATGTCACAATGGGCCCTGGGGATAAAGGGGACTCCCCAGGATGTCACAATAGGCCCTGGGGACAAAGGGGGTCCCCAGGATGTCACAATGGGCCCTGGGTACAAGGGGGGTCCCACCCTGTCACAATGAGCACTGGGGACAAAGGGGGTCCCCAGGATGTCACAATGGGCACTGGAGACAAAGGGGGGGTCTCCACGGTGCCACGATGGGCCCTGGGGACAAGAGGGTCCCCACGGTTTCACAATGGGCCCTGGGGACAACGGGGATCCCCAGGATGTCACAATGGACCCTGAGGACTGCGGGGGGTACTAGGATGTCACAATGGGTCTTGGGGACAAAGGGGGTACCCAGGATGTCACAATGGGCCCTGGAGACAATAGGGGGTTTTGGGATGTCACGATGGGCTCTGACGACAAGGGGAGGTGCCCATGGTGTCACAATGGGTCCTCAGTGACAAGGGGGGTCCCTATAGTGTCACAATGGGCTCTGCAGACAATGGGGGGTCCTGGGATGTCACAATGGGCACCAGTGACAAAGGGGGTCCTCATGGTGCCACAATGGGCCCTGGGGAGTAAGTGGGGTCCTGGGATGTCACAATGGGTCCTGGGGACAAAGGGTGATCCTTTGATGTCACAAGGGGCCCTGGAGGCAAGGGGGTCCCCAGGATGTTACAATGGGCCCTGGGCACAAAGGGGGGTCCCCATAGTGTCACAATGGGTCCCCAGTGACAACGGGGTCCCCACGGTGCCACGATGGTCCCTGGGGACAAGAGGGGGTCCCCATGGTGTCACAATGGACCCTGGGGTCAAAGGGGGTTCCCAGGACATCACAATGGGCTCTGGGGACAATGGGGATCCTGGGACATGAGCCATGGGGACAAGGGGGGGTCCTGGGACCTCACAATGGGTCCTGGGGACAAAGCGGTTCCCCAGGACGTCACAATGGGCCCTGGGGACAAACGGGGTCCCCACAGTGTCACAATGGGCCCTGGGGACAAAAGGGGGACCCCAGGATGTCACAATGGGCCCAGGGGAGAATGGGGGGTCCTGGGACGTTATAATGGGCCCTCGGGAAAAAGGGGATCCACATGGTGCCACAATGGGCCCTGGGGACAAGGGGGTCCCCAGGATGTCACAAAGGGCCCTAGGGACACAGGTGGCTCCTGGGATGTCGCAATGGGCCCTGGGGACACAGGTGGTCCCCAGGATGTCACAATGGGCCCTGGGGACAAAGTGGGGTCCTAAGATGTCACAATGGGCACTGGGGACAAAGGGGGTCCCCATGGTGCCACAATGGGCCTTGAGGACAATGGGGTCTCCCCAGGATGTCACAATGGGCCTTGGGGACAAAGGGGGTACCCATGGTGTCACAATGGGCCCTGGGGACAACGGGGGGTCCTGGGATGTCAGAATGGGCCCTGGGGACAACGCGGGGTCCTGGGATGTCACAATGGGCCACGGGGACAAAGGCGATCCCCATGGTGTCACAATGGGCCCTGGGGACAAGGGGGTCCCCAGCATGTCACAATGGGCTCATGGGATAAAGGGGGTACCCACGGTGTCACCATAGGCCCTGGGGACAACGGGGGGTCCCCACGGTGCCACGATGGGTCGTGTGGACAAGGGGGTCCCTAGGATGTTCACAACGGGCCCTGAGGACAAAGGGGGTCCCCACGGTGTCACAATGGTCCCTGGGGACAACTTGGGGTCCTGGGATGTCACAATGGGCCCTGGGGACAAAGGCGGTCCCCAGGATGTCACAATAAGCCCTGAGGACAAAGGAGGGTCCCCAGGATGTCGCAATGGGCCTTGGGGACAATGGGGGGTCCTAGGATGTCACAATGGGCCCGAGTGACAAATGGGGTCTCCATGGTGTCACAATGGGCCCTGAAGACAAAGGGGGTCCCCTGAATGTCACAATGGGCCCTGAGGACAATGGGGGTTCCTGGAACGTCACAATGGGCCCTGGGGAGAAAGGGAGGTCCCCAGGATGTCACAATGGGCCCTGGAGACAATAGGGGGTTTTGGGATGTCACGATGGGCTCTGACGACAAGGAGAGGTGCCCATGGTGTCACAATGGGTCCTCAGTGACAAGGGGGGTCCCTATAGTGTAACAATGGGCTCTGCAGACAATGGGGGGTCCTGGGATGTCACAATGGGCACCAGTGACAAAGGGGGTCCTCATGGTGCCACAATGGGCCCTGGGGAGTAAGTGGGGTCCTGGGATGTCACAATGGGTCCTGGGGACAAAGGGTGATCCTTTAATGTCACAAGGGGCCCTGGAGGCAAGGGGGTCCCCAGGATGTTACAATGGGCCCTGGGCACAAAGGGGGGTCCCCATAGTGTCACAATGGGTCCCCAGTGACAAGGGGGTCCCCACGGTGCCACGATGGTCCCTGGGGACAAGAGGGGGTCCCCATGGTGTCACAATGGACCCTGGGGTCAAAGGGGGTTCCCAGGACATCACAATGGGCTCTGGGGACAATGGGGATCCTGGGACATGAGCCATGGGGACAAGTGGGGGTCCTGGGACCTCACAATGGGTCCTGGGGACAAAGCGGTTCCCCAGGACGTCACAATGGGCCCTGGGGACAAAGGGGGTCCCCACAGTGTCACAATGGGCCCTGGGGAGAAATGAGGTCCCCACAGTGTCACAATGGGCCCAGGGGACAAAAGGGGGACCCCAGGATGTCACAATGGGCCCAGGGGAGAACGGGGGGTCCTGGAACGTTATAATGGGCCCTCGGGAAAAAGGGGGTCCACATGGTGCCACAATGGGCCCTGGGGACAACGGGGGTCCCAGGATGCCACAATGGACACTGCGGACAAGGGGGTCCCCAGGATGTCACAATGGGCCCTAGGGACACAGGTGGTCCCCAGGATGTCACAAGGGGCCCTGGGGACAAAGTGGGGTCATAAGATGTCACAATGGGCACTGGGGACAAAGGGGGTCCCCATGGTGCCACAATGGGCCTTGAGGACAATGGGGTCTCCCCAGGATGTCACAATGGGCCTTGGGGACAAAGGGGTGTCCCCTGAATGTGCATAATGGGCCCTGGGGACAAAGGGTGGTCGCCAGGATGTCTCAGTGGGCCCTGGGGACAATGGGGTGTCCTGGGATGTCACAATGGGCCCCAGTGACAAATGGGGTCTCCACGGTGTCACAATGGGCCCTGGGGATAAAGGGGGGTCTCCAGGATGTCACAATGGGCCCAAGTGATGAGTCCCCACAGTGCCACTATGGGCCCTGGAGACAAGGGGGTCCCACGGATGTCACAATGGGCCCTGGGGACAAGGGGGGTCCCCAGGATGTCACGATGGGGCCTGGGGACAACGAGGGGTCCTGGGACGTCACAATGAGCCCTGGGGAAAAAGGGTGGTCCCCATGATGTCACAATGGGCACTGGAGACAGTGGGGGGTCCTGGGATGTCACAATGGGCCCTGGGGACAAAGTAAGGTCCTCGGCTGTCACAATGAGCCCTGAGGACAAGGGGGGTCCCCAGAATTTCACAATGAGCACTGGGGACTAAGTGGGGTCCTGGGATGTCACAATGGGCCCTGGGGACAAGGGGGGTCCCCACGGTGTCACAATGGGCCCTGGGGACAAAGTGGGGTCCTGGAATGTCACAATGGGCCCAGAGGACAAAGGGGGTCCCCATGGTGCCACAGTGGGCCCTGGGGACAAAGGGGGTCCTGAGACGTCACAATGGGCCCTGGGGAAAAGGCGGGGTCCCCACGGTGTCACAATGGGCCCTGGGGACAATGGGGGGTCCTGGGATGTCACAATGGGCCCCAGTGACAAAGGGGGTCCCCATGGTGCGACAACGAGCTCTGGGGATAAAGGGGGTCTCCAGGATGTCACAATGGGCCCTGGGGACAAAGGAAGTCCCCAGAATGCCACAATGGGTCCTGGAAAGAAGTGGGGTCCCCACGGTGTCACAATGGGCCTTGGGGACAAAGGGGGGTCCCCAGGATGTCACAATGGGTACTGGGGACAAAGGCGGGGTCCCCATGGTGTCACAATGGACCCAAGTGACAGGACGAGTCCCCACGGTACCACTATGGGCCCTGGAGACCAGGGGGTTCCCCGGATTTCACAATGGGCCCTGGGGACAAGGGGGGTCCCCAGGATGTCACAATGGGCACTGTGGACAACGAGGGGTCCTGGGACGTCACAATGAACCCTGGGGAGAAAGGGGGGTCCCCACCCTGTCAGAAGGGACCCTGGGGACAAGGTGGGGTCCTGGGATGTCACAATGGGCCCTGGGGACAAAGGGGGTGTCCATGGTGCCACAATGGGCCCTGGGGACTAGGGGGGGGGGTCCCCTCGGTGCCACGATGGGCCCTGGGGACAAGGGGGTCCCCAGGATGTCACAATGGGCCCTGAGGACAAATTGGGGTTCTGGGATGTCACAATGGGCCCTGGGGACAAAGGGGGTCCCCATGGTGCCACAATGGGCCCTGAGGACAAAGAGGGGTCCCCAGAATGTCACAATGGGCCCTGGGGACATTTGGGGTCCCCAGAATGTCACAAGGGGCCCTGGGAACAATACGGGGTCCTGGGACGTCACAATGGGCCCTGGAGTAAAGGGGGGTCCCCAGGATGTCACAATAGGCCCTGAGGACAAAGAGGAGTCCCCTGAATGTCATAATGGGCCCTGAGGACAAGGAGGGTCTCCACGGTGTCACAATGGGCCCTGGGGACAATGGGGGGTCCTGGGATGTCACAATAGGCCCTGGGGACAAAGGGGGTCTTCAGGATGTCACAATGGGCCCGGGGGACAAAGGGGGTCCCCAGGATGTCACAATAGGCCCTGGGGAAAAAGAGGGCTCCCCAGGATATCACAATGGGCCCTGGGGACAAAGAGGGGTCCACAGGATGTGCACAATGGGCCCTGGGGACAAAGGGGGCTCCCCAGGATATCACAATGGGCTCTGGTGACATAGGGGTCCCCAAGATGTCACAACGGGTCCTGGGGACAAGGGGGGTCCCAAGGATGTCACAATGGGCACTGGAGACAAAGGGGGGGTCCCCACGGTGCCACGATGGGCCCTGGGGACAACGGGGTCCCCAGGATGTAACAATGTGCCCTTGGGACAATGGGGGCTCCTGCGATGTCACAATGGGCCCTGGGGACAAAGGGAGGCCCCAGGATGTCACAATGGACCCTGGGGACAAAAGGGGTCCCCGGGATGTCACAATGGGCCCAGGGGACAACGAAGCATCCTGGGACGCCACAATGGGCCCGGGGAAAAAGGGGGGTCCCCAGGTTGTTCACAATGGGCCCTGGGGACAATGGGGGTCCTGGGATGTCACAATGAACTCTAGGGACAAAGGGGGTCCCCAGGATGTCACAATGGGCCCTGGGGATAAAGGGGACTCCCCAGGATGTCACAATAGGCCCTGGGGACAAAGGGGGTCCCCAGGATGTCACAACGGGCCCTGGGTACAAGGGGGGTCCCACCCTGTCACAATGAGCACTGGGGACAAAGGGGGTCCCCAGGATGTCACAATGGGCACTGGAGACAAAGGGGGGGTCTCCACGGTGCCACAATGGGCCCTGGGGACAAGAGGGTCCCCACGGTTTCACAATGGGCCCTGGGGACAAGGGGGATCCCCGCCCTGTCACAATGGGCCCTGGGGCCAAAGGGATCCCCAGGATGTCACAATGGGCCCTGGGGACTGCGGGGGGTACTAGGATGCCACAATGGGTCTTGGGGACAAAGGGGGTACCCAGGATGTCACAATGGGCCCTGGGGACAATGGGGGGTCCCCTGAAGGTCACAATGGGCCCATGGGACAAAGAGGATGCCCACGGTGTCACAGTGGGCCCTGGCGACAAAGGGGGATCCCCAGGATGTCACAATGGGCCCCGGGGACAAAGTAAAATCCTGGAATGTCACAATGGTCCCCAGTGACAACGGCGCTCCCCATGGTGCCACAATGGGCCCTGGGGACAAAGTGGGTCCCCAGGATTTCACAATGAGCACTGGGGACAAGGGGGGGTTCCCATGGAGTCACAATGGGTCCTGGGGACAACGAGGCGTCCTGGGACGTCACAATGGGACTTGGGGACAAAGGGGGTCTTCCACAGTCTCACAATGGGCCCTAGAGACAAGGGGAGATCCCCAGGTTGACACAATAGGCCCTGGGGACAAAGAGGAGTCCCCCTGAATGTCACAATGGGCCCTGGGGACAAGGGGGGTCCCCATGGTATCACAATAAGCCCTGGGGACAAAGTGGGGTCCTGGAATGTCACAACTGGCCCCAGTGACAAAGGGTGTCCCCATGGTGCCACAATGGGCCCTGGGGACAAAGAGGGTCCCCAGGATGTCACAATGGGCTTTGGGGACAAGGCGGAGTCCCCAGGATGTCACAATGGGGTCTTGGGACAAAGGGGGTCCCCAGGATGTCACAATGGTCCCTGGGGACAATGGGGGGTCCTGGGACGTCACAATGGGCCCTGGGGACAAAGGCGGTCCCAGGGTGTCACAATAAACCATGGGGACAAGGGGGGTCCCCAGGATGTCACAATGGGCACTGGGGACAAAGGGGGGTCCCCACGGTGCCATGATGGGCCCTGGCGACAAGGGGGTCCCCAGGATGTCACAATGGGCCCATGGGACAAAGGGGGTACCCATGGTGTCACAATGGGCCCTGGGGACAACTTGGGGTCCTGGGATGTCACAATGGGCCCCGGTGACAAAGGGGGTCCCCGTGGTGCCACAATGTGCCCCTGGGACAAAGGGGGTCCCCAGAATGTCATAATGGGCACTGGGGACAAGGGGGGTCCCCAGGATGTCACAAGTGGCCCTGGGGATAAAGGGGGTCCCCATGGTGCCACAATGTGCCCCTGGGACAAAGGGGTCCCCAGGATGTCACAATAAGCCCTGGGGACAAGGGGGGTCCCCAGGATGTCAGAATGGGCACTGGGGACAACGCGGGGTCCTGGGATGTCACAATGGGCCACGGGGACAAAGGCGATCCCCATGGTGTCACAATGGGCCCTGGGGACAAGGGGGTCCCCAGGATGTCACAATGGGCTCATAGGATAAAGGGGGTACCCACGGTGTCACTATAGGCCCTGGGGACAACGGGGGGTCCCCACGGTGCCACGATGGGTCGTGTGGACAAGGGGGTCCCCAGGATGTTCACAACGGGCCCTGAGGACAAAGGGGGTCCCCACGGTGTCACAATGGTCCCTGGGGACAACTTGGGGTCCTGCGATGTCACAATGGGCCCTGGGGACAAAGGCGGTCCCCAGGATGTCACAATAAGCCCTGGGGACAAGGGGGGTCCCCAGGATGTCACAATGGGCACTGGGGACAAAGGGGGTACCCACGGTGCCACGATGGGCCCTGGGGACAAGGGGGTCCCCAGGATGTTCACAATGCGCCCTGGAGACAATGGGGTGTCCCCAGGATGTCACAATGGGCCCTGGCGACAAAGAGGGTCCCCAGGATGTCACAATCGGCCCTGGGCACAAAGGGGGGTGCACATGGTGTCAAAATGGGCCCTGGGGACAAAGAGCGTCCCCAGGATGTCACAGTGGGCCCTGGGGACAAAGTGGTCCCCATGGTATCAGAATGGGCCCTGGGGACAAAGAGGGGTGCCCTGAATGTCACAATGGGCCCTGAGGACAAAGGGGGGTCCCCAGGATGTCGCAATGGGCCTTGGGGACAATGGGGGGTCCTAGGATGTCACAATGGGCCCGAGTGACAAATGGGGTCTCCATGGTGTCACAATGGGCCCTGAAGACAAAGGGGGTCCCCTGAATGTCACAATGGGCCCTGAGGACAATGGGGGTTCCTGGAACATCACAATGGGCCCTGGGGAGAAAGGGAGGTCCCCAGGATGTCACAATGGGCCCTGGAGACAATTGGGGGTTTTGGGATGTCACGATGGGCTCTGACGATAAGGGGAGGTGCCCATGGTGTCACAATGGGTCCTCAGTGACAAGGGGGGTCCCTATAGTGTCACAATGGGCTCTGCAGACAATGGGGGGTCCTGGGATGTCACAATGGGCACCAGTGACAAAGGGGGTCCTCATGGTGCCACAATGGGCCCTGGGGAGTAAGTGGGGTCCTGGGATGTCACAATGGGTCCTGGGGACAAAGGGTGATCCTTTGATGTCACAAGGGGCCCTGGAGGCAAGGGGGTCCCCAGGATGTTACAATGGGCCCTGGGCACAAAGGGGGGTCCCCATAGTGTCACAATGGGTCCCCAGTGACAAGGGGGTCCCCATGGTGTCACAATGGACCCTGGGGTCAAAGGGGGTTCCCAGGACATCACAATGGGCTCTGGGGACAATGGGGATCCTGGGACATCACAATGAGCCCTGGGGACAAGGGGGGGTCCTGGGACGTCACAATGGGTCCTGGGGACAAAGCGGTTCCCCAGGATGTCACAATGGGCCCCGGGGACAAAGCAGGGTCCTGGGACGTCACAATGGGCCCTGGAGACAAAGGGATTCCCCAGGATGTCACAATGGGCCCTGGGGACAAAGGGGGTCCCCACAGTGTCACAATGGTCCCTGGGGACAAAGGAGATCCCCACAGTGTCACAATGGTCCCTGGGGACAAAGGAGATCCCCACAGTGTCACAATGGGCCCAGGGGACAAAAGGGGGACCCCAGGATGTCACAATGGGCCCAGGGGACAATGGGGGGTCCTGGGACATTATAATGGGCCCTCAGGAAATAGGGGGTCCACATGGTGCCACAATGGGCCCTGGGGACAACGGGGGTCCCAGGATGCCACAATGGACACTGGGGACAAGGGGGTCCCCAGGATGTCACAATGGGCCCTGGGGACAACGGTGGCTCCTGGGATGTCACAATGGGCCCTGGGGACACAGGTGGTCCCCAGGATGTCACAATGGGCCCTGGGGACAAAGTGGGGTCCTAAGATGTCACAATGGGCACTGGGGACAAAGGGGGTCCCCATGGTGCCACAATGGGCCTTGGGGACAATGGGGTCTCCCCAGGATGTCACAATGGGCCTTGGGGACAAAGGGGTGTCCCCTGAATGTGCATAATGGGCCCTGGGGACAAAGGGTGGTCGCCGGGATGTCTCAGTGGGCCCTGGGGACAATGGGGTGTCCTGGGATGTCACAATGGGCCCCAGTGACAAATGGGGTCTCCACGGTGTCACAATGGGCCCTGGGGATAAAGGGGGGTCTCCAGGATGTCACAATGGGCCCAAGTGATGAGTCCCCACAGTGCCACTATGGGCCCTGGAGACAAGGGGGGTCCCCAGGATGTCACGATGGGGCCTGGGGACAACGAGGGGTCCTGGGACGTCACAATGAGCCCTGGGGAAAAAGGGTGGTCCCCATGATGTCACAATGGGCACTGGAGACAGTGGGGGGTCCTGGGATGTCACAATGGGCCCTGGGGACAAAGTAAGGTCCTCGGCTGTCACAATGAGCCCTGAGGACAAGGGGGGTCCCCAGAATTTCACAATGAGCACTGGGGACAAAGTGGGGTCCTGGGATGTCAAAATGGGCCCTGGGGACAAAGGGGGTCCCTTAATTGTCACAATGGGCCCTGGGGACAAGGGGGGTCCCCACGGTGTCACAATGGGCCCTGGGGACAAAGTGGGGTCCTGGAATGTCACAATGGGCCCAGAGGACAAAGGGGGTCCCCATGGTGCCACAGTGGGCCCTGGGGACAAAGGGGGTCCTGAGACGTCACAATGGGCCCTGGGGAAAAGGCGGTGTCCCCACGGTGTCACAATGGGCCCTGGGGACAATGGGGGGTCCTGGGATGTCACAATGGGCCCCAGTGACAAAGGGGGTCCCCATGGTGCGACAACGAGCTCTGGGGATAAAGGGGGTCTCCAGGATGTCACAATGGGCCCTGGGGACAAAGGAAGTCCCCAGAATGCCACAATGGGTCCTGGAAAGAAGTGGGGTCCCCACAGTGTCACAATGGGCCTTGGGGACAAAGGGGGGTCCCCAGGATGTCACAATGGGCCCCGGGGACAAAGGGGTCCCCAGGATGTCACAATGGGTACTGGGGACAAAGGCGGGGTCCCCATGGTCTCACAATGGACCCAAGTGACAGGACGAGTCCCCACGGTACCACTATGGGCCCTGGAGACCAGGGGGTTCCCCGGATTTCACAATGGGCCCTGGGGACAAGGGGGGTCCCCAGGATGTCACAATGGGCACTGGGGACAACGAGGGGTCCTGGGACGTCACAATGAGCCCTGGGGAGAAAGGGGGGTCCCCACCCTGTCAGAAGGGACCCTGGGGACAAGGTGGGGTCCTGGGATGTCACAATGGGCCCTGGGGACAAAGGGGGTGTCCATGGTGCCACAATGGGCCCTGGGGACTAGGGGGGGGGGGGGTCCCTCGGTGCCACGATGGGCCCTGGGGACAAGGGGGTCCCCAGGATGTCACAATGGGCCCTGAGGACAAATTGGGGTTCTGGGATGTCACAATGGGCCCTGGGGACAAAGGGGGTCCCCAGAATGTCACAATGGGCCCTGGGGACATTTGGGGTCCCCAGAATGTCACAATGGGCCCTGGGGACAATGGGGGATCCTGAGACGTCACAATGGGCCCTGGGGACAAAGTGGGTCCCCATGGTGTCACAACACCCTGGGGAGAATGCAGGGTCCCCAGGATGTCACAATGGCCCCTGGGGACATTAGGGGTCCCCACGGTTTCACGATCTTAACCCTTGACACCCCCCAACTACTGGGTCCTTAGGGTTACTCCCGGGTCCCTCCTGAACTGAATCCCCGCCCGAACTCCTGGGTCTGATAGAGGGCACGAACATTTTAAGGGTTAACAAAACATAATTGGGTGCCCACTAACGAGCCAACACTTTAGGGCTGAGCCACACGAGCCCTTAGTTCAGAGCTTTAGGTGAACTCATGGTAAGGAAACCAGAACCCAGCAGTGCCAGGATCAGGAGTTTTACGGCACCACCTGTGAACTCGAGGGGACGAGAGAACCGAGATTTACAGCAAAAAGGGGGTGCCAGGCTGGGTTCAACCGACCTGGAGCTTGGGTCCCAGTCCATTCAACACAAGGAGCCAAACCTGAGGAAGCTGAAGGAGCCTTCATCCAAAGACCCCTCCTCCAGAGCACCAGGTGGCGCCGCGCAGGCGAACAGGGGGCGTCCAGGCGGAGACTACGGCAGTGATGAGCGGGAAAGGTTATGGATGTGCGCGGGCGCTCCGGGGTCGTTGGGACATGAGCACCTCGCTGTATTTAAACGCAGCTCCTGCCGCTCGGAGCGGCGCACGAGGGGTGGAACCATCGCTCCCCTTGCGCCCGACGGCGAAACGAACGCAGCTGCTCTGGAGCCCTGCGGGGTGTGAAGGTTCATGGCTCCGGAGGCTGTAAAGTTGTTTCTGCGCCTCCGTTCCCCTCATGCCCCCCCATTCCCTTCACCCCGACCCCCAATCCACCCCCCACCCCGACCCCCAGCTCCCCCCCACCCCGACCCCCCAATGCCCCCCCCGACCCCCAATTCCTCCCCACACTCGCCCCCAATGCCCCCTCACACCGACCCCCAAGGCCGCCCCCGCACACCAACCCCCCAATTCCCCCCTCAAACACCGATCCCCAATGCCCCCCCACTGGACCCTAATTCCCCCTCGCACTGACCCCCAACGCCCCCCACACCAATCCCTAATGCCCCTCACATCGACCCCCAAATCCTCCCCACACTGACCCCTCAAATCCTCCCCAGACCGAGCCCCAACTTTTCCCCCACACCGAGCCCCAATTCCCCCCACAATGACCCCCAATGCCCCCCCCACGCCAGACCCCAATTCCCCCCCACACCGACCCCCAATTCCCCCCACACTGATCCCCAATGCCCCCCCCCACACCGACCCTGATTCCTCCCCACACTGACCCCCAATGCCCCCTCACACCGACCCCCAAGGCCCCCCCTGCACTGATCCCCCCCACACCGACCCCCCAATTCCCCCCTCAATCATCGACCCCCAATCCCCCCCACTGGACCCTAATTCCCCCTCGCACCGACCCCCAACGCCCCCCACACACCGACCCCCAGTTCCTGCCCCCCACACCAACCCCTAATGCCCCTCACATCGACCCCCAAATCCTCCCCACACTGACCCCTCAAATCCTCCCCAGACCAACCCCCAACTTCCCCCCCCACCGACCCCCAATTCCCCCTCACACCGAGCCCCCAAGCCCCCCCCACCGACCCCCAATTCCCCCCACACTGACCCCCAATGTCCCGCTCACACCAACCCCCCGTTTCTCCCCCACAACAGACCCCAGTTCCTCCCCCACACCGCCCCCCAATTCCCCCTCACACACCGACCCCAAATCCCCACCCCCACACTGCCCCCCAAATCCCCCCCTCACACCAACACCCAATGCCCCCCCTCACACCGACCCCCAATGTCCCCCCCCCGATCCCCCGATGCCCCTCACACCGACCCCAATTCCTCGCCCCACACCGACCCCCAATGCCCCTCACGCCGACCCCCAGTTCCCCTCACAACCTCCACCAAAACGGCGGCGCCTCTCTCTCCTCCCTCCCGCCTTTTCCCGCCACACACCCCCGGCACGTGACGCCGGCGAGGGGGCGTGGCCGGCGGCGAGGGGGCGTGGCCGGTGGGGAGGGGGCGTGGCCGGTGGGGATGGGGCGTGGCCGCGGCGCCGGTGGGCGGGAAGCGCCGTGGCGGGAAACGCCGGGTGAGGAGATCGCGTCCCCTCGGGTCCCTCGTGTCCCTTCATGTCCCCTCGTGTCCCTTCATGTCCCCTCGGATCCCTCGCGTCCCTCGGGTCCCCTCATCGTCCCCTCGTGTCCCTCGTGTCCCCTCGTGTCCCCTCATCTCCCCTCATCTCCTCAGCACCCCCGCTGGAGCCCCCCCGTCCCTCCCCTCCAGGAGAGACCCCGGGGCTGGGGCAGATCCGCCATCAATCCCCCCACAGACTTTTTCTCTCTTTCCTCCCCCTTTTCCCTCTTTTCCCTCTTTCCCCCTTTATCCCTCTTTTCCCCCTTTTTCTCCCTTTTTCCCTCTTCCCCCCCTTTTCCCTCTTTCCCCCTTTATCCCTCTTTTCCCTCTTTCCGCCCTTTTTTCCTCTTTTCCCCTTTATCCCTTTTTTCCCTCTTTCCGCCCTTTTTGCTCTTTCCCCCTTTATCCCTCTTTTCCCTCTTTCCCCCCCTTTTCCCTCTTTCCCCTTTATCCCTCTTTGCCCCCTTTTTCCCCTCTTTTTCCTCTTTCCCCCTCTTTCCCTCTTTTCCCTCTTCCCCCTTTTTCCGTTTTCCCCCCTTTTCCCCTCTTTTTCCTCTTTCCCCCCTTTTCTCCCCTTTTCCCTCTTCCCTCTTTTCCCTTCTTTCCCCCCTTTCCCTCTTCCCCCCTTTATCCCTGTTTCTCCCCTTTTTCCCCCTTTTACCTCTTTCCTCGCTTTTTCCCCCTTTTCCCTCTTTCCCCCCTTTTCCCCTCTTTCACCCGTTTTTCCCTCTTTTCCCTTTCCCCCCTTTTCCCTCTTCCCCGTTTCCCTCTCCCGTTTTCCCGTCCCTCCTCCCATTCCCGTGCAGCCCAACCCCTTCCCCCCTTTTCCCCAGAGCAGTTTTCATACAGATCCCCCCTTTCCCCCCAGCCCCGAACCCCCGGGGGTTTCTCAGCATCAGCAGCCACTTCACTCCCCCCAATTTAACTCTTTGTGTCCCTTTTCCAGGCTCTTTGGGAGCCCGGGTGTCCTGGGGCCGCTCTGGTTTTTGCTCCGGGGTGTTTGGAGCCCGGTGACCATGGACCTGTTTCCCTTGGGCGACGAGCTGCGTGGCTTTGCCCAGAGCCCCGGGCTGCTCTGCGGGGAAGCGCTGGACCTGAGCCTGGAGCCCAGTCTGAGCCTGGAGCCCAACCTGGAGCCCAACCTGAGCCTGGAGCCCGACCTGAGCCTGGAGCCCGACCTGGAGCCCAACCTGACCCTGGAGCCCGACCTGGAGCCCAACGTGAGCCTGGAGCCTGACCTGGAGCCCAACCTGAGCCTGGAGCCCGACCTGGAGCCCAACCTGAGCCTGGAGCCCAACCTGGAGCCCAACCTGAGCCTGGAGCCTGACCTGGAGCCCAACCTGAGCCTTGAGCTCAGTATTTACTACTGATCAGTATTTACTAATGATGGTCAGTATTTATTAATGATGATCAGTATTTATTAATGGTGATCAGTAATTATTAATAACGGCTAGCATTTATTAATGACGATCAGTATTTATTAATGATGGTCAGTATTTATTAATGATGATCAGTATTTATTAGTGGTGATCAGTAATTATTAATAACGGTCAGTATTTATTAATGACGATCAGTATTTATTAATGACGATCAGTATTTATTAATGATGGTCAGTATTTATTAATGACGATCAGTATTTATTAATGATGGTCAGTATTTATTAAGGACAATCAGCATTTATTAATGATGGTCAGTATTTATTAATGATGATCAGCATTATTAATAAGGATCAATATTTATTAATGGTGATCAGTAATTATTAATAACGGTCACTATTTGTTAATGACGATCAGTAGTTATTAATGATGGTCAGTATTTATTAAGGACAATCAGCATTTATTAATGATGGTCAGTATTTATTCATGACAATCAGCATTATTAATAAGGATTGATATTTATTAATGGTGATCAGCATTTATTAATAACGATCAGTATTTATTAGTGATGGTCAGTATTTATTAATGGCGATCAGTATGTATTAATGGTGGTCAGTATTTATTAGTAACGATCAGTATTTATTAATGACAATCAGTATTTATTAATGACAGTCAGTATTTATTAATAACGATTGGTATTTATTAATGATGATCAGTATTTATTAATGATGGCAAGTATTTATTAATGATGATCAGCATTATGAATAAGGATCAATATTTATTAATGGTGATCAGCATTTATTAATAACGATCAGTATTTATTAATGATGGCCAGTATTTATTAATGGCTGGAAGGACCATTCAGCCAGCCAGCCACAGTCCAGGAGGTTCCTCCAGCGCATTGATGATCACTTCCTCATGCAGATGGTGGAGGAGCCGACCAGGAGAGGTGCACTGCTGGATCTCATCCTCACTAACAAAGAGGGTCTGGTCGAAGCAGTAAAGGTCGAGGGCTGCCTGGGTTGCAGTGACCACGAGAGGGTGGAGTTCAGCATCTCGTGTGGCAGGAACAGAATAGCAAGTAGAATTGCAACCCTGGACTTTGGCAGGGCTAATTTCGGCCTTTCCAAGCAATTGCTGGGGGAAATCCCATGGGCAAGACTGCTTGAAGGAAAAGGGGCCCAAGAGAGCTGGATTGCATTCAGAGATTGCTTCTTCCATGCTCAGGATCAGAGCATCCCCACACGTAGGAAGTCGAGGAAGGGAGCCAGGAGGCCTGCGTGGTTCAATAGGGATCTGTTGGGTATGCTCAAGCAGAAGAGGCGAGTTTACAGGTCATGGAAGCAGGGGCTGGCCACTTGGGAGGAATATAAGGCTGCTGTTAGAGGATGCAGGAAGGCAGCTAGGGTAGCCAAGGCCTCCTTAGAATTACAGCTGGCGAGAGGGGTCAAGGACAGCAAGAAGAACTTTTTCAAATACACAGCAGATAAAACTAATACCAGAGGCAATGTAGGCCCACTGATGAATGAGGTGGGTGCCCTGGTGGCAGAAGACACAGAGAAGGCAGAATTGCTGAATGCCTTCTTTGTCTCTGTCTACTCCGCTGGAGGCTGTCCTGGGGAACCCTGTACCCCTGAGACCCCGGATGAAGCCAGGTTAATGGAGGAGTTTGCTTTAGTCGATGAGGACTGGGTTAGGGAACAATTAAGTAGTCTGGACATCCATAAATCCATGGGTCCAGATGGGATGCACCCGCGGGTGCTGAGGGAGCTGGCTGAAGTCATTGCTGGACCGCTCTCCATCATTTTTGCCAAGTCTTGGGAAACGGGAGAGGTGCCCGAGGATTGGAGGAAAGCAAATGTCACTGCAGGCTTCAAAAAGGGCAAGAAGGAGGACCCGGGTAATTATAGACCGGTCAGCCTCACCTCTGTCCCTGGGAAAGTAATGGAACAGCTTATCCTTGGTGGCATCTCAAGGCACATCAGGGATAAGAGGGTCATTAGGGGCAGTCAGCACGGCTTTACCAAGGGGAAGTCATGCTTGACCAACCTCATAGCCTTTTATGAGAATGTGACAAGGTGGATGGATGATGGCAGAGCGGTGGATGTGGTCTACCTTGACTTCAGTAAAGCCTTTGACACAGTCCCTCACAGCATCCTCACAGCTAAATTGAGGAGGTGTGGTCTGGACAATAGAGTAGTGAGGTGGGTTGCAAACTGGCTTAAAGAGAGAAGCCAGAGAGTGGTGGTCAATGGTGCGGAGTCCAGTTGGAGGCCAGTATCTAGTGGAGTGCCTCAGGGGTCAGTACTGGGGCCAATATTATTCAATATATTCATTAATGATTTAGACGAGGGAATTGAGTGTACCATCAGCAAGTTTGCTGATGACACTAAGCTGGGAGGAGTGGCTGACACTGGAAGCTGTGCCGCCATCCAGCGGGACCTGGACAGGCTGGAGAGTTGGGCGGGGGATAACCTGATGGAATTTAACAAGGGAAAGTGTAGAGTCCTGCATCTGGGCAGGAACAACCCCAGGTTCCAGTATAGGTTGGGGAATGAGCTGTTAGAGAGCAGTGTAGGGGAAAGTGACCTGGGGGTCCTGGTGGACAGCAGGATGACCATGAGCCAGCACTGGGCCCTTGTGGCCAGGAAGGCAATGGCATCCTTGGGTGTATTACAAGGGGGGTGGTCAGTAGATCGAGAGAGGTCCTCCTTCCCCTCTACTCCGCCCTGGTGAGACCCCATCTGGGATATTGTGTCCAGTTCTGGGCCCCTCAGTTCCAGAAGGACAGGGAACTGCTGGAGAGGGTCCAGCGTAGGGCAACAAAGATGATTAAGGGAGTGGAGCATCTCCCTTATGGAGAAAGGCTGAGGGAGCTGGGGCTCTTTAGTTTGGAGAAGAGGAGACTGAGGGGTGACCTTATTAATGTTTATAAATATATAAAGGGTGAGTGCCACAAGGATGGAGCCAGGCTCTTCTCGGTGGCAAACAATGATAGGACAAGGGGCAATGGGATCAAGCTGGAACACAAGAGGTTCCACTTAAATTTGAGAAAGAACTTCTTCTCAGTGAGGGTAACAGAGCACTGGCCCAGGCTGCCCAGGGAGGTTGTGGAGTCTCCTTCCCTGCAGACATTCAAACCCGCCTGGACACCTTCCTGTGCGACCTCACCTAGGCGTTCCTGCTCCATGGGGGGATTGGACTGGATGATCTTTCGAGGTCCCTTCCAATCCCAAACATACTGTGATACTGTGATACTGTGACCACAGCCCCCACGCTCGCCCCATGATGCTGCTGCTGCCAAGACACAGCACAGCACGTCACCGAGGGGCTCTGACCTCACAGTCACATTGGAATCACCACATCTGCACACTGCTGCATGGCCTTGTGCTACACCAGCATGGAAGGAACAGAAGTGGAGAAGGGGGCACCTATTTTGGGAGGCAGCTCTGCCTGTGGGAGTGCACAGGCTCTCACTTCTTGCTTCCCAGAAATCAATCAATCAATCAATCAATCAATACCAAAAGCTACATATTAATAGCAAATTTAAAAAAAAAAAAAAAAAAGCCAACTTCAAGGGTCTTTACTTGTAGCTATATTTGTCAGGCAGCTCTCTGGGAAGAAACCAGCTTTTCCTGCTAGTTTGACCACAGCTTCAATGCCTTTAAAGCCACCACTTCTGAGCTCTGCTGCTCCAACACAGCCTCACAGCCCAGCAAAATCATAGTGCAGGCAGAAAGCTTCACCATACAGAGATGGAGACAGTCAGGAATACGTTCCTCTCAAAAGCAGACACTGCAAACCACGAGAAACCCTGCACAGAGTTGGAGAAGGGTGGAGGAAACGGTGAGGAAGAAGCAGAGAGGGGCAGAGAGAGAAGAGATGAAGAGGAAGAAGGACACAGTAGGAAAGAGGAGGGAGCAGGGAGGGACTGGAGCACAAAACAGGATGAAATGACCCCAAGGGCCCAGCACTCACCACAGTTCCTGCTCTCTGCACTGCCAGGCAAGCTGTGCAGTTCAGGCCCTTCTGTCTGCCTGTCTTTCCCTCCCCCTGTAGCTCCAGCCGTTTGTCCATCCTGCACCTAAGAGAACACACGGGTGTCTGACAGCTCTCACAGCACGAGGCTCCCCAGACGCACCCCACACACACACACACTATACGGCCGGACAGTGATTTTCCCCACTTACACAGACCCTGCGGTGCACGTTTGTGATCTGCTCTGCTGAGGCTGCTCACAGGGACTCTTCCTCACCCAGAGGGGCAGCTGTCTCTGGTGCAGCTGCAGCAGCAGCTGTGGGGATCCCCTGCACTTCACCCTCCAGCTGCTTCCCCTTCTCCTGCTCTCTCCAGCTCCAGCCCCAGCAGCTCCTCTCCAGCAAGTGCCCCCTGCCCCCTCCCCCGCCCAGGAGAACAAGGCCAGAGCAGCCCACACACACCTGGGCCAGAGGCAGCAAGACATCTCCAGGGCCCCAGAGGGAGGAAAAAGGGCCCCAGGGCTGGGCCGGGCGCTGCTCGGCCTCGGGCAGCTCCACGGGCGCCATGGCAAAACTCACGCTGGCCGCCTGCAGAGCAACCGCCTGCTCAGCCTCGGCTGCGCCACCATTGGTCGGGAGGGCTGTCAGTCTCCTCCCCTGAGCTGATCCTGCAGCTTATTGGCTGCCTGGGCAGTGATTCTGTCCTGGTTTGAGGCTCACCCAGCCCTGAGGTGATACTCTCTCTGATTGGCTGCCTGAGGGGTTACTCCCTCCACAGTGTCCGCCTTCCCTGAGCTGCTGTTTCCTCTGATTGGCTGTCTGGGATTTCCCCACTGGCTCCCCCCACCAAATGATTGGTCAGACTATTTGTCAATCATCCCTGTGCTGCACTCCCACCAGGTGTGATTGGTGCAGCCAGCACAGCCCGCCCCTGAGGGCTGCCCAGTTTGTTCAACTGTTGGCAACTGTCATGCAGGTCTCAAATCTCGATTGGCTGCTTACGTTTCAATCACATGACTTACCCCGCCTCCTCAAATGTGATTGGCTGCATTTCATCCCCTGGCTGTCCACAGACTTCCGGGCGGTTGTTGCCAGGCAGCGAGCTCCACCTGAAAATGAAGCTGCGGGCCCTGACCAAAGGCCGTGGGTGATGAAAGACGTGTTGGGACCCTAAACATGAGGATTTGGCCCCAAGAGGGAGGCTCTGGGCGCTCAGAAGGACGGGCAGATGCTACAGATGGCGCTTTGGACCCTGCACACGAGGGGACCCTCTTGGCTCCACCCGAGCTGGGTTTGGTGCCCGTGACCCCACGTTCCAGCTCTGCTGTGCTTTCTGACCTCATGGGCCCTCTTGTCCTGCCAAACTTCTGCTGCCAAACCCTGCTGTGGGAAACAATCCCCTTGCCAAGAGAACAGCCCCGGGCAGGATCTCTCAGCAAAGCGTATTTTATAAACGATTTGGCAAGACCAGGTGTTCTACCCAAAGACAGCACAGGGAATGGGACAAAAAGCCCCCGCTTACACATCCACCAACCCCAGCTGCACATTCCCTGCCCTGCTCCCCAGCGCTTGGCACTGCAGGGGTTACAGACTCCCCAGGGCTGGCCTCAGTTTACCTGTCTCATTCATCTAATTAACAACCCTCTCACCTTATTGATTTATTTGAAATATGGATTCCTGGCTCTTTGGTTGCCCTTCCCCCTCGATTATCTTTTTAAACACAGTGATCAGTTTGGACTGTGAGCACCTTGGTGCCACCCTCGCCACCCTTGGCCACCGCCACCGCCACCCCAGTGACCCCCACGGCTCCACCAACGAACTGGAATGATGGCACGGGGCGTGCGTGTGTCTCTGGGGTCCCTGTGGCCAGCTGTGTGTCCCACGGGTGTGTGTCTGTGCTGGGGCACGTATCCCATGGCTGGCATGGCCAGGACAAGCACGTCTGCAGGATGGAGCTGCCCCAGCCTCCCTGCTCCTGTGCTGGCTCTGACTCGTGCCCATGACCCAGCCCGTCTGCACATCCCAGCAGTCTCTGTGACCCAGGCCATCCATGTCCCAGCCTATCTCTATGTCCCAGCCCACCCCCGTGTCCCAGTCCATCTCCACGTCTCAGCAGCCTCTGCGCCCCCAGCTGTCCTGGTTTTGGTAAAAAACAAGTTTCTCTTTTAGTGAATTTTGCCTGTCAGCCAAAGCCTTCATGTCAGCTGCATTTTCCTGGAGAACCAGACACATGTTTTGGCAAACCCAGCAATGGAATGGAAACTTATTGACAAGCACAGATGGACATCTCGCGAGAGGGGCAACGAGAAACCGGTGACCAACTGTGTATAACATTCCGTTCACGTGAATACTTCATATAAAAGTGGGAGATCACGAGAATCTCGTCCCTTTTCCTTCCCTTTTGCCTTTTTCCTTCCCTTCTGCTCATGGCCGACATCAGGAGAGGACCTTGCTGGTCGTCCCTGCGAACTGAGGCCAGTGAGAGACTGAATCCAGCTCCGGTTGGCTGCAGAGTCTGATCCAGGACTTTGGGTGCTGGCTCCGCAGTTGCTCAGACTTACAAGATGGGTTTTGTATATTTGTATCATTTTCTCTGTTCTCATCAGTAGCATCAGTAAAACATCTTGAACTTTTCCAGCTCTCTCCCCTCTGTGCTTCTTCCCCTCCCGATCGCCTGTGCTGAGTGGGAAGGGGGGAGAGGGAGGGGCAAAAGGGGGAGTGGGGGGCAGAGGAGGTTGACAACACATCTGCCAGGGTTTGATTGTCACCCCGCAATCTTAACCCTCGACAGGGACAAAGGGGGACCCAGGATGTCACAATGGGCCCTGGGGACAACCGGGGGTCCTGGGATGTCACAATGGCCCCTGGGGACAACGGGGGGTCCTGGGATGTCACAATGAGCCCCAGTGACAAAGGGGTTCACCATGGTGCCACAATGGGCCCTGGGGACAAAGGGGGTCCCCATGGTACAACAATGGGCCCTGGGGACAAACGAGGTCCCAAGAATGTCACAATCGGCCCTGCAGACAAAGAGAGGGTCCCCTGAATGTCACAATGGGCTCTGGGGACAAGGGGGGTCCCCAGGATGTCACAATGGCCCCTGGGGACAAAGAGGGTCCCCAGGATGTAACAATGGGCCCTGGAGACAAACGGGATCCCCAGGATGTCACAATGGGCCCTGGGGACAAAGGGGGGTCCCCATGATGTCACAATGGGCCTTGGAGACAAGGGGTGTCCCACCCTGTCACAATGGTCCCTGGGGACAAAGGGGTCCCCAGGATGTCACAATGGGCCCTGGGGACAAGGGGGGGTCATGGGATGTCACAATGGGTCCTAGGGACAAAGGGGTCCCCACGGTGTCACAATGGGCACTGGGGACAAAGTGGAGTCCTGGTATGCCACAATGGGCCCCAGTGACAAAGGGGGTCCCCACGGTGTCACAATGGGCCCTTGTGACAACAGGGTCCCCAGGATGTCACAATGGGGTCTGGAGACAAGGGGGGTCCTGGGATGTCACAATGGGCCCTGGGGACAAAGGGGGCTGCCCAGGATGTCACAATGGACTCTGGGGACAATGGGGGTCCCCAGGATGTCACAAAGGGCCCTGGGGACAAGGGTGGGTCCTGGTACGTCACAATGGCCCCTGGGGACAAAGGGGGTCCCCAGGACGTCACAATGGGCCCTGGGGACAAGGGGGGGTCCCCAGGATGTCACAATGGGCCCTGGGGACAAAGGGGGTCCCCATGGTGCCACAATGGGCCCTAGGGACAAACGGGGTCTCCAGGATGTCACAATCGGCCCTGGGGACAAAGGGGGCTCCCCAGGATGTCACAATGGGCTCTGAGGACAAGAGGGGTCCCAAGGATGTCACAATTGGCACTGGAGAAAAAGGGGAGGGTCCCCACGGTGCCACGACGGGCCCTGGGGACAAGGGGCTTCCCAGGATGTCACAATGGGCCCTGGGGACAATGGGGGGTCCTGGGATGTCACAATGGGTCCTGGGGACAAAGGGAGTCCCCAGGATGTCACAATGGGCCCTGGGGACAAAGGGGGTTCCCCACGGTGTCACAATGAGCCCTGGGGACAATGGGGGATTCTGGGATGTCACAATAGGCCCTGGGGACAAAGGGGGTCCCCAGGATGTCACAATGGGTCCTGGGGACAACGGGGGTCCCCACAGTGTCAGAATGGGGCCGGGGGATAAAGGGGGACCGCAGGATGTGCATAATGGGGCCTGGGGACAATGGGGGGTCGTGGGATGTCACAATGGGCCTTGGGGAAAAAGAGGGGGTCCCCAGGATTTCACAATGGGCCCTGGGAACAACAGGGGGTCCTGGGACGTCACAATGGGCCCTGGAGAAAAGGGGGGTCCCCAGGATGTCACAATAGGCCCTGGGGACAAAGAGGAGTCCCCTGAATGTCATAATGGGCCCTGAGGACAAGGAGGGTCTCCACGGTGTCACAATAGGCCCTGGGAACAAAGGGGGTCCCCATGGTGTCAGAATGGGCCCTGGGGACAATGGGGGGTCCTGGGATGTCACAATGGGCCCTGGGGACAACGGGGGGTCCTGGGATGTCACAATGGGCCACGGGGACAAAGGCGATCCCCATGGTGTCACAATGGGCCCTGGGGACAAGGGGGTCCCCAGGATGTCACAATGGGCTCATGGGATAAAGGGGGTACCCACGGTGTCACTATAGGCCCTGGGGACAACGGGGGGTCCCCACGGTGCCACGATGGGCCCTGGGGACAAGGGGGTCCCCAGGATGTTCACAATGGGCCCTGGAGACAATGGGGTGTCCCCAGGATGTCACAATGGGCCCTGGGGACAAAGGGGGGTGCACATGGTGTCAAAATGGGCCCTGGGGACAAAGGGCGTCCCCAGGATGTCACAGTGGGCCCTGGGGACAAAGTGGTCCCCATGGTATCAGAATGGGCCCTGGGGACAAAGAGGGGTGCCCTGAATGTCACAATGGGCCCTGAGGACAAAGGGGGGTCCCCAGGATGTCGCAATGGGCCTTGGGGACAATGGGGGGTCCTAGGATGTCACAATGGGCCCGAGTGACAAATGGGGTCTCCATGGTGTCACAATGGGCCCTGAAGACAAAGGGGGTCCCCTGAATGTCACAATGGGCCCTGAGGACAATGGGGGTTCCTGGAACGTCACAATGGGCCCTGGGGAGAAAGGGAGGTCCCCAGGATGTCACAATGGGCCCTGGAGACAATTGGGGGTTTTGGGATGTCACGATGGGCTCTGACGACAAGGGGAGGTGCCCATGGTGTCACAATGGGTCCTCAGTGACAAGGGGGGTCCCTATAGTGTCACAATGGGCTCTGCAGACAATGGGGGGTCCTGGGATGTCACAATGGGCACCAGTGACAAAGGGGGTCCTCATGGTGCCACAATGGGCCCTGGGGAGTAAGTGGGGTCCTGGGATGTCACAATGGGTCCTGGGGACAAAGGGTGATCCTTTGATGTCACAAGGGGCCCTGGAGGCAAGGGGGTCCCCAGGATGTTACAATGGGCCCTGGGCACAAAGGGGGGTCCCCATAGTGTCACAATGGGTCCCCAGTGACAAGGGGGTCCCCACGGTGCCACGATGGTCCCTGGGGACAAGAGGGGGTCCCCATGGTGTCACAATGGACCCTGGGGTCAAAGGGGGTTCCCAGGACATCACAATGGGCTCTGGGGACAATGGGGATCCTGGGACATCACAATGAGCCCTGGGGACAAGGGGGGGTCCTGGGACGTCACAATGGGTCCTGGGGACAAAGCGGTTCCCCAGGATGTCACAATGGGCCCCGGGGACAAAGCAGGGTCCTGGGACGTCACAATGGGCCCTGGAGACAAAGGGATTCCCCAGGATGTCACAATGGGCCCTGGGGACAAAGGGGGTCCCCACAGTGTCACAATGGTCCCTGGGGACAAAGGAGATCCCCACAGTGTCACAATGGGCCCAGGGGACAAAAGGGGGACCCCAGGATGTCACAATGGGCCCAGGGGACAATGGGGGGTCCTGGGACGTCATAATGGGCCCTCGGGAAAAAGGGGGTCCACATGGTGCCACAATGGGCCCTGGGGACAACGGGGGTCCCAGGATGCCACAATGGACACTGGGGACAAGGGGGTCCCCAGGATCTCACAATGGGCCTGGGGACACAGGTGGTCCCCAGGATGTCACAATGGGCCCTGGGGACAAAGTGGGGTCCTAAGATGTCACAATGGGCACTGGGGACAAAGGGGGTCCCCATGGTGCCACAATGGGCCTTGGGGACAATGGGGTCTCCCCAGGATGTCACAATGGGCCTTGGGGACAAAGGGGTGTCCCCTGAATGTGCATAATGGGCCCTGGGGACAAAGGGTGGTCGCCGGGATGTCTCAGTGGGCCCTGGGGACAATGGGGGGTCCTGGGACGTCACAATGGGCCCCAGTGACAAATGGGGTCTCCACGGTGTCACAATGGGCCCTGGGGATAAAGGGGGTCTCCAGGATGTCACAATGGGCCCAAGTGATGAGTCCCCACAGTGCCACTATGGGCCCTGGAGACAAGGGGGGTCCCCAGGATGTCACGATGGGGCCTGGGGACAACGAGGGGTCCTGGGACGTCACAATGAGCCCTGGGGAAAAAGGGTGGTCCCCATGATGTCACAATGGGCACTGGAGACAGTGGGGAGTCCTGGGATGTCACAATGGGCCCTGGGGACAAAGTAAGGTCCTCGGCTGTCACAATGAGCCCTGAGGACAAGGGTGGTCCCCAGAATTTCACAATGAGCACTGGGGACAAAGTGGGGTCCTGGGATGTCAAAATGGGCCCTGGGGACAAAGGGGGTCCCTTAATTGTCACAATGGGCCCTGGGGACAAGGGGGGTCCCCACGGTGTCACAATGGGCCCTGGGGACAAAGTGGGGTCCTGGAATGTCACAATGGGCCCAGAGGACAAAGGGGGTCCCCATGGTGCCACAGTGGGCCCTGGGGACAAAGGGGGTCCTGAGACGTCACAATGGGCCCTGGGGAAAAGGCGGGGTCCCCACGGTGTCACAATGGGCCCTGGGGACAATGGGGGGTCCTGGGATTTCACAATGGGCCCCAGTGACAAAGGGGGTCCCCATGGTGCGACAACGAGCTCTGGGGATAAAGGGGGTCTCCAGGATGTCACAATGGGCCCTGGGGACAAAGGAAGTCCCCAGAATGCCACAATGGGTCCTGGAAAGAAGTGGGGTCCCCAGGATGTCACAATGGGCACTGGGGACAACGAGGGGTCCTGGGACGTCACAATGAGCCCTGGGGAGAAAGGGGGGTCCCCACCCTGTCAGAAGGGACCCTGGGGAGAAGGTGGGGTCCTGGGATGTCACAATGGGCCCTGGGGACAAAGGGGGTGTCCATGGTGCCACAATGGGCCCTGGGGACTAGGGGGGGGGGGTCCCCTCGGTGCCACGATGGGCCCTGGGGACAAGGGGGTCCCCAGGATGTCACAATGGGCCCTGAGGACAAATTGGGGTTCTGGGATGTCACAATGGGCCCTGGGGACAAAGGGGGTCCCCATGGTGCCACAATGGGCCCTGGGGACAAAGAGGGGTCCCCAGAATGTCACAATGGGCCCTGGGGACATTTGGGGTCCCCAGAATGTCACAATGGGCCCTGGGAACAATAGGGGGTCCTGGGACGTCACAATGGGCCCTGGAGTAAAGGGGGGTCCCCAGGATGTCACAATAGGCCCTGGGGACAAAGAGGAGTCCCCTGAATGTCATAATGGGCCCTGAGGACAAGGAGGGTCTCCACGGTGTCACAATGGGCCCTGGGGACAATGGGGGGTCCTGGGATGTCACAATAGGCCCTGGGGACAAAGGGGGTCCCCATGATTTCACAATGGGCCCAGGGGACAATGGGGCATCCTGGGACGTCACAATGGGCCCTGGGGACAAAGGGGGTCCCCATGGTGTCACAATGGCCCTGGGGATAAAGGGGGACCCCAGGATGTGTATAATGGGGCCTGGGGACAAAGGGGGTCCTGGGATGTCACAATGGGCTCTGGGGACAATAGGGGGTCCTGGGACGTCACAATGGGCCCTGGAGAAAAGGGGGGGTCCTGGCATGTCACAATAGGCCCTGGGGACAAAGGGGGTCTTCAGGATGTCACAATGGGCCCGGGGGACAAAGGGGGTCCCCAGGATGTCACAACAGGCCCTGGGGAAAAAGAGGGCTCCCCAGGATATCACAATGGGCCCTGGGGACAAAGAGGGGTCCACAGGATGTGCACAATGGGCCCTGGGGACAAAGGGGGCTCCCCAGGATATCACAATGGGCTCTGGTGACATAGGGGTCCCCAAGATGTCACAACGGGTCCTGGGGACAAGGGGGGTCCCAAGGATGTCACAATGGGCACTGGAGACAAAGGGGGGGTCCCCACGGTGCCACGATGGGCCCTGGGGACTAGGGGGTCCCCAGGATGTAACAATGTGCCCTTGGGACAATGTGGGCTCCTGCGATGTCACAATGGGCCCTGGGGACAAAGGGAAGCCCCAGGATGTCACAATGGACCCTGGGGACAAAAGGGGTCCCCGGGATGTCACAATGGGCCCAGGGGACAACGAAGCATCCTGGGACGCCACAATGGGCCCGGGGAAAAAGGGGGGTCCCCAGGTTGTTCACAATGGGCCCTGGGGACAATGGGGGTCCTGGGATGTCACAATGAACCCTAGGGACAAAGGGGGTCCCCAGGATGTCACAATGGGCCCTGGGGATAAAGGGGACTCCCCAGGATGTCACAATAGGCCCTGGGGACAAAGGGGGTCCCCAGGATGTCACAACGGGCCCTGGGTACAAGGGGGGTCCCACCCTGTCACAATGAGCAGTGGGGACAAAGGGGGTCCCCAGGATGTCACAATGGGCACTGGAGACAAAGGGGGGGTCTCCACGGTGCTACAATGGGCCCTGGGGACAAGAGGGTCCCCACGGTTTCACAATGGGCCCTGGGGACAAGGGGGATCCCCGCCCTGTCACAATGGGCCCTGGGGCCAAAGGGATCCCCAGGATGTCACAATGGGCCCTGGGGACTGCGGGGGGTACTAGGATGTCACAATGGGTCTTGGGGACAAAGGGGGTACCCAGGATGTCACAATGGGCCCTGGGGACAATGGGGGGTCCCTTGAAGGTCACAATGGGCCCATGGGACAAAGAGGGTGCCCACGGTGTCACAGTGGGCCCTGGCGACAAAGGGGGATCCCCAGGATGTCACAATGGGCCCCGGGGACAAAGTAAAATCCTGGAATGTCACAATGGTCCCCAGTGACAAAGGCGCTCCCCATGGTGCCACAATGGGCCCTGGGGACAAAGTGGGTCCCCAGGATTTCACAATGAGCACTGGGGACAAAGGGGGGTCCCAGGATGTCACAATGGGCCCTGGGGACAAGGGGGGGTTCCCATGGAGTCACAATGGGTCCTGGGGACAACGAGGCGTCCTGGGACGTCACAATGGGACTTGGGGACAAAGGGGGTCTTCCACAGTCTCACAATGGGCCCTAGAGACAAGGGGAGATCCCCAGGATGACACAATAGGCCCTGGGGACAAAGAGGAGTCCCCCTGAATGTCACAATGGGCCCTGGGGACAAGGGGGGTCCCCATGGTATCACAATAAGCCCTGGGGACAAAGTGGGGTCCTGGGATGTCACAACTGGCCCCAGTGACAAAGGGTGTCCCCATGGTGCCACAATGGGCCCTGGGGACAAAGAGGGTCCCCAGGATGTCACAATGGGCTTTGGGGACAAGGCGGGGTCCCCAGGATGTCACAATGGGGTCTTGGGACAAAGGGGGTCCCCAGGATGTCACAATGGTCCCTGGGGACAATGGGGGGTCCTGGGACGTCACAATGGGCCCTGGAGTAAAGGGGGGTCCCCAGGATGTCACAAGTGGCCCTGGGGATAAAGGGGGTCCCCATGGTGCCACAATGTGCCCCTGGGACAAAGGGGTCCCCAGGATGTCACAATAAGCCCTGGGGACAAGGGGGGTCCCCAGGATGTCAGAATGGGCCCTGGGGACAACGCGGGGTCCTGGGATGTCACAATGGGCCACGGGGACAAAGGCGATCCCCATGGTGTCACAATGGGCCCTGGGGACAAGGGGGTCCCCAGGATGTCACAATGGGCTCATGGGATAAAGGGGGTACCCACGGTGTCACTATAGGCCCTCAGGACAACGGGGGGTCCCCATGGTGCCACGATGGGTCGTGTGGACGAGGGGGTCCCCAGGATGTTCACAACGGGCCCTGAGGACAAAGGGGGTCCCCACGGTGTCACAATGGTCCCTGGGGACAACTTGGGGTCCTGGGATGTCACAATGGGCCCTGGGGACAAAGGCGGTCCCCAGGATGTCACAATAAACCCTGGGGACAAGGGGGGTCCCCAGGATGTCACAATGGGCACTGGGGACAAAGGGGGTACCCACGGTGTCACTATAGGCCCTGGGGACAACGGGGGGTCCCCACGGTGCCACGATGGGCCCTGGGGACAAGGGGGTCCCCAGGATGTTCACAATGGGCCCTGGAGACAATGGGGTGTCCCCAGGATGTCACAATGGGCCCTGGGGACAAAGAGGGTCCCCAGGATGTCACAATCGGCCCTGGGCACAAAGAGGGGTGCACATGGTGTCAAAATGGGCCCTGGGGACAAAGGGCGTCCCCAGGATGTCACAGTGGGCCCTGGGGACAAAGTGGTCCCCATGGTATCAGAATGGGCCCTGGGGACAAAGAGGGGTGCCCTGAATGTCACAATGGGCCCTGAGGACAAAGGGGGGTCCCCAGGATGTCGCAATGGGCCTTGGGGACAATGGGGGGTCCTAGGATGTCACAATGGGCCCAGGGGACAAATGGGGTCTCCATGGTGTCACAATGGGCCCTGAAGACAAAGGGGGTCCCCTGAATGTCACAGTGGGCCCTGAGGACAATGGGGGTTCCTGGAACGTCACAATGGGCCCTGGGGAGAAAGGGAGGTCCCCAGGATGTCACAATGGGCCCTGGAGACAATTGGGGGTTTTGGGATGTCACGATGGGCTCTGACGACAAGGGGAGGTGCCCATGGTGTCACAATGGGTCCTCAGTGACAAGGGGGGTCCCTATAGTGTCACAATGGGCTCTGCAGACAATGGGGGGTCCTGGGATGTCACAATGGGCACCAGTGACAAAGGGGGTCCTCATGGTGCCACAATGGGCCCTGGGGAGTAAGTGGGGTCCTGGGATGTCACAATGGGTCCTGGGGACAAAGGGTGATCCTTTGATGTCACAAGGGGCCCTGGAGGCAAGGGGGTCCCCAGGATGTTACAATGGGCCCTGGGCACAAAGGGGGGTCCCCATAGTGTCACAATGGGTCCCCAGTGACAAGGGGGTCCCCACGGTGCCACGATGGGCCCTGGGGACAAGAGGGGGTCCCCATGGTGTCACAATGGACCCTGGGGTCAAAGGGGGTTCCCAGGACATCACAATGGGCTCTGGGGACAATGGGGATCCTGGGACATCACAATGAGCCCTGGGGACAAGGGGGGGTCCTGGGACGTCACAATGGGTCCTGGGGACAAAGCGGTTCCCCAGGATGTCACAATGGGCCCCGGGGACAAAGCAGGGTCCTGGGACGTCACAATGGGCCCTGGAGACAAAGGGATTCCCCAGGATGTCACAATGGGCCCTGGGGACAAAGGGGGTCCCCACAGTGTCACAATGGTCCCTGGGGACAAAGGAGATCCCCACAGTGTCACAATGGGCCCAGGGGACAATGGGGGGTCCTGGGACATTATAATGGGCCCTCGGGAAAAAGGGGGTCCACATGGTGCCACAATGGGCCCTGGGGACAACGGGGGTCCCAGGATGCCACAATGGACACTGGGGACAAGGGGGTCCCCAGGATGTCACAATGGGCCCTGGGGACAACGGTGGCTCCTGGGATGTCACAATGGGCCCTGGGGACACAGGTGGTCCCCAGGATGTCACAATGGGCCCTGGGGACAAAGTGGGGTCCTAAGATGTCACAATGGGCACTGGGGACAAAGGGGGTCCCCATGGTGCCACAATGGGCCTTGGGGACAATGGGGTCTCCCCAGGATGTCACAATGGGCCTTGGGGACAAAGGGGTGTCCCCTGAATGTGCATAATGGGCCCTGGGGACAAAGGGTGGTCGCCGGGATGTCTCAGTGGGCCCTGGGGACAATGGGGTGTCCTGGGATGTCACAATGGGCCCCAGTGACAAATGGGGTCTCCACGGTGTCACAATGGGCCCTGGCGATAAAGGGGGGTCTCCAGGATGTCACAATGGGCCCAAGTGATGAGTCCCCACAGTGCCACTATGGGCCCTGGAGACAAGGGGGGTCCCCAGGATGTCACGATGGGGCCTGGGGAGAACGAGGGGTCCTGGGACGTCACAATGAGCCCTGGGGAAAAAGGGTGGTCCCCATGATGTCACAATGGGCACTGGAGACAGTGGGGGGTCCTGGGACGTCACAATGGGCCCTGGGGACAAAGTAAGGTTTTCGGCTGTCACAATGAGCCCTGAGGACAAGGGGGGGTCCCCAGAATTTCACAATGAGCACTGGGGACAAAGTGGGGTCCTGGGATGTCAAAATGGGCCCTGGGGACAAAGGGGGTCCCTTAATTGTCACAATGGGCCCTGGGGACAAGGGGGGTCCCCACGGTGTCACAATGGGCCCTGGGGACAAAGTGGGGTCCTGGAATGTCACAATGGGCCCAGAGGACAAAGGGGGTCCCCATGGTGCCACAGTGGGCCCTGGGGACAAAGGGGGTCCTGAGACGTCACAATGGGCCCTGGGGAAAAGGCGGGGTACCCATGGTGTCGCAATGGGCCCTGGGGACAATGGGGGGTCCTGGGATGTCACAATGGGCCCCAGTGACAAAGGGGGTCCCCATGGTGCGACAACGAGCTCTGGGGATAAAGGGGGTCTCCAGGATGTCACAATGGGCCCTGGGTACAAAGGAAGTCCCCAGAATGCCACAATGGGTCCTGGAAAGAAGTGGGGTCCCCACGGTGTCACAATGGGCCTTGGGGACAAAGGGGGGTCCCCAGGATGTCACAATGGGCCCCGGGGACAAAGGGGTCCCCAGGATGTCACAATGGGTACTGGGGACAAAGGCGGGGTCCCCATGGTGTCACAATGGACCCAAGTGACAGGACGAGTCCCCACGGTACCACTATGGGCCCTGGAGACCAGGGGGTTCCCTGGATTTCACAATGGGCCCTGGGGACAAGGGGGGTCCCCAGGATGTCACAATGGGCACTGGGGACAACGAGGGGTCCTGGGACATCACAATGAGCCCTGGGGAGAAAGGGGGGTCCCCACCCTGTCAGAAGGGACCCTGGGGACAAGGTGGGGTCCTGGGATGTCACAATGGGCCCTGGGGACAAAGGGGGTGTCCATGGTGCCACAATGGGCCCTGGGGACTAGGGGGGGGGGGGTTCCCCTCGGTGCCACGATGGGCCCTGGGGACAAGGGGGTCCCCAGGATGTCACAATGGGCCCTGAGGACAAATTGGGGTTCTGGGATGTCACAATGGGCCCTGGGGACAAAGGGGGTTCCCAGGATGTCACAATGGGCCCTGGGGACATTTGGGGTCCCCAGAATGTCACAATGGGCCCTGGGGACAATGGGGGATCCTGAGACGTCACAATGGGCCCTGGGGACAAAGTGGGTCCCCATGGTGTCACAACACCCTGGGGACAATGCAGGGTCCCCAGGATGTCACAATGGGTCCTGGGGACATTAGGGGTCCCCACAGTTTCACGATCTTAACCCTTGACACCCCCCAACTACTGGGTCCTTAGGGTTACTCCCGGGTCCCTCCTGAACTGAATCCCCGCCCGAACTCCTGGGTCTGATAGAGGGCACGAACATTTTAAGGGTTAACAAAACATAATTGGGTGCCCACTAACGAGCCAACACTTTAGGGCTGAGCCACACGAGCCCTTAGTTCAGAGCTTTAGGTGAACTCATGGTAAGGAAACCAGAACCCAGCAGTGCCAGGATCAGGAGTTTTACGGCACCAGCTGTGAACTCGAGGGGAGGAGAGAACCGAGATTTACAGCAAAAAGGGGGCGCCAGGCTGGGTTCAACCGACCTGGAGCTTGGGTCCCAGTCCATTCAACACAAGGAGCCAAACCTGAGGAAGCTGAAGGAGCCTTCATCCAAAGACCCCTCCTCCAGAGCACCAGGTGGCGCCGCGCAGGCGAACAGGGGGCGTCCAGGCGGAGACTACGGCAGTGATGAGCGGGAAAGGTTATGGATGTGTGCGGGCGCTCCGGGGTCGTTGGGACACGAGCACCTCGCTGTATTTAAACGCAGCTCCTGCCGCTCGGAGCGGCGCACGAGGGGTGGAACCATCGCTCCCCTTGCGCCCGACGGCGAAACGAACGCAGCTGCTCTGGAGCCCTGCGGGGTGTGAAGGTTCATGGCTCCGGAGGCTGTAAAGTTGTTTCTGCGCCTCCGTTCCCCTCATGCCCCCCCATTCCCTTCACCCCGACCCCCAATCCACCCCCCACTCCGACCCCCAGCTCCCCCCCCACCCCGACCCCCCAATTCCCCCCTCAATCACCGATCCCCAATCCCCCCCACAGGACCCTAATTCCCCCTCGCACCGACCCCCAACGCCCCCCACACCAACCCCCAATGCCCCCTCACATCGACTCCCAAGGCCCCCCCTGCACTGACCCCCCCACACCGACCCCCCAATTCCCCCCTCAATCACCGATCCCCAGTGCCCCCCCACTGGACCCTAATTCCCCCTCGCACCGACCCCCAACGCCCCCCACACACCGACCCCCAGTTCCTGCCCCCCACACCAACCCCTAATGCCCCTGACATCGACCCCCAAATCCTCCCCACACTGACCCCTCAAATCCTCCCCAGACCGAGCCCCAACTTTTCCCCCACACCGAGCCCCAATTCCCCCCACACCGACCCCCAATGTTCCCCCCCCACGCCAGACCCCAATTCCCCCCCCACCGACCCCCAATTCCCCCCACACTGATCCCCAATGCCCCCCCCAACACCGACCCCCAATTCCTCCCCAGACTGACCCCCAATGCCCCCTCACACCGACCCCCAAGGCCCCCCCTGCACTGACCCCCCCACACCGACCCCCCAATTCCCCCCTCAAACACCGACCCTCAATCACCCCCCCGGACCCTAATTCCCCCTCGCACCGACCCCCAACGCCCCCCACACCAACCCCTAATGCCCCTCACATCGACCCCCAAATCCTCCCCACACTGACCCCTCAAATCCTCCCCAGACCGACCCCCAACTTCCCCCCCACACCAAGCCCCAATTCCCCCCACACTGACCCCCAATGTCCCCCCCCACACCAGACCCCAATTCCCCCCTACACCGACCCCCCAATTCCCCCCTCAAACACCGACCCCCAATGCCCCCCCACTGGACCCTAATTCCCCCTCGCACCAACCCCCAACGCCCCCCACACACCGACCCCCAGTTCCTGCCCCCCACACCAACCCCTAATGCCCCTCACATCAACCCCCAAATCCTCCCCACACTGACCCCTCAAATCCTCCCCAGACCGAGCCCCAACTTCCCCCCCACACCGAGCCCCAATTCCCCCCACACTGACCCCCAATGCCCCCCCCACGCCAGACCCCAATTCCCCCCCACGCCGACCCCAATTCCCCCCACACTGATCCCCAATGCCCCCCCCTCACACCAACCCTGATTCCTCCCCACACTGACCCCCAATGCCCCCTCACACCGACCCCCAAGGCCCCCCCTGCACTGATCCCCCCCCACCGACCCCCCAATTCCCCCCTCAATCATCGACCCCCAATCCCCCCCACTGGACCCTAATTCCCCCTCGCACCGACCCCCAACGCCCCCCACACACCGACCCCCAGTTACTGCCCCCCACATCAACCCCTAATGCCCCTCACATCGACCCCCAAATCCTCCCCACACTGACCCCTCAAATCCTCCCCAGACCAACCCCCAACTTCCCCCCCCACCGACCCCCGATTCCCCCTCACACCGAGCCCCCAAGCCCCCCCCACCGACCCCCAATTCCCCCCACACTGACCCCCAATGTCCCGCTCACACCGACCCTCAGTTCCTCCCCCACACCGCCCCCCAATTCCCCCCTCACACCGACCCCAAATCCCCACCACCACACTGCCCCCCAAATCCCCCCCTCACACCGACCCCCAATGCCCCTCACGCCGACCCCAATTCCTCCCCCCACACCGACCCCCAATGCCCCTCACGCCGACCCCCAGCTCCCCTCACAACCTCCACCAAAACGGCGGCGCCTCCCTCTCCTCCCTCCCGCCTTTTCCCGCCACACACTCCCGGACGTGACGCCGGCGAGGGGGCGTGGCCGGCGGCGAGGGGGCGTGGCCGCGGCGCCGGCGGGCGGGAAGCGCCGGGGCGGGAAACACCGGGTGAGGAGATCGCGTCCCCTCGGGTCCCTCGTGTCCCTTCATGTCCCATCGTGTCCCCTCGTGTCCCTCGGGTCCCCTCATCGTCCCCTCGTGTCCCTCGGGGCCCCTCGTGTCCCCTCATCTCCTCAGCACCCCCACTGGAGCCCGCCCGTCCCTCCCCTCCAGGAGAGACCCCGGGGCTGGGGCGGATCCGCCATCAGTCCCCCCACAGACTTTTTCTCTCTTTCATCCCCCTTTTCCCTCTTTTCCCTCTTTCCCCCTTTATCCCTCTTTCCCCCCTTTTTCCCTTCCCCCCCTTTTTCCCTCTTTTCCCTCTTTCCGCCGTTTTTCCCTCTTTTCCCTCTTTCCCCCCTTTTCCCTCTTCCCCCTTTTCCCCCCCTTTTTCCCTCTTTTCCCTCTTTCCCCCTTTATCCCTGTTTCCCCCCTTTTTCTCCCTTTCCCCCCTTTTTCCCTCTTCCCCCTCTTTTCCCCCTTTTTCTCCCTTTTTCCCTCTTCCCCCTCTTTTCTCCCTTTTCCCTCTTTCCCCCTTTATCCCTCTTTTCCCTCTTTCCGCCCTTTTCCCTCTTCCCCCCTTTTTCCCTCTTTTCCCTCTTTCCCCTTTATCCCTCTTTGCCCCCTTTTTCCCTCTTTTTCCTCTTCCCCCCCTCTTCCCCCTCTTTTCCCTCTTCCCCTTTTTTCCCTTTTCCCCCCTTTTCCCCCTTTTTCCTCTTTCCCCCCTTTTCTCCCCTTTTCCCTCTTCCCTCTTTTCCCTTCTTTCCCCCCTTTCCCTCTTCCCCCATCTTTCCATCTTATCCCTCTTTTCCCCCTTTATCCCTGTTTCTTCCCTTTTCCCCCCCTTTCCGTCTTTCCTCGCTTTTTCCCTATTTTTCCCTCTTTCCCCCCTTTTTCCCCCTTTCCCCCCTTTTTCCCTCTTTTCCCTCTTTCCTCGCTTTTTCCCTCTTTTTCCCTCTTTCCCCCCTTTTTCCCTCTTTCCCCCCTTTTTCCCCCTTTTCCCTCTTTCCTTGCTTTTTCCCCCTTTTCCCTCTTTCCCCCCTTTTCCCCCCTTTTCCCTTTTTCCCCCTTTTCCCTCTTTCCCCCCTTTTTCCCCCTTTCCCCCCTTTTCCCTCTTCCCCGTTTCCCTCTCCCGTTTTCCCGTCCCTCCTCCCATTCCCGTGCAGCCCAACCCCTTCCCCCCTTTTCCCCAGAGCAGTTTTCATACAGATCCCCCCTTTCCCCCCAGCCCCGAACCCCCGGGGGTTTCTCAGCATCAGCAGCCACTTCACTCCCCCCAATTTAACTCTTTGTGTCCCTTTTCCAGGCTCTTTGGGAGCCCGGGTGTCCTGGGGCCGCTCTGGTTTTTGCTCCGGGGTGTTTGGAGCCCGGTGACCATGGACCTGTTTCCCTTGGGCGACGAGCTGCGTGGCTTTGCCCAGAGCCCCGGGCTGCTCTGCGGGGAAGTGCTGGACCTGAGCCTGGAGCCCAACCTGAGCCTGGAGCCCAACCTGAGCCTGGAGCCCGACCTGAGCCTGGAGCCCGACCTGAGCCTGGAGCCCAACCTGAGCCTGGAGCCCAGTCTGAGCCTGGAGCCCGACCTCGAGCCCGACCTGAGCCTGGAGCCCGACCTGGAGCCCAACGTGAGCCTGGAGCCCGACCTGGAGCCCAACGTGAGCCTGGAGCCTGACCTGGAGCCCAACCTGAGCCTGGAGCCTGACCTGGAGCCCAACTTGAGCCTTGAGCTCAGTATTTGCTAATGATCAGTATTTACTAATGATGGTCAGTATTTATTAATGATGATCAGTAACTATTAATAACGGCTAGTATTTATTAATGACGCTCAGTATTTATTAATGAGGGTCAGTATTTATTAATGATGATCAGTATTTATTAGTGGTGATCAGTAATTATTAATAACGGTCAGTATTTATTAATGATGGCCAGTATTTATTAATGACGATCAGCATTATTAATAAGGATCAATATTTATTAATGGTGATCAGTATTTATTAATAACAATCAGTATTTATTAGTGATGGTCAGTATTTATTAATCGTGATCAGTATTTATTAATGATGGTCGGTATTTATTAAGGACAATCAGTATTTATTAATGATGGTCAGTATTTATTAGGGACAATCAGTATTTATTAATGATGGTCAGTATTTATTCATGACAATCAGCATTATTAATAAGGATCAATATTTATTAATGGTGATCAGTATTAATAATGATCAGTATTTATTGATAGCAATCGGTATTTATTAATGATGGTCAGTATTTATTAATGGTGATCAGTATTTATTAATGATGGTCAGTATTTATTAATGGTGACCAGTATTTATTAATAAGGGTCAGTATTAATGATGATCAGTATTTATTAATGATGGTCAGTATTTATTAATGATGATCAGCATTATTAATAAGGATCAATATTTATTAATGGTGATCAGCATTTATTAATAATGATCAGTATTTATTAATGATGGTCAGTATTTATTAACGGCGATCAGTATTTATTAACGATGGTTAGTATTTATTAATGGTGATCAGTATTTATTAATAATGATCAGTATTAATGATGATCAGTATTAATGATGGTCAGTATTTATTAATGATGGTCAGTATTTATTAATGACAATCACCATTATTAATAAGGATCAATATTTATTAATGGTGATCAGCATTTATTAATAACGACCAATATTTATTAATGATGGTCAGTATTTATTAATGGCGATCAGTATTTATTAACGATGGTTAGTATTTATTAATGGTGACCAGTATACATTAATAACGATCAATATTAATGATGATCAGTATTTATTAATAACGATCAGTATTAATGATGATCAGTATTAATGATGGTCAGTATTTATTAATGACAATCACCATTATTAATAAGGATCAATATTTATTAATGGTGATCAACATTTATTAATAACGATCAGTATTTATTAGTGATGGTCAGTATTTATTAATGGCGATCAGTATTTATTAATGATGGTCAGTATTTATTAATGGTGACCAGTATTTATTAATAACGATCAATATTAATGATGATCAGTATTTATTAATGATGGTCAGTATTTATTAATGGTGACCAGTATTTATTAATAAGGGTCAGTATTAATGATGATCAGTATTTATTAATGATGGTCAGTATTTATTAATGATGATCAGCATTATTAATAAGGATCAATATTTATTAACGGTGATCAGCATTTATTAATAACGATCAGTATTTATTAATGATGGTCAGTATTTATTAACGGCGATCAGTATTTATTAATGATGGTCAGTATTTATTAATAACGATCAGTATTTATTAATGACAATCAGTATTTATTAATGACGGTCAGTATTTATTAATAACGATTGGTATTTATTAATGATGATCAGTATTTATTAATGATGATCAGCATTATTAATAAGGATCAATATTTATTAATGGTGATCAGCATTTATTAATAACGACCAGTATTTATTAATGATGGTCAGTATTTATTAATGGCGATCAGTATTTATTAATGATGGTCAGTATTTATTAATGGTGACCAGTATTTATTAATAACGATCAATATTAATGATGATCAGTATTTATTAATGATGGTCAGTATTTATTAAAGGTGATCAGTATTTATTAATAACGATCAATATTAATGATGATCAGTATTTATTAATGATGGTCAGTATTTATTAATGGCGATCAGTATTTATTAATAAGGGTCAGTATTAATGATGATCAGTATTTATTAATGATGGCCAGTATTTATTAATGATGATCAGCATTATTAATAAGGATCAATATTTATTAATGGTGATCAGCATTTATTAATAACGACCAGTATTTATTAATGATGGTCAGTATTTATTAATGGCGATCAGTATTTATTAATGATGGTCAGTATTTATTAATGGTGATCAGTATTTATTAATGATGGTCAGTATTTATTAATGGTGACCAGTATTTATTAATAAGGGTCAGTATTAATGATGATCAGTATTTATTAATGATGGTCAGTATTTATTAATGGTGATCAGTATTTATTAATAACGATCAGTATTAATGATGATCAGTATTTATTAATGATGGTCAGTATTATTAATAAGGATCAATATTTATCAACGGTGATCAGCATTTATTAATAACGACCAGTATTTATTAATGATGGTCAGTATTTATTAACGGCGATCAGTATTTATTAAGGATCACAGTCTCACAGTATCACAGTATGTTTGGGATTGGAAGGGACCTGGGAAGCTCATCCAGTGCAATCCCCCCATGCAGCAGGAACACCCAGCTGAGGTTCCACAGGAAGGGGTCCAGGGGGTTTGAATGTCTGCAGAGAAGGAGACTCCACAACCTCCCTGGGCAGCCTGGGCCAGGCTCTGACACCCTCACCATGAACAAGTTTCTTCTCATCTTTCAGTGGAACCTCCTGTGTTCCAGCTTGATCCCATTGCCCCTTGTCCTATCATTGTTTGCCACTGAGAAGAGCCTGGCTCCATCCTCGTGGCACTCACCCTTTATATATTTATAAACATTAATAAGGTCACCCCTCAGTCTCCTCTTCTCCAAACTAAAGAGCCCCAGCTCCCTCAGCCTTTCTCCATAAGGGAGATGCTCCACTCCCTTAATCATCTTTGTTGCCCTACGCTGGGCCCTCTCCAGCAGTTCCCTCTCCTTCTTGAACTGAGGGGCCCAGAACTGGACACAATATTCCAGATGGGGTCTCACCAGGGCGGAGTAGAGGGGAAGGAGGACCTCTCTCGATCTACTGACCACCCCCCTTGTAATACACCCAAGGATGCCATTAGCCTTCCTGGCCACAAGGGCCCAGTGCTGGCTCATGGTCACCCTGCTGTCCACCAGGACCCCCAGGTCACTTTCCCCTACACTGCTCTCTAATAGCTCATTCCCCAACCTATACTGGAACCTGGGGTTGTTCCTGCCCAGGTGCAGGACTCTACACTTTCCCTTGTTAAATTCCATCAGGTTATCCCCCGCCCAACTCTCCAGCCTGTCCAGGTCTCTGGATGGCGGCACAGCTTCCAGTGTCAGCCACTCCTCCCAGCTTGGTGTCATCAGCAAACTTGCTGATGGTACACTCAATTCCCTCGTCTAAATCGTTAATGAATATATTGAATAATATTGGCCCCAGTACTGACCCCTGAGGCACTCCACTAGATACTGGCCTCCAACTGGACTCCGCACCATTGACCGCCACTCTCTGGCTTCTCTCTTTAAGCCAGTTTGCAACCCACCTCACTACTCTATTGTCGAGACCACACCTCCTCAATTTAGCTGTGAGGATGCTGTGAGGGACTGTGTCAAAGGCTTTACTGAAGTCAAGGTAGACCACATCCACCGCTCTGCCATCATCCATCCACCTTGTCACATTCTCATAAAAGGCTATGAGGTTGGTCAAGCATGACTTCCCCTTGGTAAAGCCGTGCTGACTGCCCCTAATGACCCTCTTATCCCTGATGTGCCTTGAGATGGCACCAAGGATAAGCTGTTCCATTACTTTCCCAGGGACAGAGGTGAGGCTGACCGCTCTATAATTACCCGGGTCCTCCTTCTTGCCCTTTTTGAAGCCTGCAGTGACATTTGCTTTCCTCCAATCCTCGGGCACCTCTCCCGTTTCCCGAGACTTGGCAAAAATGATGGAGAGCGGTCCAGCAATGACTTCAGCCAGCTCCCTCAGCACCCGCGGGTGCATCCCATCTGGACCCATGGATTTATGGATGTCCAGACTATTTAATTGTTCCCTAACCCAGTCCTCATCGACTAAAGCAAACTCCTCCATTGACCTGGCTTCATCCGGGGTCTCAGGGGTACAGGGTTCCCCAGGACAGCCTCCAGCGGAGTAGACAGAGACAAAGAAGGCATTCAGCAATTCTGCCTTCTCTGTGTCTTCTGCCACCAGGGCACCCACCTCATTCATCAGTGGGCCTACATTGCCTCTGGTATTAGTTTTATCTGCTGTGTATTTGGAAAAGTTCTTCTTGCTGTCCTTGACCCCTCTCGCCAGCTGTAATTCTAAGGAGGCCTTGGCTACCCTAGCTGCCTTCCTGCATCCTCTAACAGCAGCCTTATATTCCTCCCAAGTGGCCAGCCCCTGCTTCCATGACCTGTAAACTCGCCTCTTCTGCTTGAGCATACCCAACAGATCCCTATTCAACCACGCAGGCCTTCTGGCTCCCTTCCTCGACTTCCTACGTGTGGGGATGCTCTGATCCTGAGCATGGAAGAAGCAATCTCTGAATGCAGTCCAGCTCTCTTGGGCCCCTTTTCCTTCAAGCAGTCTTGCCCATGGGATTTCCCCCAGCAATTGCTTGGAAAGGCCGAAATTAGCCCTGCCAAAGTCCAGGGTTGCAATTCTACTTGCTGTTCTGTTCCTGCCACACGAGATGCTGAACTCCACCCTCTCGTGGTCACTGCAACCCAGGCAGCCCTCGACCTTTACTGCTTCGACCAGACCCTCTTTGTTAGTGAGGATGAGATCCAGCAGTGCACCTCTCCTGGTCGGCTCCTCCACCATCTGCATGAGGAAGTGATCATCAATGCGCTGGAGGAACCTCCTGGACTGTGGCTGGCTGGCTGAATGGTCCTTCCAGCAAACATCAGGGAAGTTAAAATCACCCACAACAACCAGGGCCTGTGACTGTGAGGCCACTCTCAGCTGCGCATAGAAGGCCTCATCAACTTCCTCAGCCTGATCTGGTGGCCTGTAATAGACACCTACAACCGTATCACCCCTGCCAGCCTGTCCCTTGATCCTGACCCATACACTCTCAACTCGTTCCTCATCCGCTCCTGGGCAGAATTTAGTACATTGCAGTTGCTCTCTCACATAGAGAGCAGCTCCACCACCACGCCTGGCTGGCCTGTCTTTCCTGAAAAGGGCGTAGCCATCCGTGACCACATTCCAGTCATGTGAACTGTCCCACCACGTTTCTGTAATTGCCACCAGATCATAATCTCCCGACCGAACATAGGATTCTAACTCCTCCTGCTTATTCCCCATGCTGCGTGCATTGGTGCACAGGCATTTCAGGGAGAGAGCAGAGCACACCAATTTCTCCCTAGGGGCACAGGAGGCCACCCGGTCCTCATCTGTTTTAGAATGCTGCCCCACTGGGGCAAGCCCAGCTACAACCCCATCCCCCTTCGAGCCTAGTTTAAAGCTCTCCAAATGAGCCCAGCTAATTCCTGCCCCAGCATCCTTTTGCCCCTGCGAGATAAGCCTTTCCTACATAACACTGTCTGGACTGGAGTCTTATAAAACCAGCCATTATCAAAAAAACCAAAGCCCTGCCTGTAGCACCAGTCTTGGAGGCAACCATTTAGAGATTGAATTTTCCCATTCCACCCCACATCGTCACTTGAAGAGGGAAGGAGTGAAGAGAAGATCACTTGAGGCCCTGAATCTTTCACCATCCTTCCCAAGACCTTGAAGTCATTCTTCATTCCCCTCAGACTACGGGAAGCAACTTCCTCCCCATCTGTCTGGAAGACCAGCAGCGGGTAGCAGTCTGTCGGGTGCACCAGTCTGGGGAGCTCTCTAGCAATATCCTTGATCCGGGCTCCAGGTAGACTACAGACTTCCCTAAGATGAGGGTCAACCCTGCATATTGGGCCCTCTGTTCCTTTCAGAACGGAATTTCCTATTACAATCACCCTTCTGTCTTTCTTATCAGAGGTAGTCTGCAGTTGTGTAGTCAACCGCCTCTTCCTATGTGATCTTGTAGGCAGGCTCGGCACCACCTCCTCACCTACCTCTTCTTCAAGATCCAGGGCCTCAAACCTATTACGGAGGGGCACCTGGGGAGGCAAATCAGGCAGGGAGGGGGGCTGCCTGTGATGCCGAACTGGAATAAGCTTCCAACCCTCATCTTCTTTTAGGTCGTTTACCTCTGCCCGACAGCGACAAGGGTGGGGCTGTCTCAGGACCTCCGCCTCTGTCCGGGAGGGCAGGAGGTCCATCTCCTTTTCGGGGGTACCTCCCTGGGGCCTTTCCGACCGGCACGTCAGGGTGTTACTCCACCAGTCGAACTCCCTTTCGCACTCCCTGATGGACCTCAGCGTCTCAACCTCCTCCTTAAGCTTCGGGAGAGCAGACCCAGGAGTTCAGGCAAGGATTCAGTTCAGGAGGGACCCAGGAGTTCGGGAAAGGGGACCCAGGAGTACCCCTAAGGACCCAGTAGTTGGGACGGGACCCAGGAGTTCGGGAGAGAAGACCCAGGAGTTCAGGTTGGGATTCAGTTCAGGAGGGACCCAGGAGTACCCCTAAGGACCCAGTAGTTGGGGGGGGACCCAGGAGTGCCCCAAGGGACCCAGGAGTTCGGGAGAGGGGACCCAGGAGTTCGAGAGAGGGGACCCAGGAGTCCTGCACAGGGGACCCAGGAGGTTGGGCGGGGATTCAGTTCAGGAGGGACCCAGGAGTTCGAGAGAGAGGACCCAGGAGTTCGGGAGAGAGGACCCAGGAGTTCCGGAAAGGGACCCAGGAGTTCGGGAAAGGGACCCAGGAGTTCCGGAAGGGGACCCAGGCGTTCGGGAAAGCGGACCCACGTGTTGGGGCGGGGATTGAGTTCAGGAGGGACCCAGGAGTTCGGGATAGCGGACCCAGGTTTTCAGGAATGGGGACCCAGGCGTTCGGGAGAGTGGACCCAGGAGTTCAGGCAGGGATTCAGGTCAGAATGGACCCAGGAGTTCGGGAAAGGGGACCCAGGAGTACCCCTAAGGACCCAGTAGTTGGGGGGGGGACCCAGGAGTGCCCCAAGGGACCCAGGAGTTCAGGAGAGAGGACCCAGGAGTCCTGGAGAGGGGACCCAGGCGTCTGGGAAAGGGACCCAGGAGTTCAGGAGGGGATTCAGGTCAGGAGGGACCCAGGAGTTCGGGAAAGGGACCCAGGAGTTCAGGAGAGAGGACCCAGGAGTTCAGGTGGGGATTCAGTTCAGGAGGGACCCAGGAGTACCCCTATGGACCCAGTAGTTGGGGGGGGACCAAGGAGTGCCCCAAGGGACCCAGGCGTTCGAGAGAGAGGACCCAGGAGTCCTAGAGAGCAGACCCAGGAGTTCAGGCGGGGATTCAGGTCAGGAAGGACCCAGGAGTTCGGGAAAGGGGACCCAGGAGTGCCCCTAAGGACCCAGTAGTTGAGGGGGGACCCAGGAGTGCCCCAAGGGACCCACGAGTTCGGGAAACGGGACCCAGGAGTACCCTTAAGGACCCAGTAGTTGAGGGGGGACCCAGGAGTGCCCCAAGGGACCCACGAGTTCAGGAGAGAGGACCCAGGAGTTCAGGTGGGGATTCAGTTCAGGAGGGACCCAGGAGTTCGGGAAAGGGGACCCAGGAGTTCAGGAGAGAGGACCCAGGAGTTCCGGGAAAGGGACCCAGGAGTTCCAGAAAGGGACCCAGGAGTTCCAGAAAGGGACCCCGGCATTCAGGAGAGGGGACCCAGGAGTTCAGGCGGGAATTCAGTTCAGGAGGGACCCAGGAGTTCAGGAAAGGGGACCCAGGAGTACCCCTAAGGACCCAGTAGTTGGGGGGGACCCAGGAGTGCCCCAAGGGACCCAGGAGTTCGGGAGAGAGGACCCAGGAGTCCTGGAGAGGGGACCCAGGCGTCTGGGAAAGGGACCCAGGAGTTCAGGAGGGGATTCACGTCAGGAGGGACCCAGGAGTTCGGGAAAGGGGACCCAGGAGTGCCCCTAAGGACCCAGTAGTTGGGGGGGGACCCAGGAGTTCGGGAAAGGGACCCAGGAGTGCCCCTAAGGACCCAGTAGTTGGGGGGGGGACCCAGGAGTACCCCATGGGACCCAGGAGTTCGGGAAAGGGACCCAGGAGTTCAGGAGAGAGGACCCAGGAGTTCAGGTGGGGATTCAGTTCAGGAGGGACCCAGGAGTACCCCTATGGACCCAGTAGTTGGGGGGGACCCAGGAGTGCCCAAAGGGACCCAGGAGTTCGGGAGAGAGGACCCAGGACTCCTGGAGAGGGGACCCAGGCGTCTGGGAAAGGGACCCAGGAGTTCAGGACGGGATTCAGGTCAGGAGGGACCCAGGAGTTCGGGAAAGGGGACCCAGGAGTGCCCCTAAGGACCCAGTAGTTGGGGGGGGACCCAGGAGTTCGGGAAAAGGACCCAGGAGTGCCCCTAAGGACCCAGTAGTTGGGGGGGGACCCAGGAGTTCGGGAAAGGGACCCAGGAGTGCCCCTAAGGACCCAGTAGTTGAGGGGGGACCCAGGAGTGCCCCAAGGGACCCAGGAGTTCGGGAAAGGGGACCCAGGAGTACCCCTAAGGACCCAGTACTTGAGGGGGGACCCAGGAGTGCCCCAAGGGACCCAGGAGTTCGGGAAAGGGGACCCAGGAGTACCCCTAAGGACCCAGTAGTTGAGGGGGGACCCAGGAGTGCCCCAAGGGACCCAGGAGTTGGGGAGAGCGGACCCAGGAGTTCAGGTGGGGATTCAGTTCAGGAGGGACCCAGGAGTTCGGGAAAGGGGACCCAGGAGTACCCCTAAGGACCCAGTAGTTGGGGGGGGACCCAGGAGTGCCCCATGGGACCCAGGAGTTCGGGAAAGGGGACCCAGGAGTACCCCTAAGGACCCAGTAGTTGAGGGGGGACCCAGGAGTGCCCCAAGGGACCCAGGAGTTCGGGAAAGGGGACCCAGGAGTACCCCTAAGGACCCAGTACTTCAGGGGGGACCCAGGAGTGCCCCAAGGGACCCAGGAGTTCGGGAAAGGGGACCCAGGAGTACCCCTAAGGACCCAGTAGTTGAGGGGGGACCCAGGAGTGCCCCAAGGGACCCAGGAGTTGGGGAGAGCGGACCCAGGAGTTCAGGTGGGGATTCAGTTCAGGAGGGACCCAGGAGTTCGGGAAAGGGGACCCAGGAGTACCCCTAAGGACCCAGTAGTTGGGGGGGGACCCAGGAGTGCCCCAAGGGACCCAGGAGTTCGGGAGAGAGGACCCAGGAGTCCTGGAGAGGGGACCCAGGCGTCTGGGAAAAGGACCCAGGAGTTCAGGAGGGGATTCAGGTCAGGAGGGACCCAGGAGTTCGGGAAAGGGGACCCAGGAGTGCCCCTAAGGACCCAGTAGTTGCGGGGGGACCCAGGAGTGCCCCAAGGGACCGAGGAGTTCGGGAAAGGGACCCAGGAGTTCAGGAGAGAGGACCCAGGAGTTCAGGTGGGGATTCAGTTCAGGAGGGACCCAGGAGTGCCCCTATGGACCCAGTAGTTGGGGGGGGACCCAGGAGTGCCCCAAGGGACCCAGGAGTTCAGGAGAGAGGACCCAGGAGTCTGGGAAAGGGACCCAGGAGTTCAGGCGGGGATTCAGGTCAGGAGGGACCCAGGAGTGCCCCTAAGGACCCAGGAGTTCAGGAAAGGGGACCCAGGAGTACCCCTAAGGACCCAGTAGTTGGGGGGGGACCCAGGAGTGCCCCAAGGGACCCAGGAGTTCGGGAAAGGGGACCCAGGAGTACCCCTAAGGACCCAGTAGTTGAGGGGGGACCCAGGAGTGCCCCAAGGGACCCAGGAGTTGGGGAGAGAGGACCCAGGAGTTCAGGTGGGGATTCAGTTCAGGAGGGACCCAGGAGTTTGGGAAAGGGGACCCAGGAGTGCCCCTAAGGACCCAGTATTTGGGGAGGGACCCAGGAGTGCCCCAAGGGACCCAGGAGTTCGGGAAAGGGGACCCAGGAGTACCCCTAAGGACCCAGTAGTTGAGGGGGGACCCAGGAGTGCCCCAAGGGACCCAGGAGTTCAGGAGAGAGGACCCAGGAGTCTGGGAAAGGGACCCAGGAGTTCAGGCGGGGATTCAGGTCAGGAGGGACCCAGGAGTGCCCCTAAGGACCCAGTAGTTGAGGGGGGACCCAGGAGTGCCCCAAGGGACCCAGGAGTTCAGGAGAGAGGACCCAGGAGTTCTGGGAAAGGGACCCAGGAGTTCCAGAAAGGGACCCAGGAGTTCTGGAAAGGGACCCAGGCATTCAGGAGAGCGGACCCAGGAGTTCAGGCGGGAATTCAGTTCAGGAGGGACCCAGGAGTTCAGGAAAGGGGACCCAGGAGTACCCCTAAGGACCCAGTAGTTGGGGGGGGACCCAGGAGTGCCCCAAGGGACCCAGGAGTTCGGGAGAGAGGACCCAGGAGTCCTGGAGAGGGGACCCAGGCGTCTGGGAAAGGGACCCAGGAGTTCAGGAGGGGATTCAGGTCAGGAGGGACCCAGGAGTTCGGGAAAGGGGACCCAGGAGTGCCCCTAAGGACCCAGTAGTTGGGGGGGGACCCAGGAGTGCCCCAAGGGACCCAGGAGTTGGGGAGAGAGGACCCAGGAGTTCAGGTGGGGATTCAGTTCAGGAGGGACCCAGGAGTTTGGGAAAGGAAACCCAGGAGTGCCCCTAAGGACCCAGTATTTGGGGAGGGACCCAGGAGTGCCCCAAGGGACCCAGGAATCCTGGAGAGGGGACCCAGGAGTACCCCTAAGGACCGAGTAGTTGGGAGGGGGACCCAGGAGTGCCCCAAGGGACCCAGGAGTTCAGGAGAGAGGACCCAGGAGTCTGGGAAAGGGACCCAGGAGTTCAGGCGGGGATTCAGGTCAGGAGGGACCCAGGAGTGCCCCTAAGGACCCAGGAGTTCAGGAAAGGGGACCCAGGAGTACCCCTAAGGACCCAGTAGTTGGGGGGGGACCCAGGAGTGCCCCAAGGGACCCAGGAATCCTGGAGAGGGGACCCAGGAGTACCCCTAAGGACCCAGTAGTTGGGGGGGACTCAGGAGTGCCCCAAGGGACCCAGGAGTTCAGGAGAGACGACCCAGGAGTTCCGGGAAAGGGACCCAGGAGTTCTGGAAAGGGACCCAGGCATTCAGGAGAGTGGACCCAGGAGTTCGGGAAAGGGGACCCAGGAGTACCCCTAAGGACCCAGTAGTTGGGGGGGGACCCAGGAGTGCCCCAAGGGACCCAGGAGTTCGGGAGAGAGGACCCAGGAGTCCTGGAGAGGGGACCCAGGCGTCTGGGAAAGGGACCCAGGAGTTCAGGAGGGGATTCAGGTCAGGAGGGACCCAGGAGTTCGGGAAAGGGGACCCAGGAGTGCCCCTAAGGACCCAGTAGTTGGGGGGGGACCCAGGAGTTCGGGAAAGGGACCCAGGAGTTCGGGAGAGAGGACCCAGGAGTTCAGGTGGGGATTCAGTTCAGGAGGGACCCAGGAGTACCCCTATGGACCCAGTAGTTGGGGGGGGACCAAGGAGTGCCCCAAGGGACCCAGGCGTTCGAGAGAGAGGACCCAGGAGTCCTGGAGAGGGGACCCAGGAGTTCAGGTGGGGATTCAGGTCAGGAGGGACCCAGGAGTTCGGGAAAGGGGACCCAGGAGTGCCCCTAAGGACCCAGTAGTTGAGGGGGGACCCAGGAGTGCCCCAAGGGACCCAGGAGTTCGGGAAAGGGACCCAGGAGTTCAGGAGAGAGGACCCAGGAGTTCAGGTGGGGATTCAGTTCAGGAGGGACCCAGGAGTACCCCTATGGACCCAGTAGTTGGGGGGGGACCCAGGAGTGCCCCAAGGGACCCAGGAGTTCAGGAGAGAGGACCCAGGAGTTCAGGTGGGGATTCAGTTCAGGAGGGACCCAAGAGTTCAGGAAAGGGGACCCAGGAGTGCCCCTAAGGACCCAGGAGTTGGGGGGGGACCCAGGAGTGCCCCAAGGGACCCAGGAGTTCAGGAGAGAGGACCCAGGAGTCCTGGAGAGGGGACCCAGGCGTCTGGGAAAGGGACCCAGGAGTTCAGCAGGGGATTCAGGTCAGGAGGGACCCAGGAGTTCGGGAAAGGGGACCCAGGAGTACCCCTAAGGACCCAGTAGTTGGGGGGGGACCCAGGAGTTCGGGAAAGGGACCCAGGAGTTCAGGAGAGAGGACCCAGGAGTTCAGGTGGGGATTCAGTTCAGGAGGGACCCAGGAGTACCCCTATGGACCCAGTAGTTGGGGGGGGACCAAGGAGTGCCCCAAGGGACCCAGGCGTTCGAGAGAGAGGACCCAGGAGTCCTGGAGAGGGGACCCAGGAGTTCAGGTGGGGATTTAGGTCAGGAGGGACCCAGGAGTTCGGGAAAGGGGACCCAGGAGTGCCCCTAAGGACCCAGTAGTTGAGGGGGGACCCAGGAGTGCCCCAAGGGACCCAGGAGTTCGGGAAAGGGGACCCAGGAGTACCCCTAAGGACCCAGTAGTTGAGGGGGGACCCAGGAGTGCCCCAAGGGACCCACGAGTTCGGGAGAGAGGACCCAGGAGTTCAGGTGGGGATTCAGTTCAGGAGGGACCCAGGAGTTTGGGAAAGGGGACCCAGGAGTGCCCCTAAGGACCCAGTACTTGGGGGGGGACCCAGGAGTGCCCCAAGGGACCCAGGAGTTCGGGAGAGAGGACCCAGGAGTCTGGGAGAGGGACCCAGGAGTTCAGGAGGGGATTCAGGTCAGGAGGGACCCAGGAGTTCGGGAAAGGGGACCCAGGAGTGCCCCTAAGGACCCAGTAGTTGGGGTCGGACCCAGGAGTGCCCCAAGGGACCCAGGAGTTCGGGAAAGGGACCCAGGAGTTCAGGAGAGAGGACCCAGGAGTTCAGGTGGGGATTCAGTTCAGGAGGGACCCAGGAGTACCCCTATGGACCCAGTAGTTGGGGGGGGACCCAGGAGTGCCCCAAGGGACCCAGGAGTTCAGGAGAGAGGACCCAGGAGTCTGGGAAAGGGACCCAGGAGTTCAGGCGGGGATTCAGGTCAGGAGGGACCCAGGAGTGCCCCTAAGGACCCAGGAGTTCAGGAAAGGGGACCCAGGAGTACCCCTAAGGACCCAGTAGTTGGGGGGGGACCCAGGAGTGCCCCAAGGGACCCAGGAGTTGGGGAGATAGGACCCAGGAGTTCAGGTAAAGATTCAGTTCAGGAGGGACCCAGGAGTTCGGGAAAGGGGACCCAGGAGTGCCCCTAAGGACCCAGTATTTGGGGAGGGACCCAGGAGTGCCCCAAGGGACCCAGGATTTCAGGAGAGAGGACCCAGGAGTTCCGGGAAAGGGACCCAGGAGTTCCAGAAAGGGACCCAGGAGTTCTGGAAAGGGACCCCGGCATTCAGGAGAGCGGACCCAGGAGTTCAGGCGGGAATTCAGTTCAGGAGGGACCCAGGAGTTCAGGAAAGGGGACCCAGGAGTACCCCTAAGGACCCAGGAGTTGAGAGGGGACCCAGGAGTGCCCCAAGGGACCCAGGAGTTCGGGAGAGAGGACCCAGGAGTCCTGGAGAGGGGACCCAGGCGTCTGGGAAAGGGACCCAGGAGTTCAGGAGGGGATTCAGGTCAGGAGGGACCCAGGAGTTCGGGAAAGGGGACCCAGGAGTGCCCCTAAGGACCCAGTAGTTGGGGGGGGACCCAGGAGTTCGGGAAAGGGACCCAGGAGTTCAGGAGAGAGGACCCAGGAGTTCAGGTGGGGATTCAGTTCAGGAGGGACCCAGGAGTACCCCTATGGACCCAGTAGTTGGGGGGGGACGAAGGAGTGCCCCAAGGGACCCAGGCGTTCGAGAGAGAGGACCCAGGAGTCCTAGAGAGGGGACCCAGGAGTTCAGGTGGGGATTCAGGTCAGGAGGGACCCAGGAGTTTGGGAAAGGGGACCCAGGAGTACCCCTAAGGACCCAGTAGTTGGGAGGGGGACCCAGGAGTGCCCCAAGGGACCCAGGAGTTCAGGAGAGAGGACCCAGGAGTCTGGGAAAGGGACCCAGGAGTTCAGGCGGGGATTCAGGTCAGGAGGGACCCAGGAGTGCCCCTAAGGACCCAGGAGTTCAGGAAAGGGGACCCAGGAGTACCCCTAAGGACCCAGTAGTTGGGAGGGGGACCCAGGAGTGCCCCAAGGGACCCAGGAGTTCAGGAGAGAGGACCCAGGAGTCTGGGAAAGGGACCCAGGAGTTCAGGTGGGGATTCAGGTCAGGAGGGACCCAGGAGTGCCCCTAAGGACCCAGTAGTTGAGGGGGGACCCAGGAGTGCCCCAAAGGACCCAGGAGTTCGGGAAAGGGGACCCAGGAGTACCCTTAAGGACCCAGTAGTTGAGGGGGGACCCAGGAGTGCCCCAAGGGACCCACGAGTTCAGGAGAGAGGACCCAGGAGTTCAGGTGGGGATTCAGGTCAGGAGGGACCCAGGAGTTTGGGAAAGAGGACCCAGGAGTGCCCCTAAGGACCCAGTATTTGGGGAGGGACCCAGGAGTGCCCCAAGGGACCCAGGAATCCTGGAGAGGGGACCCAGGAGTACCCCTAAGGACCCAGTAGTTGGGGGGGGACCCAGGAGTGCCCCAAGGGACCAAGGAGTTCAGGAGAGAGGACCCAGGAGTTCAGGTGGGGATTCAGTTCAGGAGGGACCCAGGAGTACCCCTATGGACCCAGTAGTTGGGGGGGGACCAAGGAGTGCCCCAAGGGACCCAGGCGTTCGAGAGAGAGGACCCAGGAGTCCTGGAGAGGGGACCCAGGAGTTCAGGTGGGGATTCAGGTCAGGAGGGACCCAGGAGTTCGGGAAAGGGGACCCAGGAGTGCCCCTAAGGACCCAGTAGTTGAGGGGGGACCCAGGAGTGCCCCAAGGGACCCAGGAGTTCGGGAAAGGGGACCCAGGAGTGCCCCTAAGGACCCAGTAGTTGGGGGGGGACCCAGGAGTGCTGCAAGGGACCCAGGAGTTCGGGAAAGGGACCCAGGAGTTCAGGAGAGAGGACCCAGGAGTTCAGGTGGGGATTCAGTTCAGGAGGGACCCAGGAGTACCCCTATGGACCCAGTAGTTGGGGGGGGACCCGGGAGTGCCCCAAGGGACGCAGGAGTTCAGGAGAGAGGACCCAGGAGTCTGGGAAAGGGACCCAGGAGTTCAGGTGGGGATTCAGGTCAGGAGGGACCCAGGAGTTTGGGAAAGGGGACCCAGGAGTGCCCCTAAGGACCCAGTATTTGGGGAGGGACCCAGGAGTGCCCCAAGGGACCCAGGAATCCTGGAGAGGGGACCCAGGAGTACCCCTAAGGACCCAGTAGTTGGGGGTGACCCAGGAGTGCCCCAAGGGACCCAGGATTTCGGGAGAGAGGACCCAGGAGTCCTGGAGAGGGGACCCAGGCGTCTGGGAAAGGGGACCTTCCCTTCCCTCCCCCTCCCCCTCCCCCTCCCCCTCCCCCTCCCCCTCCCCCTTCCTCTCCCCCTTCCCCTTCTCCTTCCCCTCCCCTCCTTCTCTTCTCTCCCCTTCCTTCCCTCCCCTCCCCTTCCCTCAGAACCCCATTCTGGTTTGGGATGAAGGGATCTCTGGAGATCATCCAGTCCAACCCCCCTGCTCCCGCGGGGTCCCAGAGCAGATCACACAGGATCCCAGGGGTCTGAATGTCTCACAGAAGGAGACTCCACACCCGCTCTGGGCAGCCTGGGCCGGGCTCTGGCACCTCCCAGCAAGCAAGTTTCTCCTTACGTTCAGATGGAGCCTCCTGGGTTTCAGTCTGTGCCCGATGCCCCTCACCCCGGCGCTGGGCACCACTGAACAGAGTCTGCTCCATCCTGACACCCACCTGAGATATTGATCCCATTGATCACATCCCTCTCAGCTTCTCTTCTCCAGCGCAACAGCCCCATCTCTCTCAGTCTCTCCTGATCAGAATGATGCTCCAGACCCCTCAGCATCTCTGTGTCCCTCCACTGGACTCCCTCCAGTAACTCCTTGTCCTTCTTCAACTGGGGAGCCCAGAACTGGACCCAGAACTGCAGATGCAGCTTCCCCAGGGTGGAGCAGAGGGGGAGGATTCACCTCTCTCACCTGCTGCTCACACTCTTCTTAATAAATATCCCCCAGGTACCCTCGGCCTCGTGACCACAAGGACACATTGGTGACTTGTGGCCAACCTGATGTCACCCAGAACTCCCAAGTCCTTCTCGCAGAGCTGCTTTCCAGCGGGTCCACCCCCAAACCGTGCTGGTACTGGACCCCTGCTGCCCCAGGAGGGGCCGGTATCGCCCCGGTATCGCGATGGTTGGCACCGACAGCCCTGGTATTGCGATGGGTGGCACCGACGGCCCCGGTATCGCGATGGGTGGCACCGACAGCCCTGGTATTGCGATGGGTGGCACCGACGGCCCCGGTATCGCGATGGGTGGCACCGACGGCCCCGGTATCGCGATGGGTGGCACCAACAGCCCCGGTATCGCGATGGGTGGCACCGACGGCCCCGGTATCGCGATGGGTGGCACCGACAGCCCCGGTATCGCGATGGGTGGCACCGACAGCCCCGGTATCGCGACGGATGGCACCGACAGCCCCGGTATCGCGACGGGCAGCAGTGATGGAGCTGGTATTGCGACGGCAGCACCGATGGCCCTGATATTGTGATGGGCAGTGACAGGGGCCCTGGTATCGTGATGGGCAGAACCAACAGCTCCAGTATCGTGATGGGCAGCACTGATGGTTCCGGTATCGTGACGGCAGCACCGACAGCACCGGTATCGCGATGGGTGGCACCAACAGCCCTGGTATCGCAATGGGCAGCAACAACGACCCCGGTATCGCGAAGGGCGGCACCGACGGCCCCGGTATCGCAATAGGGAGCACTGATGGTCCTGGTATCGCAACAGGTGGCAACAACAGCGCTGGTATCGTCACAACAGCAGTGACGACGGCCCCAGTATCGTGATGGGCAGCAACGATGGTCCTGGTAGCGCGATGGGTGGCACCGACGGCCCTGGTATCGCGATGGGTGGCACCGACGGCCCCGGTATCGCAATGGGTGGCACCGACGGCCCCGGTATCGTGACAGCAATAAATCTCAAGACCTCCCAAAATAAATCCCCCTTCCATCCCTCCTGGTGTGACAAGACCCTTAATTAACATTTCATTAATCAAACAACTCAACCCCCCCGTTGTCACAAATCGCTGCATTAACGAACTTCAACTCATTCCAGAACCCAGTTTATTAAGCAAAGCAGAAAGCGCGTTAAATAGAAAGAAAAACACCAAAACCCCTGTTTCTCGGCTCAGATCCGGGCGCTTTACGGCACCATTTTGCCACCATTTCCCTTTCCGGTTCTTCCCACCGCGAGCAGCCGCTGCCCGTTGATCTCACAGCGGCGTTTTTTCCCAATCTCGCAGGATTTCAGCCCAATTCCGGCCCCGTTCCGTGCGCCCCCTGGTGCCGGAGATGACGATCGGGCGCCAGCTCTTCCCATCAAACCCGATGCCGAGAAACCAAACCCCCCGCGGTCGCTTCTTCAAACACACGCAGATTCACCCCTTTTCTCCCCAAAAACCCCCTCTGGATGCGCCGTCCGGTGGGAAAGCCGACGGTGGTTTCGGCGCGGGGGTTTCCTGAGGGCGCAAACCTACCCCGGGCGCTGCTCCGGCGCCGCGATCCCCATTTCGGCTGCTTCCTCGATTTTAAGGCGCTTCGGGGGCGGCTCGGTCCCGGCTTGCGGCTCCGGCATCGCCATTTCGGATGGTTTGTCCTCAATTCTCCAGCGTTTTGGGGGCTGCTTGGTCCCGGCCTGCGGCTCCAGCACCAGCGCTGCAATCACCATTTCAGCTGGTTTCTCCTCAATTTTAAAGCGCTTCAGGGGCGGCTCGGTCCCGGCCTGCGGCTCCGGGATCACCATTTCGGCTGGTTCCCCTTCAATTCTTAAGCGCTTCAGGGGTGGCTTGGTCCCGGCCTGCGGCTCCAGCATCGCCATTTCGGTTGGTTTCTCCTCTATTTTCATGCATTTTGGTGGTGGCTCGGTCTCAGCCGGCGGTTCCGGCGTCACAATCGCCATTTCGGTTGGTTTCTCAATTTCCAAGTGCTTCAGGGGCGGCTCGGTCCCGGCCCGTGGCTCTGGTGCCGCAATCACCGTTTCGGCTGGTTCCTCCTCAATTTTCAGGTATTTTGGTGGTGGCTCGGTCCCGTCCTGCAGCTCCGGTGCCGCAATCCCCATTTCGGCTGGTTCCTCCTCAATTTTCAGGCGCTTTGGGGGCGGCTCCATCCCAGCTTGCAGCTCCGACTCCGGCATCGCTGTTTCACCTGGTTTCTCCTTGATTTCAAAGCATTTTGGGGGCGGCTCGGTCCCCACCTGCAGCTCCAGTGCCACAATCACCATTTCAGCTGCTTTCTCCTCAATTTTAACGCATTTTGGGGGCGGCTCGGTCCCGGCCGGTGGCTCTGGTGCTGGCACCACAATCTCCATTTTAGCTGGTTTCTCCTCAATATTCAGGCACTTTGGTGGTGGCTCAGTCCCGGCCTGCGGCTCTGGCTCCGGCATCTCCATTTCAGCTGCTTTCTCCTCAATCTTCACACACACTCCCGAGGATGGCACTGGAGCTTCCGGGGACGGCACTGGAGCTCCCGGGGACAGCACTGGAGCTCCCGAGGATGGCACTGGAGCTCCCGAGGATGGCACTGGAGCTCCCGAGGATGGCACTGGAGCTCCCGGGGACGGCACTGGAGCTCCCGGGGACAGCACTGGAGCTCCCGGGGACAGCACTGGAGCTCCCAGGGATGGCACTGGAGCTCCCGGGGACGGCACTGGAACTCCCGAGGATGGCACTGGAGCTCCCAGGGATGGCACTGGAGCTCCCGGGGATGGCGCTCGAGTTTCCAGGGATGGCACTGGAGCTCCCAGGGATGGCACTGGAGCTCCCTGGGATGGCACTGGAGCTCCTGCGGATGGCGCTGGAGTTTCCAGGGATGGCACTGGAGCTCCCGAGGATGGCACTGGAGCTCCCAGGGATGGCACTGGAGCTCCCGGGGATGGCACTGGAGCTCCCAGGGATGGCACTGGAGCTCCTGGGGATGGCACTGGAGCTCCCAGGGATGGCACTGGAGCTCCCGGGGATGGCACTGGAGCTCCCGGGGATGGCACTGGAGCTCCCGGGGATGGCGTTGGAGCTCCTGGGGATGGCGCTGGAGTTTCCAGGGATGGCACTGGAGCTCCCGAGGATGGCACTGGAGCTCCCAGGGACGGCACTGGAGCTCCCGGGGATGGCGTTGGAGCTCCTGGGGATGGCGCTGGAGCTCCCGGGGACGGTGCTGGAGCTCCCGGGGATGGGGCTGGAGCTTGCCATGGACAGCAGGGTCAACACTGCAACCGACACGGGGTGGGGGAAACGGGGTGATGGGACATGGGGATGTTGGGGTTCGGGGGGGAAATGGGGTGATATGAGGTGGGGATGTTGGGGTTTGGGGGGGAAAGGGGGATGTGACATGGGGGTGTTGGGGTTTGGGGAAAGGGGGATGTGACATGGGGGTGTTGGGGTTTGGGGAAAGGGGGATGTGACATGGGGGTGTTGGGGGAAAGGGGGATGTGACATGGGGGTGTTGGGGTTTGGGGAAAGGGGGATGTGACATGGGGGTGTTGGGGTTTGGGGAAAGGGGGATGTGACATGGGGGTGTTGGGGTTTGGGGAAAGGGGGATGTGACATGGGGGTGTTGGGGGGAAAGGGGGATGTGACATGGGGGTGTTGGGGTTTGGGGAAAGGGGGATGTGACATGGGGGTGTTGGGGTTTGGGGGTGGAAATATGGGATCCAACAAGGAAAAGCTGGGGTTTTTCAAGGAAAAGCGTGATACGACAATGGGTACGATTCAAGGAAAAGTTGGAGTTGGTCAAGAAAAGATGCGATATGATAAAGGAAATGTTGGGGTTTGTCAAGAAAAGGTGCAATAGGACAAGGAAAAGTTGGGTTTTGTTGAGAAAAGACGTGATAGGACAATGGAAACGTTGGGTTTATGTCAAGAAAAGACAATAGGACAAGGAAAAGTTGGCTTTTATCAAGAAAAGACACGATAGGTCAAGGAAAAGTTGGAGTTGGTCAAGATAAGACGCAATAGGACAAGGAAAAGTTGGGTGTATGTCAAGAAAAGATGCAATAGGACAACAGAAACGTTGGGTTCTGTCAAGAAAAGATGTGAGAAGACAAGGAAAAGTTGGGTTTTGTTGAGAAAAGATGCGATAGGACAATGGAAACGTCAGGTTTCGTCAAGAAAAGGTGCGATACAACAATGGGTACGATACGAGAAGGAAAAGTTGGGTTTATGTCAAGAAAAGACGCGCTACAACAAGGAAAAGTTGGGTTTTGTCAAGAAAAGGTGCGATAGGACAATGGAAACGTTGGGGTTGGTCAAGAAAAGGTGCGACATGATAATGGGTACGATACGAGAAGGAAAAGTTGGGTTTTGGGGACAAAAGGCGCGATACGGGACAGCGGAAAACGAGCCAACCAGGTGGAGCGGAGAGCAAGAAACACACGGAGAAACGTCACTATTTCTACCCAAAAGGCAGCGTTGGGAGCCCCAAGAGCAGCGACGACCCCCCCGGGGCCCAGGTGGGGTGGGCCAGGCACCCAATGCGTGCGATACCTGGGTCGGGCGCCTGCGGGTCGGTGTCCATGTCCCCCCAGGGCTTCCAGACCAGCTCCGCGCGCTCCTCGTCCTGCTGCGCCTGCGCTGGGTCGCGCAGGGCCGGCAGCTCCGCCTGGAAGCCGCTCCCCACGTTGATCTGCCTGGAGAGGGGACGGGAGGCGGTGACGGGGACCGCGGCGGCGCGGCGGGGGGGACGGGGGCGTTCTGAGCGCTCACGGCATCATCGTGCTCCGATCGGCACCGAAACCGCGCGGTTCGGCCGAAAACCACAGGGATTCGCTCCGAGACGCGGCAGAGTGGGAGAGACGCCCTGCGAGGGCTCGGAACAACAAAGCGTTGCCGGGGTTCCGCCGCGACATCAGCGCCGCCGGTGACATCAGCGCCTCGTGTTCCGTTCGGAATGGACGTCAATGGGTCCTGGCGGGCCAAACGAGGGGCAGGAAAAGCGCGACGCACCCGTTTTGCGCCCGTTTTTGGTGGTTTGGGGACTCACGGCCGGACGCTGATTTTGGGGGCGTCCTTCACCAGGCACAATCCCAAGTCGCCGTCCATTCTGCCTGCGGGATATTGAGAAATAGAGGGGAAAAGCAACGCTCAGGATCAAAATCATCGTGCCGAGACCGTTCCTCGGCGTCACAACCACAAATTGTCCCAATTCCCATCGTTTTGGTGAAATCGGTCGCTGATGGATCATCCCAATGGGGTTTTGCAGTCGATCGCAGCACTCGGGTGGTTTTTACACCCGATATCACAGCGAAACCCTGGGGGGTTGTTTCCATCCCATATTCCACAAAATCACCCATTTTGGGGGTTTTTGGGGAGCACAAGCTCTGCGTTTGCCACCACAAACCAGCGAGGGGACGCCGAACCCAAACCGGGTTCACCGGGCGGTTTTACACCGGGATCGCTCGGCCCGGGTTGAGATAAACCCCCCGTAAACCACAACCATAAAGCGGGGTGTTCCCCCCAAAGCGCTACGTGGGGACATCCGCATCGCACCGAATTAACCCCGCGGGGCGGCCGAAAGCGCTTCAATCCCGGTGTCGGGATCACGAGGGGTTTCGGCCTCCGTCGCCTTTTTGCTGCGAGATCTTCCCATCCGGAGACGCATTTTCGGTGACCTGGGCAACATCGAACAAGAAAAGGGTTAAAGGTGGAAAACGCACAAAATCACACGGGCGTTTATCTGCTTTTCCTCCTTTTTTGGCTAAAAAGCAAGCGGCGAACCCCAAAATGAGGGGTCTGGGGACCCTCCGGTCCTGCTGATGCTTCCTCCCTTTCACCCAACTCGAGGCGATCGCCGGGTTCCGTATTTCGGATCAATAACCCAGCGGGAGCCTGGAGCCTCCCAGAGCCCGTCCCTGGGGTAGCGGCCGCCGAGCGCGTCCCCATAGCGTTATTTGGGTGTAATTTGGGGGGTTCTGGGGCACGTAGCACCCTTGGTTCAGCCAGGGACACACACACGGGTGCTCCGGCGAGCAACTCCGGCACCGCCGGTTGCCGAATCATCGCACAACCATCCAAGTACTCCTCACCCACCTCGTTCCTTGTCACTGGAACCAACACCGGGATCACCAGGGGGGTTTTCGGACAGCGTCGGGGGTTCGGAGGCGCCGTTTCCATCTCCCAACGATGGTTTCGCGGTGTTTGCATCGCCCGCGTCGCGCACCTGAGCACAAACGGAACCGGGAGCGTCGGTGGCGCTGGAGGATATCAAAGCGCTTTGCAAACTGCTCTTCCCAATTATTTCTCCATTATATAACGAGGATAATAAAACCCGCTACGCTAAACACGACCCAAACCGGGCGGGAGCGCGCAACGCGAATCTTTACACCGCAGCGATTCCCTGTTTCTCGTTTTCTCACCCCGTCATCTCCACTCAATCGGCAGCGACGTTCACAAATCATCCAGTTACGCACAATTTGGTAACGACCCCCGCAAAGGGCTTCGACGGCACCGCCGTCCCCCTCGCCGCCTTCGCTCAGATCCCCGCTCAATGAGCAGCACCCACGGGTGCCCGTTACCTGCCCCCTCTCGGCGTCCACCGACCACCCGTGGTTCCGGCACATGGAGACGCCGCCATCCTCAACCGGAGCAGCCGCCAAGTGGCTAAAGTGACAAAAATCAGGATAAATAGGTAAAAAAATCAACATGATAAAGCCGCGGCGCTTTTAGAACAGATGGCGTAGTCGGCACTGAAGCTCCAGGCAGGTGGAGCTTGCCCGGTGGAATCAATCGGCGTTCGGTCTCAAAGGTTTCAACCCAAAAGGGTTAAATAGCAAGGATTAATAAATACTGACCCTCATTAATAATTACTGATTGTCATTAATAAATAGTGACCGTCACTAATAAATACTGATCGTTATTAATAAATACTGACCATCATTAATAAATACTGATCATCATTAATAAATACTCACAATCATTAATCGATACTGATTGTCATTAATAAATACTGACTGTTATTAATAAATACTGATCATCATTAATAAATACTCGCCATCATTAATCAATACTGATCATCATTAATAGTGACGGTCATTAATAAATACTGATCGTCATTAATAAATACTAACCATTATTAATAAATGCCGATCACCATTAACAAATACTGATCATCATTAATAAATAATAATCATCCTTAATAAATACCATCATTAATCAATACTGATTGTCATTAAGAAATACTGACCGCCATTAATAAATACTGGCCGTTATTAATAAATACTGGTGGTTATTAATAAATACTAATTGTCATTAATAAATACTAACCATCATTAATAAATACTGGTTGTTATTAATAAATACTGATCACTATTAATAAATTATGACCATCATTGGTAAATACTGATCATTAGTAACCAGGCTCAGGTTGGGCTCCAGGTTGGGCTCAAGGCTCAGATTGGGCTCCATGCTCAGGTTGGGCTCCAGGTCAGGCTCAAGGCTCAGGATGGGCTCCAGGTTCAGGTTGGGCTCCAGGTTGGGCTCCAGGCTCAGGTCAGGCTCCAGGCTCAGGTTGGGCTCCAGGTCGGGCTCCAGGCTCAGACTGGGCTCCAGGTCGGGCTCCAGCGCTTCCCCGCAGAGCAGCCCGGGGCTCTGGGCAAAGCCACGCAGCTCGTCGCCCAAGGGAAACAGGTCCATGGTCACCGGGCTCCAAACACCCCGGAGCAAAAACCAGAGCGGCCCCGGGACACCCGGGCTCCCAAAGAGCCTGGAAAAGGGACACAAAGAGTTAAATTGGGGGGAGTGAAGTGGCTGCTGATGCTGAGAAACCCCCGGGGGTTCGGGGCTGGGGGGAAAGGGGGGATCTGTATGAAAACTGCTCTGGGGAAAAGGGGGGAAGGGGTTGGGCTGCACGGGAATGGGAGGAGGGACGGGAAAACGGGAGAGGGAAACGGGGGAAGAGGGAAAAGGGGGGAAAGGGGGAAAAAGGGGGGAAAGAGGGAAAAGGGGGAAAAAGGGAAAAGAGGGGAAAAGGGGGGAAAGAGGGAAAAGAGGGAAAAAGCAAGGAAAGAGGGAAAAGGGGGAAAAAGGGGGGAAAGAGGGAAAAAGGGGGGAAAGAGGGAAAAAGGGGGGAAAAGCGAGGAAAGGGGAAAAGAGGGAAAAAGGGGGGAAAGAGGGAAAAATAGGGAAAAAGCGAGGAAAGAGGGAAAGGGGGGGAAAGGGAAGAAACAGGGATAAAGGGGGAAAAGAGGGATAAGATGGAAAGAGGGGGGAAGAGGGAAAGGGGGGAAAGAAGGGAAAAGAGGGAAGAGGGAAAAGGGGAGAAAAGGGGGGAAAGAGGAAAAAGGGGGAAAAGGGGGGAAAAGGGAAAAAGGGGGAAGAGGGGGAAGAGGGGGTGAAGAGGAAAAAGAGGGAAAAAGGGGGCAAAGAGGGATAAAGGGGAAAGAGGGAAAAGAGGGAAAAAGGGGGGAAGAGGGAAAAGGGCGGAAAGAGGGAAAAGAGGGATAAAGGGGGAAAGAGGGAAAAGGCGGAAAAGGGGGGGAAGAAGGAAAAGGGAGAAAAAGGGGGAAAAGAGGGGGAAGAGGGAAAAAGGGGGGAAAGGGAGAAAAAGGGGGGAAACAGGGATAAAGGGGGAAAGAGGGAAAAGAGGGAAAAAGGGGGGGAAAAGGGGGAAAAGGGAAAAGGGGGGAAAGAGGGAAAAGAGGGAAAAACGGCGGAAAGAGGGAAAAGAGGGAAAAAGGGGGGGAAGGGAAAAAGGGGGGAAAGAGGGATAAAGGGGGAAAGAGGGAAAAGAGGGAAAAGGGGGATGAAAGAGAGAAAAAGTCTGTGGGGGGATTGATGGCGGATCCGCCCCAGCCCCGGGGTCTCTCCTGGAGGGGAGGGACGGGCGGGCTCCAGCGGGGGTGCTGAGGAGATGAGGGGACACGAGGGGCCCCGAGGGACACGAGGGGACGATGAGGGGACCCGAGGGGACGCGATGGGACATGAAGAGACACGAGGGACACGAGGGGACGCGATCTCCTCACCCGGTGTTTCCCGCCCCGGCGCTTCCCGCCCGCCGGCGCCGCGGCCACGCCCCCTCGCCGCCGGCCACGCCCCCTCGCCGGCGTCACGTCCGGGAGTGTGTGGCGGGAAAAGGCGGGAGGGAGGAGAGGGAGGCGCCGCCGTTTTGGTGCAGGTTGTGAGGGGAACTGGGGGTCGGCGTGAGGGGCATTGGGGGTCGGTGTGGGGGGAGGAATTGGGGTCGGCGTGAGGGGCATTGGGGGTCGGTGTGAGGGGGGGATTTGGGGGGCAGTGTGGTGGTGGGGATTTGGGGTCGGTGTGAGGGGGGAATTGGGGGGCGGTGTGGGGGAGGAACTGAGGGTCGGTGTGAGCGGGACATTGGGGGTCGGTGTGGGGAGGAATTGAGGATCGGTGGGGGGGGCTTGGGGGGTCGGTGTGAGGGGGAATTGGGGGTCGGTGTGGGGGAAGTTGGGGGTTGGTCTGGGGAGGATTTGAGGGGTCAGTGTGGGGAGGATTTGGGGGTCGATGTGAGGGGCATTAGGGGTTGGTGTGGGGGGCAGGAACTGGGGGTCAGTGTGTGGGGGGGCATTGGGGGTCGGTGCGAGGGGGAATTAGGGTCCAGTGGGGGGGCACTGGGGGTCGGTGTTTGAGGGGGGAATTGGGGGGTCGGTGTGGGGGGGTCAGTGCAGGGGGGGCCTTGGGGGTCGGTGTGAGGGGGCATTGGGGGTCAGTCTGGGGAGGAATTGGGGGTCGGTGTGGGGGGGGGCATTGGGGATCAGTGTGGGGGGGAATTGGGGGTCGGTGTGGGGGGGAATTGGGGTCTGGTGTGGGGGGGGGGACATTGGGGGTCGGTGTGAGGGGGAATTGGGGGTCGGTGTGGGGGGGAAGTTGGGGGTTGGTCTGGGGAGGATTTGAGGGGTCAGTCTGGGGAGGATTTGGGGGTCGATGTGAGGGGCATTAGGGGTTGGTGTGGGGGGCGTTGGGGGTCAGTGCGAGGGGGAATTAGGGTCCGGGGGGGGATTGGGGGTCGGTGTTTGAGGGGGGAACTGGGGGGTTGGTGTGCGGGGGCGGCCTTGGGGGTCGGTGTGAGGGGGCATTGGGGGTCAGTCTGGGGAGGAATTGGGGGTCGGGGGGGCATTTGGTGGTCGGTGGGGGGGAGCTGGGGGTCGGGGTTTGGGGGGAACTGGGGGTCGGGTGGGGGGTGGATTGAGGGTCGGTGTGAAGGGAATGGGGGGGCATGAGGGGAACGGAGGCGCAGAAACAACTTTACAGCCTCCGGAGCCATGAACCTTCACACCCCGCAGGGTTCCAGAGCAGCTGCGTTCGTTTCGCCGTCGGGCGCAAGGGGAGCGATGGTTCCACCCCTCGTGCGCCGCTCCGAGCGGCAGGAGCTGCGTTTAAATACAGCGAGGTGCTCGTGTCCCAACGACCCCGGAGCGCCCGCACACATCCATAACCTTTCCCGCTCATCACTGCCGTAGTCTCCGCCTGGACGCCCCCTGTTCGCCTGCGCGGCGCCACCTGGTGCTCTGGAGGAGGGGTCTTTGGATGAAGGCTCCTTCAGCTTCCTCAGGTTTGGCTCCTTGTGTTGAATGGACTGGGACCCAAGCTCCAGGTCGGTTGAACCCAGCCTGGCACCCCCTTTTTGCTGTAAATCTCGGTTCTCTCGTCCCCTCGCGTTCACAGCTGGTGCCGTAAAACTCCTGATCCTGGCACTGCTGGGTTCTGGTTTCCTTACCATGAGTTCACCTAAAGCTCTGAACTAAGGGCTCGTGTGGCTCAGCCCTAAAGTGTTGGCTCGTTAGTGGGCACCCAATTATGTTTTGTTAACCCTTAAAATGTTCGTGCCCTCTATCAGACCCAGGAGTTCGGGCGGGGATTCAGTTCAGGAGGGACCCGGGAGTAACCCTAAGGACCCAGTAGTTGGGGGGTGTCAAGGGTTAAGATCGTGAAACCGTGGGGACCCCTAATGTCCCCAGGGGCCATTGTGACATCCTGGGGACCCTGCATTGTCCCCAGGGTGTTGTGACACCATGGGGACCCACTTTGTCCCCAGGGCCCATTGTGACGTCTCAGGATCCCCCATTGTCCCCAGGGCCCATTGTGACATTCTGGGGACCCCAAATGTCCCCAGGGCCCATTGTGGCACCATGGACACCCCCTTGTCCCCAGGGCCCATCGTGGCACCGAGGGGACCCCCCCCCCCCAGTCCCCAGGCCCCATTGTGGCACCATGGACACCCCCTTTGTCCCCAGGGCCCATTGTGACATCCCAGGACCCCACCTTGTCCCCAGGGTCCCTTCTGACAGGGTGGGGACCCCCCTTTCTCCCCAGGGCTCATTGTGACGTCCCAGGACCCCTCGTTGTCCCCAGTGCCCATTGTGACATCCTGGGGACCCCCCTTGTCCCCAGGGCCCATTGTGAAATCCGGGGAACCCCCTGGTCTCCAGGGCCCATAATGGTACCGTGGGGACTCGTCCTGTCACTTGGGTCCATTGTGACACCATGGGGACCCCGCCTTTGTCCCCAGTACCCATTGTGACATCCTGGGGACCCCTTTGTCCCCGGGGCCCATTGTGACATCCTGGGGACCCCCCTTTGTCCCCAAGGCCCATTGTGACACCGTGGGGACCCCACTTCTTTCCAGGACCCATTGTGGCATTCTGGAGACTTCCTTTGTCCCCAGGGCCCATTGTGACATCCTGGAGACCCCCTTTATCCCCAGAGCTCGTTGTCGCACCATGGGGACCCCCTTTGTCACTGGGGCCCATTGTGACATCCCAGGACCCCCCATTGTCCCCAGGGCCCATTGTGACACCGTGGGGACCCCGCCTTTTCCCCAGGGCCCATTGTGACGTCTCAGGACCCCCTTTGTCCCCAGGGCCCACTGTGGCACCATGGGGACCCGCTTTGTCGTCTGGGCCCATTGTGACATTCCAGGACCCCACTTTGTCCCCAGGGCCCATTGTGACAATTAAGGGACCCCCCTTGTCCCCAGGGCCCATTGTGACAATTAAGGGACCCCCTTTATCCCCAGGGCCCATTTTGACATCCCAGGACCCCACTTTGTCCCCAGTGCTCACTGTGAAATTCTGGGGACCCCCCTTGTCCTCAGGGCTCATTGTGACAGCCGAGGACCTTACTTTGTCCCCAGGGCCCATTGTGACATCCCAGGACCCCCCACTGTCTCCAGTGCCCATTGTGACATCATGGGGACCACCCTTTTTCCCCAGGGCTCATTGTGACGTCCCAGGACCCCTCGTTGTCCCCAGGCCCCATCGTGACATCCTGGGGACCCCCCTTGTCTCCAGGGCCCATAGTGGCACTGTGGGGACTCATCACTTGGGCCCATTGTGACATCCTGGAGACCCCCCTTTATCCCCAGGGCCCATTGTGACACCGTGGAGACCCCATTTGTCACTGGGGCCCATTGTGACATCCCAGGACACCCCATTGTCCCCAGGGCCCACTGAGACATCCCGGCGAGAACCCTTTGTCCCCAGGGCCCATTATGCACATTCAGGGGACACCCCTTTGTCCCCAAGGCCCATTGTGACATCCTGGGGAGACCCCATTGTCCCCAAGGCCCATTGTGGCACCATGGGGACCCCCTTTGTCCCCAGTGCCCATTGTGACATCTTAGGACCCCACTTTGTCCCCAGGGCCCATTGTGACATCCTGGGGACCACCTGTGTCCCCAGGGCCCATTGTGACATCCTGGTGACCCCCTTGTCCCCAGTGTCCATTGTGGCATCCTGGGATCCCCGTTGTCCCCAGGGCCCATTGTGGCACCATGGGGATCGCCTTTGTCCCCGTGGCCCATTGTGACATCCCAGGACCCCGCGTTGTCCCCAGGGCCCATTCTGACATCCTGGGGACCCCCCTTGTCCCCAGGGCTTATTGTGACATCCTGGGGACCCCTTTGTCCCAGGGGCACATTGTGGCACCATGGGGACCCCCTTTATCCCCAGGGCCACTTGTGACATCCTGGGGACCCCCCTTGTCCCCAGTGCCCATTATGACATTCTGGGGACCCCCTTTGTCCCAGGGGCACATTGTGGCACCATGGGGACCCCCTTTATCCCCAGGGCCACTTGTGACATCCTGTGGACCCACCTTGTCCCCAGTGCCCATTATGACATTCTGGGGACCCCCTTTGTCCCAGGGGCACATTGTGGCACCACGGGGACCCCCTTTGTCACCGGGGCCCATTGTGACATCCCAGGACCCCAAGTTGTCCCCAGGGCCCATTGTGACACCATGGGTACCCCCTTTGTCCCATGGGCCCATTGTGACATCCTGGGGACCCCCTTGTCGCCAGGGCCCATCATGGCACCGTGGGGACCACCCTTTGTCCCCAGTGCCCATTGTGACATCCTGGGGACCCCCCTTGTCCCCAGGGCTTATTGTGACACCCTGGGACCGCCTTTGTCCCCAGGGCCCATTGTGATGTCCCAGGACCCCCCATTGTCCCCAGGGACCATTGTGACATCCTGGGGACCCCCTTTGTCGCAAGACCCCATTGTGACATCCTGGGGACCCCGCCTTGTCCCCAAAGCCCATTGTGACATCCTGGGGACCCTCTTTGTCCCCAGGGCCCATTGTGGCACCATGGGGACACCCTTTGTCACTGGGGCCAGTTGTGACATCCCAGGACCCCACTTTGTCCCCAGGGCTTATTGTGATACCATGGGGACCCCCCTTGTCCCCAGGGCCCATTGTGACATTCAGGGGGACTCCTCTTTGTCCCCAGGGCCTATTGTGTCATCCTGGGGATCTCCCCTTGTCTCTAGGGCCCATTGTGAGACTGTGGAAGACCCCCTTTGTCCCCAAGTCCCATTGTGACGTCCCAGGACGCCTCGTTGTCCCCAGGACCCATTGTGACTCCATGGGAACCCCCCCTTGTCCCCAGGGCCCATTGTGACATCCTGGGACCCCCCTTTGTCCCCAGTGCTCATTGTGAAATCCTGGGGACCCACTTTGTCCCCAGGGCCCATTGTGGCACCATGGGGAGCGCCTTTGTCACTGGGGACCATTGTGACATTCCAGGATTTTACTTTGTCCCCGGGGCCCATTGTGACATCCTGGGGATCCCCCTTTGTCGCCAGGGCCCACTGTGACACCGTGGGCACCCTCTTTGTCCCATGGGCCCATTGTGACCTTCAAGGGACCCCCCATTGTCCCCAGGGCCCATTGTGACATCCTGGGTACCCCCTTTGTCCCCAAGACCCATTGTGACATCCTAGTACCCCCCGCAGTCCCCAGGGCCCATTGTGACATCCTGGGGATCCCTTTGGCCCCAGGGCCCATTGTGACAGGGCGGGGATCCCCCTTGTCCCCAGGGCCCATTGTGAAACCGTGGGGACCCTCTTGTCCCCAGGGCCCATTGTGGCACCGTGGAGACCCCCCCTTTCTCTCTAGTGCCCATTGTGACATCCTGGGGACCCCCTTTGTCCCCAGTGCTCATTGTGACAGGGTGGGACCCCCCTTGTACCCAGGGCCCGTTGTGACATCCTGGGGACCCCCTTTGTCCCCAGGGCCTATTGTGACATCCTGGGGAGTCCCCTTTATCCCCAGGGCCCATTGTGACATCCTGGGGACCCCCTTTGTCCCTAGGGTTCATTGTGACATCCCAGGACCCCCATTGTCCCCAGGGCACATTGTGAACAACCTGGGGACCCCCCTTTTTCCCCGGGCCCATTGTGGCATCCCAGGATGCTTCGTTGTCCCCTGGGCCCATTGTGACATCCCGGGGACCCCTTTTGTCCCCAGGGTCCATTGTGACATCCTGGGGCCTCCCTTTGTCCCCAGGGCCCATTGTGACATCGCAGGAGCCCCCATTTTCCCAAGGGCACATTGTTACATCCTGGGGACCCCCTTGTCCCCAGGGCCCATCGTGGCACCGTGGGGACCCCCCCTTTGTCTCCAGTGCCCATTGTGACATCCTTGGGACCCCCCTTGTCCCCAGGACCCGTTGTGACATCTTGGGGACCCCTATGTCACCAGAGCCCATTGTGATATCCTGGGGAGCCCCCTTTGTCCCCAGGGCCCATTGTGCACATCCTGTGGACCCCTCTTTGTCCCCAGGGCCCATTGTGATATCCTGGGGAGCCCTCTTTTTCCCCAGGGCCTATTGTGACATCCTGGGGACCCCCTTTGTCCCCCGGGCCCATTGTGACATCCTGAAGACCCCCTTTGTCCCCAGGGCCTATTGTGACATCCCAGGACCCCCCCTTTTCTCCAGGGCCCATTGTGACGTCCCAGGACCCCCTATTGTCCCCAGAGCCCATTGTGACATCCCAGGACCCCCCATTGTCCCCAGGCCCCATTATACACATCCTGGGGTCCCCCTTTATCCCCAGGGCCATTGTGACACCATGGGGACCCCCTTTGTCCCCAGAGCCCATTGTGACGTCCCAGGATGCCCCATTGTCCCCTGGGCCCATTGTGAAATCATGGGGACCCCCTTTGTCCCCAGGGCCTATTGTGACATCCCAGGACCCCCCATTGTCCCCAGGGCCCATTGTGACACCGTGGAGACCCTCCTTGTCCTCAGGGCCCATTATGACATTCAGGGGACTCCTCTTTGTCCCCAGGGCCTATTGTGACATCCTGGGGACCCCCCTTTACTCCAGGGCCCATTGTGACGTCCCAGGACCCCCTATTGTTCCCAGGGCCCATTGTGACATTCTGGGGACCCCAAATGTCCCCAGGGCCCATTGTGACATTCTGGGGACCCCCTTTGTCCCCAGGGCCCTTTGTGACATCCCAGAACCCCAATTTGTCCTCAGGGCCCATTGTGACATCCTGGGGACCCCCTTGTCCCCAGGGCCCATCGTGGCACCGAGGGGACCCCCCCCCGCTAGTCCCCAGGGCCCATTGTGACATCCCAGGACCCCACCTTCTCCCCAGGGTCCCTTCTGACAGGGTGGGGACCCCCCTTTCTCCCCAGGGCTCATTGTGACGTCCCAGGACCCCTCGTTGTCCCCAGTGCCCATTGTGACATCCTGGGGACCCCACTTCTTTCCAGGACCCATTGTGGCATTCTGGGGACTTCCTTTGTCCCCAGGGCCCATTGTGACATCCTGGAGACCCCCTTTATCCCCAGAGCTCGTTGTCGCACCATGGGGACCCCCTTTGTCACTGGGGCCCATTGTGACATCCCAGGACCCCCCATTGTCCCCAGGGCCCACTGAGACATTCCGGCGACCACCCTTTGTCCCCAGGGCCCATTATGCACATTCAGGGGACACCCCATTGTCCCCAAGGCCCATTGTGACATCCTGGGGAGACCCCATTGTCCCCAAGGCCCATTGTGGCACCATGGGGACCCCCTTTGTCCCCAGTGCCCATTGTGACATCTTAGGACCCCACTTTGTCCCCAGGGCCCATTGTGACATCCTGGGGACCACCTGTGTCCCCAGGGCCCAATGTGACATCCTGGGGACCCCCTTGTCCCCAGTGTCCATTGTGGCACCATGGACACCCGTTGTCCCCAGGGCCCATTGTGGCACCATGTGGACCCCCTTTTTCCCTAGGGCCCATTATAAAGTCCCAGGACCCCCCATTGTCCCCTGGGCCCATTGTGACATCCTGGGGTCCCCCTTTTGTCCCCTGGGCCCATTGTGACACTGTGGGGACCCCCTTTGTCCCCAGGGCCCATTGTGACATCCTGGGGAATCCCTTTGTCTCCAGGGCCCATTGTGACGTCCCAGGACCCTGCTTTGTCCCCGGGGCCCATTGTGACATCCTGGGGAACCGCTTTGTCCCCAGGACCCATTGTGACGTCCCAGGACCCCCCCTTGTCCCCAGGGCTCATTGTGATGTCCCAGGATCTCCATTGTCCCCAGAGCCCATTGTGATGTCCTGGGAACCCCCTTTGACCCCAGGGTCCATTGTGACACCATGGGGACCCCCTCTTGTCCCCAGGGCCCATCGTGGCACCGTGGGGACCCCCTTGTCACTGGGGACCCATTGTGACACTATGGGGACCCCCCTTTGTGCCCAGGGCCCATTGTAACATCCTGGGGACCCCCTTGCCTCCAGGGCCCCTTGTGACATCAAAGGATCACCCTTTGTCCCCAGGACCCATTGTGACATCCCAGGACCCCACTTACTCCCCAGGGCCCATTGTGGCACCATGAGGACCCCCTTTGTCACTGGTGCCCATTGTGACATCCCAGGACCCCCCATTGTCTGCAGAGCCCATTGTGACACTATAGGGACCCCCCTTGTCACTGAGGACCCATTGTGACACCATGGGCACCTCCCCTTGTCGTCAGAGCCCATCGTGACATCCCAAAACCCCCAATTGTCTCCAGGGCCCATTGTGACATCCTGGGGACCTCCCTTTCTCCCCAGGGCCCATTGTGACGTTCCAGGAACCCCCATTGTCCTCAGGGCCCATTGTGACATTCAGGGGACCCCCTTTGTCTTCAGGGCCCATTGTGACACCATGGAGACCCCATTTGTCACTCGGGCCCATTGTGACATCCTAGGACCCCCCATTGTCCCCAAGGCCCATTGCGACATCCTGGGGACCCCCCTTTGTCCTCAGGGCCCATTGTGACATTCAGGGCACCCCTCTTTGTCCCCAGGGCCCATTCTGATACCATGGGGACCACTTTGTCCCCAGGGCCCACTGTGACATCCTGGGGACGCCCTTTGTCCCCAGGGCCCATTTTGACACCATGTGCACCCCCCTTTGTGCCCAGGGCCGATTGTGACATCCTGGGGACCCTCTTTGTCCCCAGGGCCCATTGTGACATCCTGGGGACACCCCATTGTCTCCAGGGCCCATTGTGAACATCCTGGGGACCCCCTTGTCCCCAGGGCCCATCGTGGCACCGTGGGGACCCCCCGTTGTCCCCAGGGCCTATAGTGACACCGTGGGTACCCCCTTTGTCCCCAGTGCCCATTGTGACATCCTGGGGACCCCCCTTGTCCCCAGGGCTTATTGTGACATCCTGGGGACCGCCTTTGTCCCCAGGGCCCATTGTGACATCCCAGGACCCCAAGTTGTCCCCAGGGACCATTGTGACACCGTGGGGACCCCCTTTGTCCTCAGGGCCCGTTGTGAACATCCTGGGGACCCCCTTGTCCACACGACCCATCGTGGCACCGTGGGGACCCCCCGTTGACCCCAGGGCCTATAGTGACACCGTGGGTACCCCCTTTATCCCATGAGCCCATTGTGACATCCTGGGGACCCCCTTGTCCCCAGGGCCCATTGTGACACCATGGGGATCGCCTTTGTCCCCGTGGCCCATTGTGACATCCCAGGACCCCGCGTTGTCCCCAGGGCCCATTCTGACATCCTGGGGACCCCCCTTGTCCCCAGGGCTTATTGTGACATCCTGGGGACCCCTTTGTCCCAGGGGCACATTGTGGCACCATGGGGACCCCCTTTATCCCCAGGGCCACTTGTGACATCCTGGGGACCCCCCTTGTCCCCAGGGCTTATTGTGACATCCTGGGGACCCCTTTGTCCCAGGGGCACATTGTGGCACCATGGGGACCCCCTTTATCCCCAGGGCCACTTGTGACATCCTGGGGACCCCCCTTGTCCCCAGGGCTTATTGTGACATCCTGGGGACCCCTTTGTCCCAGGGGCACATTGTGGCACCACGGGGACCCCCTTTGTCACCGGGGCCCATTGTGACATCCCAGGACCCCAAGTTGTCCCCAGGGCCCATTGTGACACCATGGGTACCCCCTTTGTCCCGTGGGCCCATTGTGACATCCTTGGGACCCCCTTGTCGCCAGTACCCATCATGGCACCGTGGGGACCCCCCTTTGTCCCCAGTGCCCATTGTGACGTCCTGGGGACCCCCCTTGTCCCCATGGCTTATTGTGACACCCTGGGACCGCCTTTGTCCCCAGGGCCCATTGTGATGTCCCAGGACCCCCCATTGTCCCCAGGGACCATTGTGACATCCTGGGGACCCCCTTTGTCCCAAGACCCCATTGTGACATCCTGGGCACCCCGCCTTGTCCCCAAAGCCCATTGTGACATCCTGGGGACCCTCTTTGTCCCCAGGGCCCATTGTGGCACCATGGGGACACCCTTTGTAACTGGGGCCAGTTGTGACATCCCAGGACCCCACTTTGTCCCCAGGGCTTATTGTGATACCATGGGGACCCCCCTTGTCCCCAGGGCCCATTGTGACGTTCAGGGGGACTCCTCTTTGTCCCCAGGGCCTATTGTGTCATCCTGGGGATCTCCCCTTGTCTCTAGGGCCCATTGTGAGACTGTGGAAGACCCCCTTTGTCCCCAAGTCCCATTGTGACGTCCCAGGACGCCTCGTTGTCCCCAGGACCCATTGTGACTCCATGGGAACCCCCCCTTGTCCCCAGGGCCCATTGTGACATCCTGGGACCCCCCTTTGTCCCCAGTGCTCATTGTGAAATCCTGGGGACCCACTTTGTCCCCAGGGCCCATTGTGGCACCATGGGGAGCGCCTTTGTCACTGGGGACCATTGTGACATTCCAGGATTTTACTTTGTCCCCGGGGCCCATTGTGACATCCTGGGGATCCCCCTTTGTCGCCAGGGCCCACTGTGACACCGTGGGCACCCTCTTTGTCCCATGGGCCCATTGTGACCTTCAAGGGACCCCCCATTGTCCCCAGGGCCCATTGTGACATCCTGGGTACCCCCTTTGTCCCCAAGACCCATTGTGACATCCTAGTACCCCCCGCAGTCCCCAGGGCCCATTGTGACATCCTGGGGATCCCTTTGGCCCCAGGGCCCATTGTGACAGGGCGGGGATCCCCCTTGTCCCCAGGGCCCATTGTGAAACCGTGGGGACCCTCTTGTCCCCAGGGCCCATTGTGGCACCGTGGAGACCCCCCCTTTGTCTCCAGTGCCCATTGTGACATCCTGGGGACCCCCTTTGTCCCCAGTGCTCATTGTGACAGGGTGGGACCCCCCTTGTACCCAGGGCCCGTTGTGACATCCTGGGGACCCCCTTTGTCCCCAGGGCCTATTGTGACATCCTGGGGAGTCCCCTTTATCCCCAGGGCCCATTGTGACATCCTGGGGACCCCCTTTGTCCCTAGGGTTCATTGTGACATCCCAGGACCCCCATTGTCCCCAGGGCCCATTGTGAACAACCTGGGGACCCCCCTTTTTCCCCGGGCCCATTGTGGCGTCCCAGGATGCTTCGTTGTCCCCTGGGCCCATTGTGACATCCCGGGGACCCCTTTTGTCCCCAGGGTCCATTGTGACATCCTGGGGCCTCCCTTTGTCCCCAGGGCCCATTGTGGCACCATGTGGACCCCCTTTTTCCCGAGGGCCCATTATAACGTCCCAGGACCCCCCATTGTCCCCTGGGCCCATTGTGACATCCTGGGGTCCCCCTTTTGTCCCCTGGGCCCATTGTGACACTGTGGGGATCTCCTTTGTCCCCAGGGACCATTGTGACACTGTGGGGACCCCCTTTGTCCCCAGGGCCCATTGTGACATCCTGGGGTCCCCCTTTTGTCCCCTGGGCCCATTGTGACACTGTGGGGATCTCCTTTGTCCCCAGGGACCATTGTGACACTGTTGGGACCCCCTTTGTCTCCAGGGCCCATTGTGACGTCCCAAGACCCTGCTTTGTCCCCGGGGCCCATTGTGACATCCTGGGGAACCGCTTTGTCCCCAGGACCCATTGTGACGTCCCAGGACCCCCCCTTGTCCCCAGGGCTCATTGTGATGTCCCAGGATCCCCATTGTCCCCAGAGCCCATTGTGATGTCCTGGGAACCCCCTTTGACCCCAGGGTCCATTGTGACACCATGGGGACCCCCTCTTGTCCCCAGGGCCCATCGTGGCACCGTGGGGACCCCCTTGTCACTGGGGACCCATTGTGACACTATGGGGACCCCCCTTTGTGCCCAGGGCCCATTGTAACATCCTGGGGACCCCCTTGCCTCCAGGGCCCCTTGTGACATCAAAGGATCACCCTTTGTCCCCAGGACCCATTGTGACATCCCAGGACCCCACTTACTCCCCAGGGCCCATTGTGGCACCATGAGGACCCCCTTTGTCACTGGTGCCCATTGTGACATCCCAGGACCCCCCATTGTCTGCAGAGCCCATTGTGACACTATAGGGACCCCCCTTGTCACTGAGGACCCATTGTGACACCATGGGCACCTCCCCTTGTCGTCAGAGCCCATCGTGACATCCCAAAACCCCCAATTGTCTCCAGGGCCCATTGTGACATCCTGGGGACCTCCCTTTCTCCCCAGGGCCCATTGTGACGTCCCAGGACCCCCTATTGTTCCCAGGGCCCATTGTGACATTCTGGGGACCCCAAATGTCCCCAGGGCCCATTGTGACATTCTGGGGACCCCTCTTTGTCCCCAGGGCCCATTGTGGCACCATGGGGACCCCCTTTGTCCCCAGGGCCCATTGTGACATCCCAGAACCCCAATTTGTCCTCAGGGCCCATTGTGACATCCTGGGGACCCCCTTCTCCCCAGGGCCCATCGTGGCACCGAGGAACCCCCCCCCCCCCTAGTCCCCAGGGCCCATTGTGGCACCATGGACACCCCCTTTGTCCCCAGGGCCCATTGTGACATCCCAGGACCCCACTTTGTCCCCAGGGCCCATTGTGACATCCTGGGGACCACCTGTGTCCCCAGGGCCCATTGTGACATCTTGGGGACCCCCTTGTCCCCAGTGTCCATTGTGGCATCCTGGGACCCCCGTTGTCCCCAGGGCCCATTGTGGCACCATGTGGACCCCCTTTTTCCCGAGGGCCCATTATAACGTCCCAGGACCCCCCATTGTCCCCTGGGCCCATTGTGACATCCTGGGGTCCCCCTGTTGTCCCCTGGGCCCATTGTGACACTGTGGGGATCTCCTTTGTCCTCAGGGACCATTGTGACACTGTGGGGACCCCCTTTGTCCCCAGGGCCCATTGTGACATCCTGGGGAATCCCTTTGTCTCCAGGACCCATTGTGACGTCCCAGGACCCCCCCTTGTCCCCAGGGCTCATTGTGATGTCCCAGGATCCCCATTGTCCCCAGAGCCCATTGTGATGTCCTGGGAACCCCCTTTGACCCCAGGGTCCATTGTGACACCATGGGGACCCCCTCTTGTCCCCAGGGACCATTGTGGCACCGTGGGGACCCCCTTGTCACTGGGGACCCATTGTGACATCCCAGGACCCCACTTACTCCCCAGGGCCCATTGTGGCACCATGAGGACCCCCTTTGTCACTGGTGACCATTGTGACATCCCAGGACCCCCCATTGTCTGCAGAGCCCATTGTGACACTATAGGGACCCCCCTTGTCACTGAGGACCCATTGTGACACCATGGGCACCTCCCCTTGTCGTCAGAGCCCATCGTGACATCCCAAAACCCCCAATTGTCTCCAGGGCCCATTGTGACATCCTGGGGACCTCCCTTTCTCCCCAGGGCCCATTGTGACGTTCCAGGAACCCCCATTGTCCTCAGGGCCCATTGTGACATTCAGGGGACCCCCTTTGTCTTCAGGGCCCATTGTGACACCATGGAGACCCCATTTGTCACTCGGGCCCATTGTGACATCCTAGGACCCCCCATTGTCCCCAAGGCCCATTGCGACATCCTGGGGACCCCCCTTTGTCCTCAGGGCCCATTGTGACATTCGGGGCACCCCTCTTTGTCCCCAGGGCCCATTCTGATACCATGGGGACCACTTTGTCCCCAGGGCCCACTGTGACATCCTGGGGACGCCCTTTGTCCCCAGGGCCCATTTTGACACCATGTGCACCCCCCTTTGTGCCCAGGGCCGATTGTGACATCCTGGGGACCCTCTTTGTCCCCAGGGCCCATTGTGACATCCTGGGGACACCCCATTGTCTCCAGGGCCCATTGTGAACATCCTGGGGACCCCCTTGTCCCCAGGGCCCATCGTGGCACCGTGGGGACCCCCCGTTGTCCCCAGGGCCTATAGTGACACCGTGGGTACCCCCTTTGTCCCCAGTGCCCATTGTGACATCCTGGGGACCCCCTTTGTCCCCAGTGCTCATTGTGACAGGGTGGGACCCCCCTTGTACCCAGGGCCCGTTGTGACATCCTGGGGACCCCCTTTGTCCCCAGGGCCTATTGTGACATCCTGGGGAGTACCCTTTATCCCCAGGGCCCATTGTGACATCCTGGGGACCCCCTTTGTCCCTAGGGTTCATTGTGACATCCCAGGACCCCCATTGTCCCCAGGGCCCATTGTGAACAACCTGGGGACCCCCCTTTTTCCCCGGGCCCATTGTGGCGTCCCAGGATGCTTCGTTGTCCCCTGGGCCCATTGTGACATCCCGGGGACCCCTTTTGTCCCCAGGGTCCATTGTGACATCCTGGGGCCTCCCTTTGTCCCCAGGGCCCATTGTGACATCGCAGGAGCCCCCATTGCCCCAAGGGCACATTGTTACATCCTGGGGACCCCCTTGTCCCCAGGGCCCATCGTGGCACCGTGGGGACCCCCCCTTTGTCTCCAGTGCCCATTGTGACATCCTTGGGACCCCCCTTGTCCCCAGGACCCGTTGTGACATCTTGGGGACCCCTATGTCACCAGAGCCCATTGTGATATCCTGGGGAGCCCCCTTTGTCCCCAGGGCCCATTGTGCACATCCTGTGGACCCCTCTTTGTCCCCAGGGCCCATTGTGATATCCTGGGGAGCCCTCTTTTTCCCCAGGGCCTATTGTGACATCCTGGGGACCCCCTTTGTCCCCCGGGCCCATTGTGACATCCTGAAGACCCCCTTTGTCCCCAGGGCCTATTGTGACATCCCAGGGCCCCCCATTGTCCCCAGGGCCCATTGTGACATTCAGGGGACTCCTCTTTGTCCCCAGGGCCTATGGTGACATCCTGGGGACCCCCCTTTACTCCAGGGCCCATTGTGACGTCCCAGGACCCCCTATTGTTCCCAGGGCCCATTGTGACATTCTGGGGACCCCAAATGTCCCCAGGGCCCATTGTGACATTCTGGGGACCCCTCTTTGTCCCCAGGGCCCATTGTGGCACCATGGACACCCCCTTTGTCCCCAGGGCCCATTGTGACATCCCAGGACCCCACCTTCTCCCCAGGGTCCCTTCTGACAGGGTGGGGACCCCCCTTTCTCCCGAGGGCTCATTGTGACGTCCCAGGACCCCTCGTTGTCCCCAGTGCCCATTGTGACATCCTGGGGACCCCCCTTGTCCCCAGGGCCCATTGTGAAATCCGGGGAACCCCCTGGTCTCCAGGGCCCATAGTGGTACCGTGGGGACTCGTCCTGTCACTTGGGTCCATTGTGACACCATGGGGACCCCGCCTTTGTCCCCAGTACCCATTGTGACATCCTGGGGACCCCTTTGTCCCCGGGGCCCATTGTGACATCCTCGGGACCCCCCTTTGTCCCCAAGGCCCATTGTGACACCGTGGGGACCCCACTTCTTTCCAGGACCCATTGTGGCATTCTGGGGACTTCCTTTGTCCCCAGGGCCCATTGTGACATCCTGGAGACCCCCTTTATCCCCAGAGCTCGTTGTCGCACCATGGGGACCCCCTTTGTCACTGGGGCCCATTGTGACATCCCAGGACCCCCCATTGTCCCCAGGGCCCATTGTGACACCGTGGGGACCCCGCCTTTTCCCCAGGGCCCATTGTGACGTCTCAGGACCCCCTTTGTCCCCAGGGCCCACTGTGGCACCATGGGGACCCCCTTTGTCCTCTGGGCCCATTGTGACATTCCAGGACCCCACTTTGTCCCCAGGGCCCATTGTGACACCGTGGGGACCCCCCTTGTCCCCAGGGCCCATTGTGACAATTAAGGGACCCCCTTTGTCCCCAGGGCCCATTTTGACATCCCAGGACCCCACTTTGTCCCCAGTGCTCATTGTGAAATTCTGGGGACCCCCCTTGTCCTCAGGGCTCATTGTGACAGCTGAGGACCTTACTTTGTCCCCAGGGCCCATTGTGACATCCCAGGACCCCCCACTGTCTCCAGTGCCCATTGTGACATCATGGGGACCACCCTTTTTCCCCAGGGCTCATTGTGACGTCCCAGGACCCCTCGTTGTCCCCAGGCCCCATCGTGACATCCTGGGGACCCCCCTTGTCCCCAGGGCCCATTGTGACATCCGTGGGACCCCCTTGTCTCCAGGGCCCATAGTGGCACTGTGGGGACTCATCACTTAGGCCCATTGTGACATCCTGGAGACCCCCCTTTATCCCCAGGGCCCATTGTGACACAGTGGAGACCCCATTTGTCACTGGGGCCCATTGTGACATCCCAGGACACCCCATTGTCCCCAGGGCCCACTGAGACATCCTGGCGACCACCCTTTGTCCCCAGGGCCCATTACGCACATTCAGGGGACACCCCTTTGTCCCCAAGGCCCATTGTGACATCCTGGGGAGACCCCATTGTCCTCAAGGCCCATTGTGGCACCATGGGGACCCCCTTTGTCCCCAGTGCCCATTGTGACATCTTAGGACCCCACTTTGTCCCCAGGGCCCATTGTGACATCCTGGGGACCACCTGTGTCCCCAGGGCCCATTGTGACATCCTGGGGATCCCCCTTGTCCCCAGGGCTTATTGTGACATCCTGGGGACCGCCTTTGTCCCCAGGGCCCATTGTGACATCCCAGGACCCCAAGTTGTCCCCAGGGACCATTGTGACACCTTGGGGACCCCCTTTGTCCTCAGGGCCCGTTGTGAACATCCTGGGGAACCCCTTGTCCACACGACCCATCGTGGCACCGTGGGGACCCCCCGTTGTCCCCAGGGCCTATAGTGACACCGTGGGTACCCCCTTTATCCCATGAGCCCATTGTGACATCCTGGGGACCCCCTTGTCCCCAGGGCCCATTGTGACACCATGGGGATCGCCTTTGTCCCCGTAGCCCATTGTGACATCCCAGGACCCCGCGTTGTCCCCAGTGCCCATTCTGACATCCTGGGGACCCCCCTTGTCCCCAGGGCTTATTGTGACATCCTGGGGACCCCTTTGTCCCAGGGGCACATTGTGGCACCATGGGGACCCCCTTTATCCCCAGGGCCACTTGTGACATCCTGGGGACCCCCCTTGTCCCCAGTGCCCATTATGACATTCTGGGGACCCCCTTTGTCCCAGGGGCACATTGTGGCACCACAGGGACCCCCTTTGTCACCGGGGCCCATTGTGACATCCCAGGACCCCAAGTTGTCCCCAGGGCCCATTGTGACACCATGGGTCCCCCCTTGTCCCGTGGGCCCATTGTGACATCCTGGGGATCCCCCTTTGTCGCCAGGGCCCACTGTGACACCGTGGGCACCCTCTTTGTCCCATGGGCCCATTGTGACCTTCAAGGGACCCCCCATTGTCCCCAGGGCCCATTGTGACATCCTGGGTACCCCCTTTGTCCCCAAGACCCATTGTGACATCCTAGTACCCCCCGCAGTCCCCAGGGCCCATTGTGACATCCTGGGGATCCCTTTGGCCCCAGGGCCCATTGTGACAGGGCGGGGATCCCCCTTGTCCCCAGGGCCCATTGTGAAACCGTGGGGACCCTCTTGTCCCCAGGGCCCATTGTGGCACCGTGGAGACCCCCCCTTTGTCTCCAGTGCCCATTGTGACATCCTGGGGACCCCCTTTGTCCCCAGTGCTCATTGTGACAGGGTGGGACCCCCCTTGTACCCAGGGCCCGTTGTGACATCCTGGGGACCCCCTTTGTCCCCAGGGCCTATTGTGACATCCTGGGGAGTCCCCTTTATCCCCAGGGCCCATTGTGACATCCTGGGGACCCCCTTTGTCCCTAGGGTTCATTGTGACATCCCAGGACCCCCATTGTCCCCAGGGCCCATTGTGAACAACCTGGGGATCCCCCTTTTTCCCCGGGCCCATTGTGGCGTCCCAGGATGCTTCGTTGTCCCCTGGGCCCATTGTGACATCCCGGGGACCCCTTTTGTCCCCAGGGTCCATTGTGACATCCTGGGGCCTCCCTTTGTCCCCAGGGCCCATTGTGACATCGCAGGAGCCCCCATTGTCCCAAGGGCACATTGTTACATCCTGGGGACCCCCTTGTCCCCAGGGCCCATCGTGGCACCGTGGGGACCCCCCCTTTGTCTCCAGTGCCCATTGTGACATCCTTGGGACCCCCCTTGTCCCCAGGACCCGTTGTGACATCTTGGGGACCCCTATGTCACCAGAGCCCATTGTGATATCCTGGGGAGCCCCCTTTGTCCCCAGGGCCCATTGTGCACATCCTGTGGACCCCTCTTTGTCCCCAGGGCCCATTGTGATATCCTGGGGAGCCCTCTTTTTCCCCAGGGCCTATTGTGACATCCTGGGGACCCCCTTTGTCCCCCGGGCCCATTGTGACATCCTGAAGACCCCCTTTGTCCCCAGGGCCTATTGTGACATCCCAGGACCCCCCATTGTCCCCAGGGCCCATTGTGACACCGTGGAGACCCTCCTTGTCCTCAGGGCCCATTATGACATTCAGGGGACTCCTCTTTGTCCCCAGGGCCTATTGTGACATCCTGGGGACCCCCCTTTACTCCAGGGCCCATTGTGACGTTCCAGGACCCCCTATTGTTCCCAGGGCCCATTGTGACATTCTGGGGACCCCAAATGTCCCCAGGGCCCATTGTGACATTCTGGGGACCCCTCTTTGTCCCCAGGGCCCATTGTGGCACCATGGGGACCCCCTTTGTCCCCAGGGCCCATTGTGACATCCCAGAACCCCAATTTGTCCTCAGGGCCCATTGTGACATCCTGGGGACCCCCTAGTCCCCAGGGCCCATTGTGGCACCATGGACACCCCCTTTGTCCCCAGGGCCCATTGTGACATCCCAGGACCCCACCTTCTCCCCAGGGTCCCTTCTGACAGGGTGGGGACCCCCCTTTCTCCCCAGTGCCCATTGTGACATCCTGGGGACCCCCCTTGTCCCCAGGGCCCATTGTGAAATCCGGGGAACCCCCTGGTCTCCAGGGCCCATAGTGGTACCGTGGGGACTCGTCCTGTCACTTGGGTCCATTGTGACACCATGGGGACCCCGCCTTTGTCCCCAGTACCCATTGTGACATCCTGGGGACCCCTTTGTCCCCGGGGCCCATTGTGACATCCTGGGGACCCCCCTTTGTCCCCAAGGCCCATTGTGACACCGTGGGGACCCCACTTCTTTCCAGGACCCATTGTGGCATTCTGGGGACTTCCTTTGTCCCCAGGGCCCATTGTGACATCCTGGAGACCCCCTTTATCCCCAGAGCTCGTTGTCGCACCATGGGGACCCCCTTTGTCACTGGGCCCATTGTGACATCCCAGGACCCCCCTTTGTCCCCAGGGCCCATTGTGACACCGTGGGGACCCCGCCTTTTCCCCAGGGCCCATTGTGACGTCTCAGGACCCCCTTTGTCCCCAGGGCCCACTGTGGCACCATGGGGACCCCCTTTGTCCTCTGGGCCCATTGTGACATTCCAGGACCCCACTTTGTCCCCAGGGCCCATTGTGACACCGTGGGGACCCCCCTTGTCCCCAGGGCCCATTGTGACAATTAAGGGACCCCCTTTGTCCCCAGGGCCCATTTTGACATCCCAGGACCCCACTTTGTCCCCAGTGCTCATTGTGAAATTCTGGGGACCCCCCTTGTCCCCAGGGCCCATTGTGACAATTAAGGGACCCCCTTTGTCCCCAGGGCCCATTTTGACATCCCAGGACCCCACTTTGTCCCCAGTGCTCATTGTGAAATTCTGGGGACCCCCCTTGTCCTCAGGGCTCATTGTGACAGCTGAGGACCTTACTTTGTCCCCAGGGCCCATTGTGACATCCCAGGACCCCCCACTGTCTCCAGTGCCCATTGTGACATCATGGGGACCACCCTTTTTCCCCAGGGCTCATTGTGACGTCCCAGGACCCCTCGTTGTCCCCAGGCCCCATCGTGACATCCTGGGGACCCCCCTTGTCCCCAGGGCCCATTGTGACATCCGTGGGACCCCCTTGTCTCCAGGGCCCATAGTGGCACTGTGGGGACTCATCACTTAGGCCCATTGTGACATCCTGGAGACCCCCCTTTATCCCCAGGGCCCATTGTGACACAGTGGAGACCCCATTTGTCACTGGGGCCCATTGTGACATCCCAGGACACCCCATTGTCCCCAGGGCCCACTGAGACATCCTGGCGACCACCCTTTGTCCCCAGGGCCCATTACGCACATTCAGGGGACACCCCTTTGTCCCCAAGGCCCATTGTGACATCCTGGGGAGACCCCATTGTCCTCAAGGCCCATTGTGGCACCATGGGGACCCCCTTTGTCCCGAGTGCCCATTGTGACATCTTAGGACCCCACTTTGTCCCCAGGGCCCATTGTGACATCCTGGGGACCACCTGTGTCCCCAGGGCCCATTGTGACGTCCCAGGAGCCACCTGTGTCCCTAGGGCCCATTGTGACATCCTGGGGACCCCCTTGTCCCCAGTGTCCATTGTGACATCCTGGGACCCCCGTTGTCCCCAGGGCCCATTGTGGCACCATGTGGACCCCCTTTTTCCCGAGGGCCCATTATAACGTCCCAGGACCCCCCATTCTCCCCTGGGCCCATTGTGACATCCTGGGGTCCCCCTTTTGTCCCCTGGGCCCATTGTGACACTGTGGGGACCTCCTTTGTCCCCAGGGCCCATTGTGACACTGTGGGGACCCCCTTTGTCCCCAGGGCCCATTGTGACGTCCTGGGGAACCGCTTTGTCCCCAGGACCCATTGTGAGGTCCCAGGACCCCCCCTTGTCCCCAGGGCTCATTGTGATGTCCCAGGATCCCCATTGTCCCCAGAGCCCATTGTGATGTCCTGGGAACCCCCTTTGACCCCAGGGTCCATTGTGACACCATGGGGACCCCCTCTTGTCCCCAGGGCCCATCGTGGCACCGTGGGGACCCCCTTGTCACTGGGGACCCATTGTGACACTATGGGGACCCCCCTTTGTGCCCAGGGCCCATTGTAACATCCTGGGACCCCCTTGCCTCCAGGGCCCCTTGTGACATCAAAGGATCACCCTTTGTCCCCAGGACCCATTGTGACATCCCAGGACCCCACTTACTCCCCAGGGCCCATTGTGGCACCATGAGGACCCCCTTTGTCACTGGTGCCCATTGTGACATCCCAGGACCCCCCATTGTCTGCAGAGCCCATTGTGACACTATAGGGACCCCCCTTGTCACTGAGGACCCATTGTGACACCATGGGCACCTCCCCTTGTCGTCAGAGCCCATCGTGACATCCCAAAACCCCCAATTGTCTCCAGGGCCCATTGTGACATCCTGGGGACCTCCCTTTCTCCCCAGGGCCCATTGTGACGTTCCAGGAACCCCCATTGTCCTCAGGGCCCATTGTGACATTCAGGGGACCCCCTTTGTCTTCAGGGCCCATTGTGACACCATGGAGACCCCATTTGTCACTCGGGCCCATTGTGACTCCTAGGACCCCCCATTGTCCCCAAGGCCCATTGCGACATCCTGGGGACCCTCCTTTGTCCTCAGGGCTTATTGTGACATCCTGGGGACCCCCTTTATCCTCAGGGCCCGTTGTGAACATCCTGGGGACCCCCTTGTCCACACGACCCATCGTGGCACCGTGGGGACCCCCCGTTGTCCCCAGGGCCTATAGTGACACCGTGGGTACCCCCTTTATCCCATGAGCCCATTGTGACATCCTGGGGACCCCCTTGTCCCCAGGGCCCATTGTGACACCATGGGGATCGCTTTTGTCCCCGTGGCCCATTGTGACATCCCAGGACCCCGCGTTGTCCCCAGGGCCCATTCTGACATCCCAGGACCCCAAGTTGTCCCCAGGGCCCATTGTGACACCATGGGTACCCCCTTTGTCCCATGGGCCCATTGTGACATCCTGGGGACCCCCTTGTCGCCAGGGCCCATCATGGCACCGTGGGGACCCCCCTTTGTCCCCAGTGCCCATTGTGACATCCTGGGGACCCCCCTTGTCCTCATGGCTTATTGTGACACCCTGGGACCCCCTTTGTCCCCAGGGCCCATTGTGACGTCCCAGGACCCCCCATTGTCCCCAGGGACCATTGTGACATCCTGGGGATCCCCCTCTGTCGCCAGGGCCCACTGTGACACCGTGGGCACCGTCTTTGTCCCATGGGCCCATTGTGACCTTCAAGGGACCCCCCATTGTCCCCAGGGCCCATTGTGACATCCTGGGTACCCCCTTTGTCCCCAAGACCCATTGTGACATCCTAGTACCCCCCGCAGTCCCCAGGGTCCATTGTGACATCCTGGGGATCCCCGTTGTCCCCAGGGCCCATTGTGAAACCGTGGGGACCCTCTTGTCCCCAGGGCCCATCGTGGCACCGTGGAGACCCCCCCTTTGTCTCCAGTGCCCATTGTGACATCCTGGGGACCCCCTTTGTCCCCAGTGCTCATTGTGACAGGGTGGGACCCCCCTTGTACTCAGGGCCCATTGTGACATCCTGGGGACCCCCTTTGTCCCCAGGGCCCATTGTGACATCCTGGGGACCCCCCTTGTACCCAGGGCCCATTGTGACACCCTGGGACCCACTTTGTCCCCAGGGCCCATTGTGACGTCCCAGGATGCCCCATTGTTCCCTGGGCCCATTGTGAAATCATGGGGACCCCCTTTATCCCCAGGGCCTGTTGTGACATCCCAGGACCCCCCATTGTCCCCAGGGCCCATTGTGACATCCCAGGACCCCCCATTGTCCCCAGGGCCCATTCTGACACCATGGGGACCCCCTTTGTCCCCAGGGCCCATTGTGATATCCTGGCGACTCCCTTTGTCCCCAGTGCCCATTGTGACACCGTGGAGACCCTCCTTGTCCTCAGGGCCCATTATGACATTCAGGGGACTCCTCTTTGTCCCCAGGGCCTATTGTGACATCCTGGGGACCCCCCTTTTCTCCAGGGCCCATTGTGACGTCCCAGGACCCCCTGTTGTTCCCCGGGCCCATTGTGAAATCCTGGGGACCCCCTCTTTTTCCCCAAGGCCCATTGTGACATCCCACGACCCCCCATTGTCCCCAGGCCCCATTATGCACATCCTGCGGTCCCCCTTTATCCCCCGGCCCCATTCTGACACTGTGGGGACCCCCGTTGTCCCCAGGACCCATTGTGACATCCTGGGGACCCCCTTTGTCCCCAGGGCCTATTGTGACATCCCAGAATCCCCCATTGTCCCCAGGGCTCATTGTGACACCGTGGGGAACCCCCTTTGTCCCCAGGGCCCATTGTGACATCCTGGGCAGCCCCCTTTGTCCCCAGGGCCCATTGTGACATCCCAGGACCCCCCTTGTCTCCAGACCCCATTGTGACATCCTGGGGACCCTGTTGTCACAAGGGCCCATTGTGACACCGTGGGGACCCCCTTTGTCACTGGGGCCCATTGTGGCATACCAGGACTCCACTTTGTCCCCAGGGCCCATTGTGACACCGTGGGGACCCCTTTGTCCCCAGGACCCATTGTGACATCCCATGACCCCCCCTTGTCCCCAGGGCCCATTGTGACATCCTGGGGACCCCTTTGTCCCCAGGGACCATTGTGACAGGGTGTGACACCCCTTGTCTCCAAGGCCCATTGTGACATCATGGGGATCCCCCTTTGTCCCCAGGGCCCATTGTGACATCATGGGGATCCCGTTTGTCCCCAGGGCCCATTGTTACATCCTGGGGACCCCCTTTGTCCCCAGGGGCCATTGTGACATCCTGGGGACCCCCCTTGTCCCCAGAGCCCATTGTGACATTCAGGGGACCCTCTCTTTGTCTCCAGGGCCGATTGTGACATCCTTGGGACCTCGTTTGTCCCCAGGGCCCATTGTTGTACCATGGGGACCCCCTTTGTCCCCAGGGCCCATTGTGGCACCATGGTGAACCCCTTTGTCACTGGGGCTCATTGTGACATCCCAGGACCCCCCGTTGTCCCCAGGGGCCATTGTGACATCCCAGGACCCCCCGGTGTCCCCAGGGCCCATTGTGACATCCTGGGTCCCCCTTTGTCCCTGTCGAGGGTTAAGATTGCGGGGTGACAATCAAACCCTGGCAGATGTGTTGTCAACCTCCTCTGCCCCCCACTTCCCCCTTCTGCCCCTCCCTCTCCCCCCTTCCCACTCAGCACAGGCGATCGGGAGGGGAAGAAGCACAGAGGGGAGAGAGTTGGAAAAGTTCAAGATGTTTTACTGATGCTACTGATGAGAACAGAGAAAATAATACAAATATACAAAACCCATCTTGTAAGTCTGAGCAACTGCAGAGCCAGCACCCAAAGTCCTGGATCAGACTCTGCAGCCAACCGGAGCTGGATTCAGTCTCTCACTGGCCTCCGTTCGCAGGGACGACCAGCAAGGTCCTCTCCTGATGTCGGCCATGAGCAGAAGGGAAGGAAAAAGGCAAAAGGGAAGGAAAAGGGACGAGATTCTCGTGATCTCCCGCTTTTATATGAAGTATTCACGTGAACGGAATGTTATACACAGTTGGTCACCGGTTTCTCGTTGCCCCTCTCGCGAGATGTCCATCTGTGCTTGTCAATAAGTTTCCATTCCATTGCTGGGTTTGCCAAAACATGTGTCTGGTTCTCCAGGAAAATGCAGCTGACATGAAGGCTTTGGCTGACAGGCAAAATTCACTAAAAGAGAAACTTGTTTTTTACCAAAACCAGGACACCTGGGGACGCAGAGGCTGCTGAGACATGGAGATGGACTGGGACACGGGGGTGGGCTGGGACATAGAGATAGGCTGGGACATGGATGGCCTGGGTCACAGAGACTGCTGGGATGTGCAGACGGGCTGGGTCATGGGCACGAGTCAGAGCCAGCACAGGAGCAGGGAGGCTGGGGCAGCTCCATCCTGCAGACGTGCTTGTCCTGGCCATGCCAGCCATGGGATACGTGCCCCAGCACAGACACACACCCGTGGGACACACAGCTGGCCACAGGGACCCCAGAGACACACGCACGCCTCGTGCCATCATTCCAGTTCGTTGGTGGAGCCGTGGTGGTCACTGGTGTGGCGGTGGCGGTGGCCAAGGCTCTGCCGGTTCCGCAGACGCCAGTGCTGGGGTTGGCTCAGCGGCGGCGGCGCCGTGTCCCCCTGCGGCGGCGGCTGCTCCTGTACCGCCGGCGTCGGCTCCGCCCAGAGCGGCGGCCAGAGCGGCTCCGGTAGCGGCGCCGGCCGTGGCGGCGGCTGCAGCTGCGGCTCCTGCTTCGCCGGTACCGGGCCATGGTGGGGTGGCCGCCGCCCTGTGCTGCCAGAGGATGCCGCTCTGCACCCACGGCCCTGCTTTTATAGGGGTGCCTGGGCGGGGCCCTTGGTGACATCAGCAGTGACGTCACAATGCCCACTGTGGCAGTCGCACATCCCCCATGATCCGGAGCCTCCAACGGGGCAGTCGATGGCTCCTTAGCACCTTCTGTGTCCCACTGTGCCTGTCCCCACGTGCACACCGAGGGTGGCACCAAGGTGCTCACAGTCCAAACTGATCACTGTGTTTAAAAAGATAATCGAGGGGGAAGGGCAACCAAAGAGCCAGGAATCCATATTTCAAATAAATCAATAAGGTGAGAGGGTTGTTAATTAGATGAATGAGACAGGTAAACTGAGGCCAGCCCTGGGGAGTCTGTAACCCCTGCAGTGCCAAGCGCTGGGGAGCAGGGCAGGGAATGTGCAGCTGGGGTTGGTGGATGTGTAAGCGGGGGCTTTTTGTCCCATTCCCTGTGCTGTCTTTGGGTAGAACACCTGGTCTTGCCAAATCGTTTATAAAATACGCTTTGCTGAGAGATCCTGCCCGGGGCTGTTCTCTTGGCAAGGGGATTGTTTCCCACAGCAGGGTTTGGCAGCAGAAGGTGGGCAGGACAAGAGGGCCCATGAGGTCAGAAAGCACAGCAGAGCTGGAACGTGGGGTCACGGGCACCAAACCCAGCTCGGGTGGAGCCAAGAGGGTCCCCTTGTGTGCAGGGCCCAAAGCGCCATCTGTAGCATCTGCCCGTCCTTCTGAGCGCCCAGAGCCTCCCTCTTGGGGCCAAATCCTCATGTTTAGGGTCCCAACGCGTCTTTCATCACCCACGGCCTTTGGTCAGGGCCCGCAGCTTCATTTTCAGGTGGAGCCGCTGCCTGGCAACAACCGCCCGGAAGTCTGTGGACAGCCAGGGGATGAAATGCAGCCAATCACATTTGAGGAGGCGGGGCAAGTCATGTGATTGAAACGTAAGCAGCCAATCGAGCTTTGAGACCTGCAGGACAGTTGGCGACGGTTGAACAAACTGGGCAGCCCTCAGGGGCGGGCTGTGCTGGCTGCACCAATCACACCTGGTGGGAGTGCAGCACAGGGATGATTGACAAATGGTCTGACCAATCATTTGGTGGGGGGAGCCAGTGGGAAATCCCAGACAGCCAATCAGAGAAAAGAGCGGCTCAGGGAAGGCGGACACTGTGGGGGGAGTAACCCCTCAGGCCGCCAATCAGAGAGAGTATCACCTCAGGGCAGGGTGAGCCCCAAACCAGGACAGAATCACTGCCCAGGCAGCCAATCAGCTGCAGGATCAGCTCAGGGGAGGAGACTGACAGCCCTCCCGACCAATGGTGGCGCAGCCCAGGCTGAGCAGGCGGTTGCTCTGCAGGCGGCCAGCGTGAGCTTTGCCATGGCGCCCGTGGAGCTGCCGGAGGCCGAGCAGCGCCCGGCCCAGCCCTGGGGCCCTTTTTCCTCCCTCTGGGGCCCTGGAGATGTCTTGCTGCCTCTGGCCCAGGTGTGTGTGGGCTGCTCTGGCCTTGTTCTCCTGGGCGGGGGAGGGGGCAGGGGGCACTTGCTGGAGAGGAGCAGCTGGGGCTGGGGCTGGAGCTGGAGAGAGCAGGAGAAGGGGAAGCAGCTGGAGGGTGAAGTGCAGGGGATCCCCACAGCTGCTGCTGCAGCTGCACCAGAGACAGCTGCCCCTCTGGGTGAGGAAGAGTCCCTGTGAGCAGCCTCAGCAGAGCAGATCACAAACGTGCACCGCAGGGCCTGTGTAAGTGGGGAAAATCACTGTCCGGCCGTATAGTGTGTGTGTGTGTGGGGTGCGTCTGGGGAGCCTCGTGCTGTGAGAGCTGTCAGACACCCATGTGTTCTCTTAGGTGCAGGATGGACAAACGGCTGGAGCTACAGAATAGGAGGGGAGGGAAAGACAGGCAGACAGAAGTGCCTGAACTGCACAGCTTGCCTGGCAGTGCAGAGAGCAGGAACTGTGGTGAGTGCTGGGCCCTTGGGGTCATTTCATCCTGTTTTGTGCTCCCCTCCCTCCCTCCCTGCTCCCTCCTCTTTCCTACCGTGTCCTTCTCCCTCTTCATCTCTTCTCTCTCTGCCCCTCTCTGCTTCTTCCTCACCGTTTCCTCCACCCGTCTGCACCTCTGTGCAGGGTTTCTCGTATCTCCCTCTCTGTCTCCGCTGCTCTGTGCTTCTCATCATCCCTGGTTTCTCTTTGTCACCATTCTGCTCTGTTGCTGTGTCCTGCTCCCTGCCCCATCATTTCTCACTGTATCCCTCTGTCCTGCTCCCTGCACCTATTCCTGCCCCTCTTCTTTTTTACTCCCTCTCCATCTTGCTGCCCGCCCCAGGATTTTTTCCCCAATCTCTGTCCTGCCCCCAACCCTTGTTGTTCTTTCTCTCTCCTGCTCCCCTTCTGTCTTTCTGCCTGTCTTCCCTTTCCCGGCTGCTTCTTTCTCCAGCTCTGTCCAGATTACTGCCCCTCTTCCTTTTGATGTCTTTCTGTCCTGGTTTTCCTTCTGTCTCCCATCCCTGTTCCCAGTGCCATCCCTTCTCACTATATCACCCCTGTCCAGCTGGCTCTGCCTTTTCGTTGTCTTCTCTTCCTCTTTCCTGCTGCTCAGCCCTCTTTTCCTCTTTCTCCAGCTCCTTGCTGCATGTTTCCCCTTTCCAGTCTCTTCATTTGGATCCCCACTTTGCTTTATTTCTCACTCCCTTTGTTCTGTTCCCTGTCTTTCTTTTTGTCTCTCCATCTGTGCATCCCCCTCCCTGTCTTTCTCCAGCCCCTTCCTGCTTCTCCTCCTCCCCCCTCCCCATCCCTCTGTCCTGCTCATCAGCCCTGCTGGTTCTTCCTCCCTGTCTCATCCCAGCTCATTGTCCCTTTTTGCCTTCATCTCTCCGTCCTTTTCCCTGTGTGTTTGTTTCTCTCTCAGCTCCTCTGTCTTCTCTCTTGTCTGATTTGTCTCTTGCTGGTCCTCTGTCCTTCTCCCCAGCAGCTTCACCTGAATGGCCAGGTGTCCCTGCACTCTGGTGGTTCCTCATCACTGCCCTGGGCTGTGTCTGTAGGGCTGGGGATCATTTAGGAGCTGCTCTCCTTCTGCAGACAGCAGAGCCTGGTGCAGCTACAGCAGAGGTTGTTCTCAGCTGCTGCTTATGCAGCTCGTTGGAAGAGCAGCTGTGGGCCTTCTTTGGAACGGAGGTTTCTTGTTCTGTGCTTACTGCTCCTGGGGACCCTGCACAGGAGCGGTGTTGGGGTCTGCAGGGACGGGTGGGACCTGCTGTGATTCCTGGTGAATGTGAACTGAACTTGTCCTGATGTACTCGAATGAAAACAGACTGACTGGAGATGGTTTACTGCCCTGTTTCAGTTCCAAACTACATGTTTGGCACTGGAGAACATGAGACTTTGTGCTGCTTTCCAGATGTCAGCTGAGAACATCACTGCCTTTGGTACCAGGGCAGGTGGTCTGTGATCAGGGTTGCGGACTTGCATGGCAGTGCTTTAATGAACATTTTATGGTCTTGCCACTTCAAAGCCCTTCATTTTCCTAGAAATTTGAAGATGGCATTTCTCATTCGGAGGTTCAGACTTCGGTTGGACTTGATGTTGAATGGTCCATACAATGGGGTGCATAAAAGAAGAATCTCGCTTCCTTGTTGTTGTTGTTTTCTAACGCTGTCTGAATTTGGTAAGCAAGAGGAAGAGTGGCTTGCAGTGTCTGCTTTTGAGAGGAACGTATTCCTGACTGTCTCCATCTCTGTATGGTGAAGCTTTCTGCCTGCACTATGATTTTGCTGGGCTGTGAGGCTGTGTTGGAGCAGCAGAGCTCAGAAGTGGTGGCTTTAAAGGCATTGAAGCTGTGGTCAAACTAGCAGGAAAAGCTGGTTTCTTCCCAGAGAGCTGCCTGACAAATATAGCTACAAGTAAAGACCCTTGAAGTTGGCTTTTTTTATTTAAATTTACTATTAATATGTAGCTTTTGGGATTGATTGATTGATTGATTTCTGGGAAGCAAGAAGTGAGAGCCTGTGCACTCCCACAGGCAGAGCTGCCTCCCAAAATAGGTGCCCCCTTCTCCACTTCTGTTCCTTCCATGCTGGTGTAGCACAAGGCCATGCAGCAGTGTGCAGATGTGGTGATTCCAATGTGACTGTGAGGTCAGAGCCCCTCGGTGACGTGCTGTGCTGTGTCTTGGCAGCAGCAGCATCATGGGGCGAGCGTGGGGGCCATGGTCCTCACCCTGTTCCTCCTCCTGGTGTCCCTGCCAGCCCGGGACGCCCAGGCTGCTCCAGCCGAGCGCAGGGAGCAGGTGGGCGAGCAGGGGCAGCACCCAGCCCCGAGCAGCTCAGCAGGGCAGCAGTGGGGCCAGGGCTGGGGCTGGGGCCGGGAGAGCAGCCGGGCTGGGCCGGGCAGGGCGAGCCAGGCAGCACCAGGGTGTGGGCAGGGGGCAGACACCCGCAGGGAGGGGAGAGGGGCTGCGGCTGCTTCAGGGGCAGGTTCTGGGCAAGCAGGGGCTGGGAGTGCTGGCACAGGGCAGAAACCAGCACTGAGTCCCTGTGGGGCCCTCCCTGCCCCCCAGCCTCGTGCCACACGGCCCCATCCCAGGGCGCGCTTTGAGCCTTTGGGCCCATTTCAAATAAAGCTGGGATTGCTTTGGCTCTTTGGGCCACTTTAGAGCTAAACCTGGGCACATTTGTGCCCTTTGGGATCGTTTCTGCCTATATCTGGGAGTTCTTTGGTTTTCCAGTTTTGTTTATACCCAAATCTGGGGGTGTTTGGGCCATTTTTGGCCATTTTTTTACCCAAATCTGGGCATACTTCGACTCTTTGGTCCAGTTTCACCCTGAATCTGGGGATGTTATACCCCTTTTTGGCCAGTTTTGCTCAAATCTAGTGGTGCTTTGGTTTTTTCTGCCTCTCTTGACCCGATATACTCAGGTGCTTTTGCCCATTTTTTCCCCTGATATGGGCACTGTGATCCCAAATATGGGATGTTTTCATGTTTGCCGACAGCTTTGCACCCAAGTGTGGATGTTTTTGCCTCTTTGGGCCACTTTTTGCCCAAATACTCAGATTGTTTTGCCTGTGTTGACCAATTTAGCCCCCAAATATTTGGAATATTTTGTCATTTTGCCAGTTTTTTCCCCAAATACGGCTATTTTTCTGCAAGATATGGGCACTGTTGTCCTAAATATGTTGTGTTGTGTTTTGTTTCTTCTCTCTTGTCTATGTCCTCTTTTACCTGGAATGCAGGAGTGTTGCTCGGTGAGCCTGGAAACCTCTCTGATCTGTGCTTGACTCCAGGACATGGCCTTGGCAGAGTTGATCGAGCTTCTCAGCTGGGTCCTGGTTAGGAGCCTTGGGCTGTCCCAGAGGTGAGTTGTCACTGTCTGTCTGCTTGAGCGAATAAACACTCGTGTTTTAATAGGTTATTCGTGTGTGATTGTACCCAAGATCCTCTCAGAGGCTTTCCAAAAGCTTTTTGTGCCTTGGTGGTATTACACAGACAAGTCATGAATGTTCAATTTGCCTGAAAACCTGCTAGGTCTCAGCAAAAAGGTCACCCGTGCTCTGTTTCTAGCTGTGGGAACACACACCTCTGTATGTGTCTCGTGTCATTATCTCACCCTCTCCCATCACAGCAGGTGACTGAGGAAGCAGGAGATCACAACGTGCCATGGAAGCTCCCACCCGTGTTTGACTCCCTGTTTGGTTCCTGCAGTCCATGCTGATCAAGCCTCTTGGTGTAATCCTGTTCCTGAGCCTGAGGGGAATCGCAGGGGTAAGTGTTCAGTGTTCATTGGTTACTGGCCTTTTGCGTTTGTTAGTATTTGGTTTATTATTTGTGAACGTTTTCTTGCAATAGTTGAGCCTTGCAGTAGCCAGCAGGCTCTGATTTAGGAGAAACATGGATGATCATTTTTTGCCCTGGTGCTCCATGCTCCCACGTTAGTGTGGGTTTCCTTTTGTGTGTGTGAGAGGTCTCCTGGTCAGAAGGCCCTGAGAGGCCCCGTGTTGGTCCATCTGGTCCTTGAGGGGTGTTGCGTGTGGCCTGGACACAGTAGTTTGGAAGCTGCCAGGTCCCAGACAAGGGGTCTGCAGCCCCTCTGCAGCTTTGGCAATTTCAGCATGCGTCTGGGTCCCGTGTTGTTGCCCGACCCCTGTCCAGGCGCTGCAGGTCATTTCACAACGTGAAATGGAAACGCTTTTCCTTTCTGCTCGATTCCAGCCGTCCCTGTAGGCAGCGGCTCCTTGACTGCTTCACCTGAGTGTGTCCGTGAGCCTCGGGGCGATCCCACAGGTACGACCTGGGAACAAATGAGCGTTTCCATGTTAATTTTCCGTTCCTGTGAAATTTAGCTTGCTGCTTTCTTGGCTGACGCTCGGTCACGCAGAGGGGAAGTGGGTCCAGCTCAGTGCTGTGCCCCAGAGGGCTCTGCCTTGCAAAGCTCTTTGCCAACTGCTCCATCTCTGCGCCGCTCGCAGTGCCGGCTGCCGAGGCAGCAGCAGGTTGGGGCTGAGTTTAGAGCTGGGTGAGCTCCAGGGAGTCCTTTCTCCTGACAGCTCCAGGCCTGCTTAGTGGCCACTGCAAGTGCTGGATAAATGTTGGCAAGATGCTCCTGACTGGAAGGAGAGAGGAGCTGCCACTGGGATGGGTTTGGATCCTGCGGTGGCTCACGGAGGTGGCCATTGCGGAGGGGCGGTGTGAGCTCTGGTGCTGCTGTCTCCAGGTTGGATCACCAGACCACCGTGCTGGTTCACCAGATCTTTGGCAGATCCCTGTGCTCCCGTGGTGAGCGCCGGCTGCCAGGTCCTGGGCCTGTGACTCTCAGGGCAGTGGTTTCCCTGAGAGCCTTGGAGCAAAAACCTTTTGGGAAAACTGCTGAGTGTGTGTAACTTCTCCAGAGCTGCAGCTGGTCAGTCTGGATGTTCCTGTGGGTTGTGGGGTGTGTTGTGGTGATGGAAAATGCTGTTGGCTGTGGGCCCCAGCTCTTTGCCACCAGCTGAAGAACCCACGTTGGCAGTTACGGAGCAGCACTTGCTGTCCCAGCACGCAGTGGAATTGCACGCTGTGAATCCTGGTGCCGACATCCCAGAGCCCAAAGCTGGAGAGGGGGAACACGGCAGCTGCCTGTGCTGTGCTGGGGTGGTGTTGGGTGCAGGTGTTGTGCCAGGGTGTGCTTACTGCTCTTGCTCTTGCAGTGAAGTTCTCAGTGTGCAGGAGCATCTGGGAGACCTCTGACCCCTTCCTGGACCTGGCGCTGGAGATCAGGTACTGGGGCAGGGTCTGGGTGGGGGGAGCTCTGCTCTCACAGGGGATGTTCCTGCAGCTGCACCGTTCCTGCTCTCAAGGCTGCTTAACTGCCAGTGTCAGGCAGGGTGTGGGCAAGAGGGAAGCAGCTGCTGTTGTTGTGCTGCCTCTGTCTGGCAAAGCAGAGCCCGTTGCCTGAGCATGAGCCACGACTCCTCCAGTGAGGCTCCGCGCTGTGGGGGACAGTGCAGCCGTCCCTCATGGCGTGCTGGCCAGGGCCTGGCTGGGGGCAGCCTCAGGGTGTTGGTGCAGTCTGTGGCCCTGTGCTCATGTTCTGTTTTATCTCTTGGGGCCAGCGCCTCTGATCAGGTGAAAAAAGCTGTGACCAACAGACCCGTGTCTTCCCCAGTGACAGGCCAGGTGAGTCCTGAAGGCTGTTCAGGGCCAGAGCACCATGTCACCACTACCAGCCAAGAAGCTGGTGTTTTGTGCCAAAAAGTGAGTCTGAGCTTCTGCCTGGGGTCTTCAATAGGTGCCTTGTGTCTTGTGATCTGGAGATTGTGTTGGGGACAGTGTAGACCAGATGCTGGGTGTCTTGCTCAGCTGGAGGCAGACAGGGAGAGCCCCTCAGCCCCAGGGCTGCAGCAATTGCTCTGGTTTGGGGTGCAGGGCCAGGTCCCTGCTGTTGTTCCCATCCCGGATTAAGGCTGGAGGAACGCCTCCTGTCTTCTTGCTCAGGACAGAGGGGCAAGTCCAGGGGGGTGCCAGGAGGAAGAGGGGGGCTCCTGACCTGGCCTTCAGATCATGTCAGCCTCTTTTCCTGTTCTGCAGGCTGTCCTCATCTGCACTGCATCAGGCAAATCCTGAAAAGCCGACCTTCAGCTGCGTCCTCAGCTCAGCCTTTTGGCTCCCAGCTGTCTTAGGGTTAGGATTTACAGTAAAGGTTAGAGTTAGGGTAAAAATTAGGGCTTAGTTTAAGGGTTAAGTTAGGGTTAGATTTAGAGTTAGGGTTAGGATTAGGTTTAGGTTTAGCATTTAGATAAGGGTTAGGTTTTAGTTAAGGTTGAGGGTTAGTGTTAGGTAAGGTTTTGGGTTAGGGGATAGAGTTAGGGTTAGAGTTTGGGATAGGCTTAGGGAGCATGGTTAGGGTTTTGAGTGAGGGTTATGGGTCAGGTTTTGGGTTAGACTTAGTGTTAGAGTTAGGATTAAACTTTGGGCAAGAGGTTAGAGCATAGCGTTAAGGGTTAGGATTAGAAGTTTGTGATTGGGTTCTATGAGGTTTAAGTTAGGGTTAAGTAGTAGGGTTAAGGTATAGGGTTCGATTTAGGGTAAAGGGAAGTGTTAGGAGTTACAGTTAGGGTTAGGCTTAGGAATTAGGGAGTGGGGTTAGACTTTGGGGTTACGGGTTTGATTTATGTTTAAGGGGGAGGGTTAGATCGAAGGTTAGAAATAGGGTTAAACGTAGGGCAAGGGTCAGAGTTAGGGTTAGAATTACTGTTAGGGTTAGGAGTATGTGTTTCAGTTAGGTGATGTTTCGGATTAGGGTTATGTGTTAGAGTTAGGCTTTAGGGTTAGGAATTATGGTTAGTGCTAGACTTAGGAGCTAGGGATTAGTCTGAGAGTTAGGATTTTAGGTTCGGGCATGTGTTTGCATTTGGGTTTAGGTTAGGTGTTCATGTGTTAGGGTTAGGATTTGATTAGTGTTAGGGATAGAGAGTAGTGTCAGTGGAAGTGGTTGGGGTTAGGGGTTGGTTTGAGGAAGTAGGGCTGGGGTTAGGGTTACGTTTGGGTTAGAGTTAGTGGTAGGGTCAGGGTTTGATTAGGATTAGGGTTAGAGTTAAGGTGAGGGGTTTTGGGTGAGGGATAGAGTTTGGTTTTAGGTTTAGGCATAGATTTCTGATTAGAGTAAGAGGGCTAAGCATTAGGTTTAGAGTTGGAGTTAGGGGTAGAGGTTGGTCTTCGATTTAGCCTTGCTTTAGGATTACAGTAAGTGATTGGACTAATATTAGAAGTTTAGATGAAGGGATAGGTGTTAGGGTTAGGGTTATTATTAGGGTTTGATTAGGATTAGGTTTAGGGCTTATGGGTAGGGATGTGGTTAGTGATAAGGGTTAGTATTAGGGTTAATGTTAGGAGTAAGGATTAAGGTTAGGGGTTAGGGAATAGTGTTTGTGTAAGCAGTAAGACTTCAGGTTTAGGGGGAAAGGGTAGGAATATGGTTAAGGTTGGCATAGGGTTAGGAGTTTGGGTTAGGATTAGGCTTAGGTTTTGGAGTTTGGGTTAGGGTTAGGCTTAGGAGTTTGGGTTAGGCTTAGTCTTAAGCTTAGGAGTTTGGTTTAGGCTTAGACTTAGGGTTAGGAGTTTGAGTTAGGATTTAGGGTTAGTCTTAAGGCTAGGAGTTTGGGTTAGGAGTTTCCGTTAGGGTTAGGCTTAGTGTTAGGAGTTTGGGTTAGGGTTCGGCTTGGGCTTAGGCGTCTGGGTTGGGCTTAGGCGTCTGGGTTGGGCTTAGGCGTCTGAGTTGGGCTTAGGCGTCTGGGTTGGGCTTAGGCTTAGAGTTAGGAGTTTGGGTTAGGGTTAAGGGATTGGGATAAGGGTTAAGAGATTGGGTTAAGGTTAAGGGATTGGGTTAGGATTGGGTTTACGGTTAGGAATTAGGCTTAGGTTTAGGATTAGGATTAGCGTTATGGTCTGGGTTAGGAGTTGGGGTTAGGAATCTTAACCCTCGACAGGGACAAAGGGGGTCCCCAGGATGTCACAATGGGCCCTGGGGACAATGGGAGTCCCCAGCATGTCACAATGGGCCCTGGGGACAAGGGGGGGTCCTTGGATGTCACAATGGGCCCCAGTGACAAAGGGATCCCCCATGGTGCCAAAATGGGCCCTGGGGACAAAGTAAAGTCCTGGAATGTCACAATGGGCTCTGGGGACAATGGGGGGTGTCCAGGATGTCACAATGGGCCCTGAGGACAAGGCGGGGTCCCCATGGTGTCACAAAACAACGTCCTCAGGGATATGGGTCAGTGCCAGGGGTGGGTTATGCTTGGCCTCCATGACCTCGAGGGTCTTTTCCAACCAAAATGAGTTTTTAGGGTTTATCCCAAATGATGGGAACCCCCGCTTCCAGCTCTGCTCTTTACCAAACACCTTTTAGAGGATGAAGAGGAAGGAGACGCAACACCTCAGCATACGGAGGGTCTTCCCCAAAGGGGTGGTCTGGGGCATCCAAAACACAAGGGGTGGTGTGGACATCCGAAGCACAAGGGGTGGTCTGGGGTATCCAAAACACAAGGGGTGGTGTGGGCATCCAAAGCACAAGGGGTGGTCTGGGGCATCCAAAACACAAGGGGTGGTGTGGGCATCCAAAGCACAAGGGGTGGTCTGGGCCATCCAAAGCTCTCCTGGAGCGACTGCTGCTTCTTCTTGCTTTCCATCAGCTTCTTGATGTCTTCCCGCATGGGGCCACGCTCGTCATCTTCATCATCTTCATCATCTTCATCATCTTCATCATCTTCGTCATCTTCGTCATCTTCGTCATCTTCACCATCAGATTCAGAGGATTCTGGAGGAGCGAACAGTGAGAAATGGGCTGGGGAGGGTCCAGCACCGGCCCTGGCTCTTCCTGCCCAGCATCCCAGGCCCATCCCCAGCTGCTCCAGCTTCATCCAAAAGAGGTGGCGAGCTCCAAAAACTCAGTGGCTCCTCCAAGAGCGTCCAATGGGAAGAGGCCCCAGGCAGAGAAGTCGTGGGCTCAAAAGAAAGCACCACGTTCCGAGGATCTCCAGAAGATCCCTGGCCTGCTCCAGGAGATCCCCATCATCAACAAGATGAGGTCGGCCGTGTTGTTTTCAAAGGCGAGGAGGAGCTCAAGGGCCCTCAGCATCGGGGCTCGCGTGCGGTTATGAGAGGGCAAGGAGGGAAGGAAGGAGGGAAGGAAGGAAGGAGGGAAGGAAGGAAGGAGGGAAGGAAGGAAGGAGGGAAGGAAGGAAGGAGGGAAGGAGGGAAGGAGGGAAGGAAGGAAGGAGGGAAGGAAGGAAGGAGGGAAGGAAGGAGGGAAGGAAGGAAGGAAGGAGGGAAGGAAGGAAGGAGGGAAGGAAGGAAGGAAGGAGGGAAGGAAGGAAGGAAGGAAGGAGGGAAGGAGGGAAGGAAGGAGCCGGGGGTTCCCATCATTTGGGATAAACCCTAAAAACTCATTAATCACTTTGGTTGGAAAAAACCACCCACCTCCATAGGACCCCATAGGGACCCATAGAGACCATAGAGGCCCATAGGGAGCCACAGAGCCCCATGGAACCCCATAGAGACCCATAGGGACCGTAGAGCCTGTAGAGACCCATAGGGACCCATAGAGACCCATAGAGCTCCATAGGACCCCATAGGGACCCATAGAGACCATAGAGGCCCATAGGGAGCCACAGAGCCCCATGGAACCCCATAGAGACCCATAGGGACCGTAGAGCCTGTAGAGACCCATAGGGACCCATAGAGCTCCATAGGACCCCATAGGGACCCATAGAGACCATAGAGGCCCATAGGGAGCCACAGAGCCCCATGGAACCCCATAGAGACCCATAGGGACCCATAGAGACCCATAGGGACCCATAGAGAGGGAGGGGTTTAGGACCCTGGGGGTTCCATAGAGACCCATAGAGCATCAAGGAGCCCCATAGGGACCCATAGAGCCCCAAAGAGCCCCATAGGGACCCACAGACACCCAAGGAGCCCCATAGAGACCCATAAGGACCCATAGGGACCCATAGAGCCCCATAGAGGCCCATAGGAAACCACAGAGCCCCATGGAACCCCATAGGGACCTATAGAGACCCATAGGACCCCATAGAGATCCAAGGAGCCCCATAGAGCTCCATAGGGACCCATAGAGACCCATAGGGACCCATAGAGAGGGAGGGTTTTAGGACCCCGGGGGTTCCTGCTGGGCTCAACTATGGCAAGAAAACCTTAACGAATAATTAACCGAATATTAATGAATGCAAAAGGCCAGGAACCAATGAAGAGTGAGCACTGAGCCCTGGGACAGCGGGGACAGCGGGGACAGGGACAGCGGGAATGTGACCCTGGGACCCATTGACCCCGTTGACTCCCATTGACCCCATTGATCCCCATTGACCCATTGATCCCCATTGACCCCCATTGACCCCATTGACCCCCATTGATCCCCATTGATCCCCATTGACCCCATTGACCCCATTGACCCCATTGACCCATTGATCCCCATTGACCCCCATTGACCCCCATTGACCCCATTGACCCCCATTGACCCATTGACCCCATTGACTCCCATTGACCCCATTGACCCCATTGACCCATTGATCCCCATTGCCCCCCATTGATCCCCATTGACCCATTGACCCCATTGACCCATTGATCCCCTTTGACCCCATTGACCCATTGACCCATTGATCCCCATTGACCCCATTGAGCCATTGAGTCATTGACTTCATTGACCCCCCATTGACCCCCATTGCCCCCCATTGACTCCCATTGCCCCCATTGACCCCGTTGACCCATTGATCCCCATTGCCCCCCATTGACTCCCATTGACCCCATTGACCCATTGACTCCCATTGCCCCCCATTGACCCCATTGCCCCCCATTGACTCCCATTGCCCTCATTGTCCCATTTCAGGTAAAAGAGGACATAAACAAGAGAGAAAAAACAAAACACAACACATTTGGGCACTCCTGGGTCCTTTGGGGCACTCCTGGGTCCTTTGGGGCACTCCTGGGTCCCTCCTGAACTCCTGGGTCCTTTGGGACACTCCTGGGTCCCTCCTGAACTCCTGGGTCCTTTGGGGTACTCCTGGGTCCCTTGGGGTACTCCTGGGTCTCTCCTGAACTCCCCAGAGACCCCCATAATTTCCCCCTTAGGGACCCAGGAGTGCCCCATAGTGACCCATAAGTGACTCATGGAGCCCCCTAAGTGCGTTCGGGTCCCTTCGGGTGAGTTCGGGCCCCACTCGGGTCCCTTCGGGTCCCTTCGGGTGTGTTCGGGTCCCCTCGGGTCCCTTCGGGTGCGTTCGGGTGCGTTCGGGTGCGTTCGGGCCCCACTCGGGTCCCTTCGGGTGCGTTCGGGTCCCTTCGGGTGCCTTAGGGTCCCCTCGGGTGCGTTCGGGCCCCACTCGGGTCCCTTCGGGTGCGTTCGGGTCCCTTCGGGTGCGTTCGGGTCCCTTCGGCTCCCTTCGTGTATCTTCGGCTCCTCTCGGAGCCGCCTCCGCGCATGCCACGCACAGTGGGCGTGGCCGCGCACCCCCCCGCCGCTTCCCATTGGCCGCCTCCTGAGGAAGGGGGCGTGGCCTCGCTCGCAGCCGCCGCCGCGGCGGGAAACGATCGTGAGGCGGAAAAAGGGGGAGAAAGTGGGGGGGGGGGGGGGGGGGGGGGCGGGGAGGAAGAGGAGGGGCCGGGGGGGGAGCGGAACACGGGTTTTGGGGTAAAAAGGGGGGGATTTGGGAGTTTGGCGCCTTTTGGGGCACTTTCGGGTGGGTTCGGGTCCCTTCGGGGAGACTTCGGGCCCCTTCGGGTGGGTGCGGGTCCACTCGGGTGGGTTCGGGCCCCTTCGGGTGGGTTCGGGCCCCTTCGGGTGGGTTCGGGTCCACTCGGGTGGGTTCGGGTCCCTTCGGGTGCGTTCGGCTCCACTCGGACCCCTTCGGGAAGACTTCGGGTGCGTTCGGCCCCGGCCGGGACTCGGGCGCCGTTCGGCTCCGCTCGGGCGCCGTTCGGCTCCGCTCGGGCCCATTCGGCTCCGCTCGGGCGCCGCTCGGCTCCGCTCGGGCCCATTCGGCTCCGCTCGGGCGCCGTTCGGCTCCGCTCGGGCCCATTCGGCTCCGCTCGGGCCCATTCGGCTCCGCTCGGCTCTTTCCGTCTCCGCTCGTTTTCCCGCGCTTTCCCTCAGAGCGCGAAGCGAAGCGCGGGGACCCCCGGGGCCGCTTTTTTCGCGCTTTTCCCGAGGTGACAACAGCGGGGGCTTTGGGGACACAGCTCGGGGAGCATCACCGGGAGGGTTTTGGGTTGAAAAAGCGCTATTTTGGGTCGATTTTGAGGTGGTTTGTGGCCCTCCCGGCGGGGCAAGATGGCGGTTGCGGACATCGAGGGGCTGCTGGGTGAGTAATGAGGGGGAATTAGGGGTGATTAGCGCGAATTAGGGGGTAATTAGGGGGCAGTGGGGATATGGGGGGGTGGGGGGGGTGTTAATTAGCGCTGCTGAGGGTGTTAATTGTTAATGAATGCAGAGGAGGAGCCGTTGCAGGAGCTGCACCCCGGGCTGGCCCCGCTGAGGGGGATTGGGGGGGTGGGAGCGGAGCTGGAGAGGGAGGTGAGACAGGTAAGGGGGCATTGGGGACAATGGGGACAATGGGGGTGGTGGGGACATTGGGGTCAGTGGGGTGAATGGGACATTGGGGGTAATGGGGATCAATGGGGTCAATGGGACATTGGGGTCAATGGGGTGAATGGGACATTGGGGGTAATGGGACATTGGGGTCAATGGGGTGAATGGGACATGGGGGTGAATGGGACATTGGGGTCAATGGGGACATTGGGGGGAATGGGACATGGGGGTGAATGGGGACAATGGGGGGACACTGGGGTCAATGGGACATTGGGGGCAATGGGGTGAATGGGACATTGGGGTCAGTGGGGACAATGGGGGGACATTGGGGTCAATGGGGTGAATGGGACATTGGGGGTAATGGGGATCAATGGGGTCAGTGGGGTGAATGGGACATTGGGGTCAATGGGGGTGGTGGGGACATTGGGGTCAATGGGGTGAATGGGACATTGGGGTCAGTGGGGACATTGGGGCCAATGGGGTGAATGGGACATTGGGGTCAATGGGGGGACATTGGGGTCAATGGGGGTGATGGGGACATTGGGGTCAATGGGCTCAATAGGACATTGAGGTCAATGGGACATTGGGGGTGAATGGAGATCAATGGGGGTCAATGGGACATTGGGGACAATGGGGGGACATTGGGGGCAATGGGGGGACATTGGGGTGAATGGGGATATTGGGGTATTGGGGATATTGGGGTCACTGGGGGGACATTGGGGCCAATGGGGTGAATGGGACAATGGGGGCCAATGGGGTCAATGGGGTGAATGGGACATTGAGGTCAATGAGGACAATGGGAGGACATTGGGGTGAATGGGGATATTGGGGTGGTGGGGACATTGGGGTCAATGGGGTCAATGAGGGGCAATGGGGATCAATGGGGCCAATGGGGGTCAGTGGGACATTGGGGTCAATGGGGGTAATGGGGACATTTGGGACAATGGGGACATTGGGGATGTTGGGGAAAATTGGGGTCAATGGGGGCATTGGGGTCAATGGGGACAATGGGGTGAATGGGACATTGGGGCCAATGGGGGGCAATGGGGACCAATGGGGGCAATGGGGTGAATGGGACATTGGGGTCAATGGGACATTGGGGACAATGGGGGTGGTGGGGACATTGGGGTCAATGGGGTGAATGGGACATTGGGGTGAATGGGACATTGGGGTCAATGGGGACAATGGGGGGACATTGGGGTCAATGTGACATTGGGGTGAATGGGGATATTGGGGTAATGGGGTCAATAGGGGTCAATGGGGGTAATGGGGACATTTGGGACAATGGGGACATTGGGGATGTTGGGGGAAAATTGGGGTCAGTGGGGGCATTGGGGTCAATGGGGACAATGGGGGGACATTGGGGTCAATGGGGTGAATGGGATATTGGGGTCAATGGGACATTGGGGACAATGGGGGGACATTGGGGTCAATGGGGTGAATGGGACATTGGGGTCAATGGGGACAATGGGGGGACATTGGGGTCAATGGGGTGAATAGGACATTGGGGTCAATGGGACATTGGGGACAATGGGGGGACATTGGGGTCAATGGGACATTGGGGTCAATGGGGACAATGGGGGGACATTGGGGTCAATGGGACATTGGGGTGAATGGGGATATTGGGGTAATGGGGTCAATGGGACATTGGGGTCAATGGGGATATTGGGGTCAATGGGACATTGGGGTCAATGGGGGGACATTGGGGTCAATTGGGACATTGGGGTCAATTGGGACATTGTGGTGAATGGGGGACATTGGGGGCAATGGGGACATTGGGGTCAATGGGATGAATGGGACATTGGGGTCAATGGGGACATTGGGGCCAATGGGGTGAATGGGACATTGGGGGCAATGGGGGTCAATGGGGGGACATTGGGGTCAATGGGGGGACATTGGGATCAATGGGGACATGGGGGTCGATGGGGGAACATTGGGGCCAATGGGGTGAATGGGACATTGGGGGGCAATGGGGGTCAATGGGATATTGGGGTCAATGGGGTGAATGGGACATTGGGGTCAATGCGAAATTGGGGGGAAATTGGGGGTCAATGGAACATTGAGGGTATTGGGGACATTGGGGATCAATGGGAGTCAATGGGGACATTGGGATCAATGGGGTCAATGGGACATTGGCGGCTCAGGGTGACCCCGCTGACCTCTGGTGACCCCCAGGCATGGGCGGGGCTGGCGCTGGCCCGCAGCCAATGGCTGCGCTGGGAGGGGCTGTGGGCGGGGCTTCAGGAGCTGCTGCGCCAGGACCCGGCGGTGAGTGCCCCAAACCCCCAAAATCATGCCCCCCTGAAACGCTGCACTTCAAAACCCTGCACCCCTAAATCCTTCCCCCAAAACCCTGCCCCCCCAAACCCTACACCCCAAGGTCCTTCCCCCACCTCCTGGAACCCTAAACCCTGCACCCCAAAGAATTCCCTCCCAAACCTTGCACCTCCAAATCCTGCACCTCAAAGGCCTGGAAACCCAAGCCCTTCAACCCCATCCCTGCAACACCAAATCCTGTACCCCAAACCCAGCACCCCAGAATCCTGCACCCCAAATCCTGCCTGCCAAACCTTTCACTGCAAACCCCTGCACCCCGAGGTTGTGCTGCCCTAAACACTGAACCCCCAAATCCTGCAGCCCCAGATCCTTGCCTCCCAAAACTCTGCACCTCCAAATCCTGCACCCCAAATCTCTCACCCCCAAATCCTCCCCCCACCACCCTGCAGCCTCAAATCCTTCACCCCCATCCCCTGCACCCCAAAACTCCACACCTCCAAATCCTGAACCCTGAAACCCCGCACCCCCAAATCCTGAGCCCCAGTCCTGTGCACCCCACACTCTGCAACCTTAAATTTCCCCCCAAGCCCCTGCACCCCAAACGCTGCACTCTTAGACCTGACTTCTAAACCCTGCACCCCCAAACAGTGCACCCCCAAATCCTGCACCCCTAATCCTCCACCCTCTTAACACTGCACCCCCAAAACCTGAACCACCAAATCTTTCACCCCCAAAACCTCCCTCCTCCAAACCCTGCACTTCAAAATGCTGCACCCCCAAATCCTTCTCCCCAACACCCTGCACCCCCAGATCCTGACCCCAAAAGCCTGCACCCCAAATCCTGTACCCCAAAGCCCTGCACTCTCAAATCATACATGCCCAGAACGTGCACCCTAAACTGTGCACCCCAAAATCCTAAACCCCTTAACCCTGCACCCCCAAATCCTCCAGACCCATGTGCCGAACCCAGCACCCCAAAATCTACCCCCCAAAACCTACATCCCCAAATCCTGCACCCCCAGGTCCTGAACAGCCAAAATCTGCACCCCCAATTCTGCCTCCCCAAGACCTGCACCCCCAATTCTGCCTCCACAAGACCTTCACCCCCAGTCCCTGCTCCACTAAATCCTACACCCCAAACCCTGCACCCCCAACCTCCTGTACCCCAAATCCTGCCCCCACAAGTTGCACCCCAAAACCCTGCTACCTCACATCTTGTACCCCCAAATCCTTCCCCCAAAATTCGACACCTCCAAATTCTAAACCCTTAAACCCTGCATCCCCTGCTGCTCCAAACCCTGCACCCCCAAATCCTCCAGACCCACATCCCGATCTCCCAAACCCTGCACCCCACAACCCTGCACCTCACAACCCCTTCACCCCCAAATCCTGCACCCCCAGCCCTACCCAATAAAATTTCCACCCCCAAATCCTGCCCTACCAAGCCCTCCACCCCAAGCCCCTGCACCCCAAGATCCTGCACCCTAAACCCTGCACCCCCATATCCTCCTTCCCCAAACCCTGCACCCCAAAACACTGCACTCCAAACCACTGCACCCCTAAATCCTGCAACCCCAAATCCTGGCCCCCAAACCCGGCACCCCAAACTCCTGCACCCAAATATCCTACTGCCCTAAACCCTGAACCCCCAAATCCTGCACCCCTGGAACCTGCAACCCCAGACTCTGCAGCCACAAATCAGGCCCCGCAAAATCCTTGCACCCCCAAATCCTGCACCACCTAATCCTCCAACCCCCTAATACAACCCCCTAAACCCTTCTCCCCAGGGTCCATTGTGACACCCTGGGGATTCCCCTTGTCCCCAGGGCCCATTGTGACACCATGGGGGACCCCCTTCTCACTGAGGACCCATTGTGACACCATGGGGACCTCCCCTTGTCCTCAGGGCCCATTGTGACATCCTGGGGACTCCCCTTTGTCCCCAGGGCCCATTGTGACATCCCAGGACCCCCCTTTGTCCCAAGGGCCCATTGTGACACCTTTGGAATCCCCGTTGTCCCCAGAGCCCATTGTGACATCCTGGGAACCCCCTTTGTCCCCAGGGCCCATTGTGACATCCTGGAGACGCCCTTTGTCCCCAGAGCCCGTTGTGACATCTAAGGACCCCCCAATTGTGCCCAGGGCTCATTGTGACATCCCAGGACCCCCCATTGTCCCCAGGGCCCATTGTGACGTCCCAGGCCCCCCCTTTGTCCCCAGGGTCCATTGTGAGATCCTGGGGACCCCCCTTTGTCCCTAGGGCCCGTTGTGACATCCTGGGGACCTCGTTTGTCACTAGGGTCCATTGTGGCACCATGGGGATGCCCTTTGTCCCCAGGACCCATTGTGACATCCTGGGCACCCCCTTTGTCCCCAGGGCCTATTGTGACAGGGTGGGGACTCCCTTTGTCCCTAGGGCCCATTGTGACATCCTGGGGACCTCGTTTGTCCCCAGGGTCCATTGTGGCACCATGGGGACCCCCTTTGTCCCCAGGGCCCATTGTGACATCACAGGACCCCCTTTGTCCCCAGGACCCATTGTGACATCCTGGGCACCCCCTTTGTCTCCAGGGCCCATTGTGCCATCCTGGGGACCCCACATTGTTCCCAGGACCCATTGTGATGTCCACAATGGCCCCGTTGTCCCAAGGGGTCATTGTGACATCCTGGGGACCTCCTTTGTCCGCAGGGCCCATTGTGACGTCCCAGGACCCTCCATTTTTCCAAGAGCCCATTGTGACATCCTGGCGACCCCGCTTTTTCCTCAGGGCCCATTGTGGCACTATGGGGAGCCCCTCTGTCTCCAGGGCCCATTGTGACATTTAGGGGACTCCTCTTTGTCCCCAGGGCCCATTGTGACATCCTCAGGACCCCCCTTTGTCCCCAGGGCCCATTGTGACACCATGGGGATCTCCCTTGTCCCCAGGTCCCATTGTGACATCCCAGGACCCCCCTTTTTCCCCAGGGCCCATTGTGACTTCCTGGGGACCCCCTTTGTCCCCAGGGCCCATTTTGGCACCATAGGGACGCCCTTTGTCACTGGGGCCCATTGTGACATCCCAGGACACCCCTTTGTCCCCAGGGCCCTTTGTGACATTCAGGGGACCCCTCTTTGTCCCCAGGGCCCTTTGTTGCATCCTGGGGTCCCCCCTTGTCCCCAGGGCCCATTTTGACATTCAGGAGAGCCCTCTTTGTCCCCAGGGCCTGTTGTGACATCCTGGGGACCCCCCCTTGTCCCCAGGGCCCATTGTGACGTCCCAGGATCCCCCATTGTCTGCAGGTCCCAATGTGACACTCAGGGGACCCCACTTTGTCCCCAGGGCCCACTGTGATGTCCTAGGACCTCCCTTTGTCCCCAGGGCCCATTGTGACACCATGGGGACCACCCCTTTCTCCCCAGTGCCCATTGTGACATCCTGGGGACCCCACTTGTCCCCAGAGCCCATTATCACATCCTTGGGACCCCTTTGTCCCCAGGGCCCATTGTGACGTCCCAGGACCCCCCATTGTCCCCAGGGCCCATTGTGACACCGTGGGGACCCCCTCTGTCCCCAGAGCCCATTGTGACATCCTGGGGAGCCCCCTTTGTCCCCAGGGCCCATTGTGACATTTCTGGACCCCCCACTGTCTCCAGGGCCCATTGTGAACATCCTGGGCTGCCCCTCTTTGTCCCCAGGGCCCATTGTGACATCCTGGGCTGCCCCTCTTTGTCCCCAGGGCCCATTTTGACACCATGGGGACCCCCTGTTGTCCTCAGGGCCCATTGTGACATCCCAGGACCCCCAATTGTCCCCAGGGCCCATTGTGACATCATGGGGAACCCTCTTGTCACTGGGGATGCATTGTGACACAATGGGGACCCCACCTTTGTCTCAAGTGCCCATTGTGACATCCTGGGGACCCCCTTTATCCCCAGGACCCATTGTGACGTCCCAGGACCCCATTTGTCCCCAGGGCCCATTGTGACATCCCAGGGCCCCACTTTGTCCCCAGGGCCCATTGTTACAGGGTGGGACCCCCCTTGTCCCCAGGGCCCATTGTGACATCCTGGTGACTCCCTTTGTCCCCAGGGCCCATTGTGGCACCATGGGGACCCTCTTTGTCACTGAGGCCCATTGTGACATCCCAGGACCCCACTTTGTCTTAGAAGGTCACTGATCGGACTACTGGTACATCCTGACTCTGCTTTCTCAATAAACATTGAAGAACACCTGGGGTTTGTTTGCTCCAAGGGAAAACTTCCCTGCCACGGTTCCTGGTTCCCGGTCCTGTTTCCCGGTCCGGTTTGGCTTCGCTATCAGAACAGCTGCTGCCTCCACAGCCGCGCTCAAAGTCCCCGTTGTGACACCGGGATGGCGGGAGAAGGGGGGTGGCGGGGGCGGCAGCGGCGGCGATTGGGGGGGGGCAGTCGGGGCTGGGCGGACAAGCGGCGGCTGCTGCGGCTCCTCAGGCAGCGACAGCAGCAGCGATCGGGGGGACGTGGGGGGCGGACAAGCGGCGGCTGCTGCGGCTCCTCAGGCAGCGACAGCAGCAGCGATCGGGGGGACGTGGGGGGCGGACAAGCGGCGGCTCCTGCGGCTCCTCAGGCAGCGACAGCAGCAGTGATCGGGGGGACGTGGGGGGGCGGACAAGCGGCGGCTCCTGCGGCTCCTCAGGCAGCGACAGCAGCAGCGATCGGGGGGACGTGGGGGGCGGACAAGCGGCGGCTCCTACGGCTCCTCAGGCAGCGACAGCAGCAGCGATCGGGGGGACGTGGGGGGCGGACAAGCGGCGGCTGCTGCGGCTCCTCAGGCAGCGACAGCAGCAGCGATCGGGGGGACGTGGGGGGCGGACAAGCGGCGGCTGCTGCGGCTCCTCAGGCAGCGACAGCAGCAGCGATCGGGGGGACGTGGGGGGCGGACAAGCGGCGGCTCCTGCGGCTCCTCAGGCAGCGACAGCAGCAGCGATCGGGGGGACGTGGGGGGCGGACAAGCGGCGGCTCCTCCGGCCGCGGCCAGGACGTGGCTTCGCCGGCACCGGGGCCCGAGACCGCGCGCTGTGGGGCTGCGGGGCGGGTGTGGGGCCGGGGGGCTCCGGGGGTCCCGCAGCGGCCGCTGTGGGGCGGGATGGGGCGGCTGTGGAATTACCTGTGGGGCACTCATGGGGCTGCTGCAGGGGCTCTTAAGAGGCATGTCTGGAGCACTTATGGGGCGACTATGGGGCAGGTGCTGGGCTGCTACAGCGGGACCTGTGGGGCACCCAGGTATGTGCACCCAGCACCGCGTGCACGCACACGCAGCTACACACTGATGTGTAAGCAAACACGTGGCCACACACACGCACACTTCCACAAGCGTGCCCAGTCCCATCTATTGACAGAAAGGCGTACGTGAAATGCACTGACATGCTTGAGGGTAAACACGTGCGTGGATGTTTGGCACACTGCACACACGCACACGTCTGAACGATGATGCTCCAGCTTTAGCATAAATGGAGCTGACATCAAGGCACTCGCATGTGGACAGACCAACGTTTATGGGCACTAAGGCTTTCGCGCACAGGTTCGTCCAAGAACAGGCACATACCTGCAGGCACCCTCCGAATGTGTGTTCTGTGCATTCTCTTAAGGGACGCTAGATGGCAGCAAAGACCATGAAATTGTTAACCTCAGTCTAACCCTAGGTTTATGACATTTTTTCTTACTATAGATGCGTTTGATGCTAAAAATTCCCCCAAATTGTAATGAATATGCGATAATCGTGTGAATACAAGCATCGCAAGAGCATCCAGTTTTTGGAGCACTTACGGAACATGATAAAGCCAGGCAGAGCCTGACAAAGCGCGACAGAGCCCAACAGGGCTTGACAGAGCCTGATAGAACTCAACAGGGGCCGACAAATCCCGACAGCGCCTGACAGCGAACAGTGGAGTCTGGCAGGGCCTGACAGAGGCTGTCACAGCACGACAGAGCCAGAGGAGCCTGACAGAGCCCAGCAAACCCGACAGGAATAGACAAGGCCTGGGTGCACAGACCTGGGTGCGTGTGGAAAGGTTTCTGCCTGTTTTCCAGTGAGGAATGGTGTGTGTGCACGTGGACAAACAGAAGGCGAAGCAGCTCGGTTCCAACACTGAAGAAGGCTGCACAGTCACGTAGACACGGGGGCTGCTCCGCTCCTGCTCTCCTGCTCTCTTGCAGGACACAGAGGCCTCAGAGCCCTGTTCAGTTCAGTTCAGTTCCATACAATGTTCACTGACTGCAAGAAAATCCCTCAAATCCCCCACAATGTGGGGCTCAAAAGGGAGTCCCCCTGAAAAGAGGGGGTCACAGTCCAAAAATGCCTGAAAATTCCTGGGGGAGGATAAAACTTATTAAACCCTGTAAATATGAGCGTGAGAATTTCAAACAGAGAGAAGTCTGTCGTTTGTATTTATATATTGCAGAATGGTATTCATGTAGATATAAAATGATTTTAAAATAAAACCCCTTTTCTACTCTGTTATATAAAGGATTTTAGAATGTAAAAGATTTCTGTTGATGGTTTTAAGAATACAAACATCTTATCTATTTGTAGATTAAAAAGTGAAGGACTTGAAAAAGAAAAAAATATCTAGATAGGAACTTAAAATAGAAAAAAGTGTGAGTAGGCAGAGCTCTGTATAATTACTACGTGTTACATAGTCTAAATAGGTAATAAATATCATCTATATATATCCACTCACACCCGTATACATACCTTTAATTTATTAATAAATGTAAATCGATATCCCAGTCTAAATATATATAATTGTAAATATGTCAAAATCTGTACATTTGAAAAGATACCTGAGTGTTAAAATGGAAGTTTAAATGTATTTAAGTGTAAATAGACACTGGATCAGAGCGCAGCGCGGGACAAACGGGGACGGGTGATGATAGGCGGAGAGAATGGAAATTGACGTGCTTAGCTGGCCAATCAGATTGCGGAGAGGGAAGAGAAGGGGCGGGCCGCGGGGGAAGGGTTGTCTCGAGGGCTTCCCAATGCGCATGCGCAGAAATGGGCGCTGCGAGGTGCACGGGGCGCTCTCGGCGGCCCCGTGCGCGCACCGTTGGAGCCCGGAGCGGACTCGCTGCGCCGCTGTTTCTGCGAGGCCCCGGGGAGTGCCCGGCCCGGCCCCGCCCGGCCCGCTCCGCTCCGTCTCAGAGCCGCCTGGAGAGCCGGGTCGGGCAGCCCCTTCTCGGCTCCACCTCTTCCCGAGCTAAGCCACGCCCCCTTGGGGCCGTGCCATGTTGACCGCACCCTCTCCCTACCCCAAGAGGCTCCTCCCATGGGGGCGTGCCCCAGAGAATGCCCACCCCCAGACCACCTCCCATGGGGCGTGACACAGAGGCTCCGCCCCCCCGAGGGGCTCCCCGTGGGCGTGCCCTCTCAGTACCCGCCCCTCGGCACTGACCCCACCCCATGTAGGCGGGGCCACACCCAGCTGCCCCCTCCCATCTGTGACCCATAACCAACCCCATAGCAGCCCTATGGCTGCCCCACAGGTCCCGCTGTAGCAGCCCAGCACCTGCCCCATAGTCGCCCCATAAGTGCTCCAGACATGCCTCTTAAGAGCCCCTACAGCAGCCCCATGAGTGCCCCACAGGTAATTCCACAGCCGCCCCATCCCGCCCCACAGCGGCCGCTGCGGGACCCCCGGAGACCCCCGGCCCCACACCCGCCCCGCAGCCCCACAGCGCGCGGTCTCGGGCCCGGGTGCCGGCGAAGCCACGTCCTGGCCGCGGCCGGAGGAGCCGCCGCTTGTCCGCCCCCTACGTCCCCCCGATCGCTGCTGCTGTCGCTGCCTGAGGAGCCGCAGCAGCCGCCGCTTGTCCGCCCCCCACGTCCCCCCGATCGCTGCTGCTGTCGCTGCCTGAGGAGCCGCAGCAGCCGCCGCTTGTCCGCCCCCCACGTCCCCCCGATCGCTGCTGCTGTCGCTGCCTGAGGAGCCGCAGCAGCCGCCGCTTGTCCGCCCCCCACGTCCCCCCGATCGCTGCTGCTGTCGCTGCCTGAGGAGCCGCAGCAGCCGCCGCTTGTCCGCCCCCCACGTCCCCCCGATCGCTGCTGCTGTCGCTGCCTGAGGAGCCGCAGCAGCCGCCGCTTGTCCGCCCCCCACGTCCCCCCGATCGCTGCTGCTGTCGCTGCCTGAGGAGCCGCAGCAGCCGCCGCTTGTCCGCCCCCACGTCCCCCCGATCGCTGCTGCTGTCGCTGCCTGAGGAGCCGCAGCAGCCGCCGCTTGTCCGCCCCCCACGTCCCCCCGATCGCTGCTGCTGTCGCTGCCTGAGGAGCCGCAGCAGCCGCCGCTTGTCCGCCCAGCCCCGACTGCCCCCCCCCAATCGCCGCCGCTGCCGCCCCCGCCACCCCCCTTCTCCCGCCATCCCGGTGTCACAACGGGGACTTCGAGCGCGGCTGTGGAGGCAGCAGCTGTTCTGATAGCGAAGCCAAACCGGACCGGGAAACAGGACCGGGAACCAGGAACCGTGGCAGGGAAGTTTTCCCTTGGAGCAAACAAACCCCAGGTGTTCTTCAGTGTTTATTGAGAAAGCAGAGTCAGGATGCACCAGTAGTCCGATCAGTGACCTTCTAAGACAAAGTGGGGTCCTGGGATGTCACAATGGGCCCCAGTGACGAAGAGGGTCCCCATGGTGCCACAATGGGCCCTGGGGACAAAGGGAGTCACCAGGATGTCACAATGGGCCCTGGGGACAAAGTGGGGCCCTGGGATGTCACAATGGGGCCTGGGGATAAAGGGGGTCCCCAGGATGTCACAATGGGCACTTGAGACAAAGGTGGGGTCCCCATTGTGTCACAATGCGTCCCCAGTGACAAGAGGGTTCCCCATGGTGTCACAATGGGCCCTGGGGACAATTGGGGGTCCTGGGATGTCACAATGGGCCCTGAGGACAACAGGGGGTCCACACGGTGTCAAAATGGGCCCTGGTGACATACGGGGCAGCCCAGGATGTCACAATGGGCCCTGGGGACAAAGAGGGGTCCCCCAGGATGTTCACAATGGGCCCTGGAGACAGTGGGAGGTCCAGAAATGTCACAATGGGCCCTGGGGACAAAGGGGGCTCCCCAGGATGTCACAATGGGCTTTGGGGACAACAGGGGGTCCCCACGGTGTCACAATGGGCCCTGGGGACAAATGGGGGTCCCCTGAATGTCACAATGCACCCTGAGGACAATGGGGGGTCCTGGGATGTCACAATGGGCCCTGGGGACACAGGGGTCCCCAGGATGTGATAATGGGTTCTGGGGACAAGTGGGGTCCCCAGGATGTCACAATGGGCACTGGGGGGAAAGGGGTGGTCCCCATGGTGTCACAATGGGCCCAAGTGACAAGGAGGGTCCCCACGGTTCCACGATGGGCCCTGGGGACAACGGGGTCCACTGGATGTCACAATGGGCCCTGGGGACATAGGGAGGTCCTAGGATGTCACAGTGGGCCCTGGGGACAAAGTGGGGTGCCCTGAATGTCAGAATGGGACCTGGGGACAAAGGGGGTCCTGGGATGTCACAATGGGCCCCAGTGACAAAGGGGGTCCCCATGGCGTCACAATGGGCCCTGGGGACAAAGGGGGTTCCCCAAGATGTCTCAATGGGCCCTAGAGACAATGGGCAGTCCTGGAACATCACAATGGGCCCTGGGGACAAAGTGGGGTCCTGGGACGTAACAATGTGCCCTGGGGAAAAGGGAGGGTCCCCAGGATGCAACAATGGGCCCTGGGGACAAAGTGGGGTCTCCTGAATGTCAAAATGGGCCCTGGGGACAAGGGGGGTCCTGGGATGTCACAATGGGCTCCAGTGACAAAGGGGGTCCCCATGGTGCCAAAATGGGCCCTCAGGACAAAGTGGGTCCCCAGGATGTCACAATGGGCCCTGGGGACAAAGGGGGTCCTGGGACGTCACAACAGGCCCTGGCGACAAAGGCGGTCCCCATGGTGTCACAATGGGCCCTGGGGACAAAGAGGGGTTGCCTGAATGTCACAATGGCCCCTGGGGACAAAGGAGGGTCCCCAGGATCTCAAAATGGGCCTTGGGGACAAGGGGGGACCTGCAATGTCACAGTAGGTTCTGGGGACTAAGGGGGTCCCCAGGATGTCACAATGGGCCCTGGGGATAACTGGGTGTCCTGGGACGTCACAATGGCCCCTGGGGATAATGGGGGATCCCCAGGGTGACACAATGGGCCCTGGGGACAATGGGGGTACCCACAGTGTCAGAACGGGCCCTGGGGAAAAAGTGGAATCCTGCAATGTCACAATGGACCCTCAGGACAAGGGGGGGTCCCCATGGTGTCACAATGGCTCCCTAGTGACAAGGGGTTCCCCATGATGTCTTGATGGGCCCTGGGGACAATTGGGGGGTTCTGAGATGTCACAATGGCCCCTGGGGACAATGGGGGTCCCCATGGTGCCACAATGGGCCCTGGGGACAATTGGGGGGTCCGGAGATGTTGCAATGGGCCCTGGGGACAAGGGGGCCCCCACGATCTCACAATGGGCCGTGGGGACAAAGAGGGGTCGCCATGATGTCACAATGGACCCTGGGGACAATGGGGGGTCCTGGGACGTCACAATGGGCCCTGGGGACAAAGGGTTCCCCAGGATGTCACAACGGGCCCTGCGGACAATGGGCTCCCCAGGATTTCACAATGGGCCCTGGGGACAACGGGGGTCCCGACGGTGTCACAATGGGTCCCCAGTGACAAGTGGGGTCCTGAGATGTCACAATGGGCCCTTGGGCCAAAGGCTGTCCCCTGAATGTCAAAATGGGCCCTGTGGACAATGGGGGTCCCCAGGATGTCACAATGGGCTCTGGGGACCATGGGGGGTCCGGGAACGTCACAATGGGCCCTGGGGACAAAGGGGGGTCCTGGGACGTCACAATGGGCCCCAGTGACAAAGGGGGTCCCAATGGTGCCACAATGGGTCCTGGGGAAAAAGGGCGTCCCCAGGATGTCACAATGGGCTCTGGGGACAAGGGGGGTCCCCACGGTGTCACAATGGGTCTTGGGTACAAAGTGGGGTCCTGGGATGTCACATTGGGCCACAGTGACAAAAGGGGTCCCCATGGTGCCCCAATGGGCCCTGGGGACAAAGGAGGTCCCCATGGTGCCACAGTGGGCCCCAGTGACAAAGGGGGTCCCCACGGTGTCACAATGGGCCTTGGGTACAAACTGGGGTCCTGGGGTGTCACAATGGGCCCTGGGGACAAAGGGGGTCCCCATGGTGCCACAATGGGCCCTGGGAACAAAGGGGGTCCTGGGATGTCACAATGGGCCCCAGTGACAAAGGGGGTCCCCATGGTGTTGCAATGGGCCATGGGGACAAAGGGGGGTCCTCGGATGCCACAATGGGCCCTCGGGACAACTGGGGGGTCCTGAGATGTCGCAATGGGCCCTGGGGACAATGGGGGGTCCCCACGGTGCCACAATGGGTCCCCAGTGACAAGGGGAGTCCCCAGGATGTCACAATGGGCCCTGGGGATAAAGGGGGTCCCCAGGATGCCACAATGGGCCCTGGGGAAAAAGGGGGGTCCTGGGATGTCACAATGGGCCCTTGGGAAAAAGGCTGTCCCCTGAATGTCACAATGGGCCCTGGGGACAATGGGGGTCCCCAGGATATCACAATGGGCTCTGGGGACAATGGGGGGTCCTGGAATGTCACAATGGGCCCTAGGGACAAAGGTTGGTCCCCAGGTTGTCACAATGGGTCCTGGGGACAACTGGGGGTCCCCAGGATGTCACAATGGGCCCTGGGGACAAGGGGGATACCCATGGTGTCAAAATGGGCCCTGGGGACAAAGGGAGGTCCCCAGGATGTCACAATGGGCCCTGGGGATGACGGGGGGTCCTGGGACGTCACAATGGGCCCTGGGGACAATGGGGCGTCCTGATATGTTACAATGAGCCCTGGGCACAACTGGGGGGTCCTTAGATGGGGGGTCCTTATGTGGGGGGTGATGGTTAAAGTGTAAGTATGGAGAAGCTTGGCAGATTGATTATATTACACTTCCACAAACACGCCAAGGTAAGCGTTATGTACTTACAATGGTGGAAGCAACCACTGGATGGTTGGAAACATCTGCCGTACCTCCTGCTACAGCCCGAAATACCATCTTGGGCCTTGAGAAGCAAGTCCTTTGGTGGCCGGGTACGCCAGAAAGAATTGAATCAGACTATGGTACTCATTTCAAAACCAGTATTATAGACAATTGGGCCAAAGAACATGGTATTGAGTGGGTGTATCATATTCCATATCATGCACCAGCCTCTGGGAAAATTGAAAGGTACAATGGTTTGTTAAAAACTACACTAAAGGCACTGGGTGGTGGAGCCTTTAAAAACTGGGATTCACATTTAGCAAAAGCCACTTGGTTGGTCAACACCAGGGGATCAACCAATCGAGCCGGGCCTGCCCAATCAGAAATTCTATGGACTGTAGAAGGAGATAAAGTCCCTGTAGTACACATGGAAAATATGTTAGGAAAGGCAGTCTGGGTTCCTCCTGCCTCAGGCACAGGCAAACCTATTCGTGGGATTGTTTTTGCCCAGGGACCTGGCAGCACCTGGTGGGTGATGCTTAAGGATGGAGAAGTTCGGTGTGCACCTCAAGGGGATTGGATTTTAGGTGAAAATGTGCAATGCTGAACTGTACGATGTGAATTGCCGCACTAACAATGTTTAATAAGTGTCTTTCAGATCAAGACAATGGTGATGAAACCAGCGCTGGCTTCTTCGAGTGGCGCCCGACACCTTCTTGGAAGTTGGTGTCCTTAACCCACCAACAGGGGTCATGAGATGCACTTGGACCATTTTCCCTGCCCTGGGAGACTGTGGTGACAAAATGAACTTAATGAACTTTTCAAAGGATGGTCCACTGATTAATTACTCCTGTGTATATATGTACATATGTATATATATATAGTAGTAGTGATTAATTAGATTGTATTGATAGATTGTATTGATAAGGTTTAAGTATTCAGTGAATGTCATATGATAAGGGGTGGAATGTCCTGGTTTTGTTAAAAACAAGTTTCTCTTTTAGTGAATTTGCCTGTCAGCCAAAGCCTTCATGTCAGCTGCATTTTCCTGGAGAACCAGACACATGTTTTGGCAAACCCAGCAAGGGAATGGAAACTTATTGATAAGCACAGATGGACATCTCGCGAGAGGGGCAACGAGAAACCGGTGATCGAGAGACTGACCAACGGTGAATAACATTCCATTCACGTGAATACTTCATATAAAAGTGGGAGATCACGAGGATCTCGCCCCTTTTCCCTTTCTCCCTTTTTTCCTCATGGCCGACATCAGGAGAGGACCTTGCTGGTCGTCCCTGCGAACGGAGGCCAGTGAGAGACTGAATCCAGCTCCGGTTGGCTGCAGAGTCTGATCCAGGACTTTGGGTGCTGGCTCTGCAGTTGCTCAGACTTACAAGATGGGTTTTGTATATTTGTATTATTTTCTCTGTTCTCATCAGTAGCATCAGTAAAACATCTTGAACTTTTCCAACTCTCTCCCCTCTGTGCTTCTTCCCCTCCCGATCGCCTGTGCTGAGTGGGAAGGGGGGAGAGGGAGGGGCAAAAGGGGGAATTGGGGGGGGGAGAGGAGGTTGACAACACATCTGCCAGGGTTTGATTGTCACCCCGCAATCCTAACCCTCGACAGGGACAAAGGGGGACCCAGGATGTCACAATGGGCCCTGGGGACAAAGGGCGGTCGCCAGGATATCACAATGGGCTCTGGTGACAATGGGGTCCCCAGGATGTCACAATGGGCCCTGGGGACAAGTTGGGGTCCCCTGAATTTCACAATGGGCCCTGGGGACAAAGAGGGCTCCCCAGCATATCACAATGGGCCCTGGGGACAATGGGGGGTCCTGGGACGTCACAATGGGCCCTGGGGACAAGGGGGGGTCCCCAGGATGTCACAATGGGCCCTGGGGACAAAGAGCGTCCCCAGCATGTCACAATGGGCCCTGGGGACAAAGGGGGTCCCCACGGTATCAGAATGGGCCCTGGGGACAAAGGGGGGTCCCCTGAATGTCACAATGGGCCCTGGGGACAATGGGGGGTCCTGGGATGTCTCAATGAGCCCTGCGGACAAGGGTGGTACCCACGGTGTCACAATGAGCCCTGGGCACAACGGGGGGTCCCCATAGTGTCACAATGGGTCCTGGGGACAATGGGGGATCCTGGAACGTCACAATGGGCCCTGGGGACAAGGGGGGGTCCCCAGGATGTCACAATGGGCCCTGGGGAAAAAGAGGGGTCCCCTGAATGTCACAATGGGCCCCGGGGACAAGGGGGTGCAGAGGATGTCACAATGGGCCCTGGGGACAAAGGGGGGTCCTGGGATGTCACAATGGGCCCTGGGGACAATGGGAGTCCCCAGGGTGTCACAATGGGCCTTGGGAACAAGGGGGTCCCCCAGATATCACAATGGGCCCTGGGGACAATGTAAGGTCCTGGGCTGTCACAATGGACCCTGAGGACAAGGGGGGTCCCCAGGATGTCACAATGAAGTCTTGGGACAAAGGGGGTCCCCAGGATGTCACAATGGGCCCTGGGGACAAAGCGGGGGTCCTGGAATCTCACAATGGGCCCCAGTGACAAAGGGGGTCCCTATGGTGCCACAATGGGCCCTGCGGACAAAGGGGGTCCCCTGGATGTCACAATGGGCTCTGGGGACAAGGAGGGTCCCCAGGATGTCACAATGGGCCCTGGGGACAAAGGGGGTCCCCATGGTATCAGAATGGGCCCTGGGGACAAGGGGGGTCCCCTGAATGTCACAATGGGCCCTGGGGACAATGGGGGGTCCTGGGATGTCACAATGAGCCCTGCAGACAAGGGTGGTACCCACAGTGTCACAATGGGCCCTGGGCACAAGGGGGGGTCCCCATAGTGTCACAATGGACCCTGGGGACAACGGGGGTCCCTAGGATGTCACAAAGGGCCCTGGGGACAATGGGGGGTCCTGGGACCGCACAATGGGCCCTGAGGACAATGGTGGGTCCCCTGAATGTCAAAATGGGCCCTGGGGACAAAAGGGGGTCCGCAGGATGTCACAATGGGCACTGGGGACAAAGGGGGGGTCCCCAGGATGTCACAATGGGCCCTGGGGACAATGTGGGGTCCTGGGATTTCACAATGGGCCCCAGTGACAAAGGGGGTCCCCTGAATGTCACAATGGGTCCTGGGGACAATGGGGGGTCCTGGGACGTCACAATGGGCCCTGGGGACAAGGGGGGGTCCCCAGGATGTCACAATGGGCCCTGGGGACAAAGAGGGGTCCCCTGAATGTCACAATGGGCCCTGGGGACAATGGGGGGTCCTGGGACGTCACAATGGGCCCTGGGGACAAGGGGGGGTCCCCAGGATGTCACAATGGGCCCTGGGGACAAGGAGGGATCCCCAGGATGTCACAATGGGCCCTGGGGACAATGGGGGGTCCTGGGACGTCACAATGGGCCCTGGGGACAAGGGGGGGTCCCCAGGATGTCACAATGGGCCCTGGGGACAAGGGCGTGCCGAGGATGTCACAATGGGCCCTGGGGACAATGGGGGGTCCTGGGATGTCACAATGGGCCCTGGGGACAAGGTGGGGTCCCCAGGATGTCACAATGGGCCTTGGGAACAAGGGGGTCCCCCAGATATCACAATGGGCCCTGGGGACAATGTAAGGTCCTGGGCTGTCACAATGGACCCTGAGGACAAGGGGGGACCCCAGGATGTCACAATGAAATCTTGGGACAAAGGGGGTCCCCAGGATGTCACAATGGGCCCTGGGGACAAAGGGGGTCCCCACGGTGTCAGAATGGGCCCTGGGGACAAGGGGGGTCCCCTGAATGTCACAATGGGCCCTGGGGACAATGGGGGGTCCTGGGATGTCACAATGAGTCCTGGGGACAAGGGTGGTACCCACGGTGTCACAATGGGCCCTGGGCACAAGGGGGGGGTCCCATAGTGTCACAATGGACCCTGGGGACAAGGGGGTGCTGAGGATGTCACAATGGGCCCTGGGGACAATGGGGGGTCCTGGGACCTCACAATGGGCCCTGAGGACAATGGTGGGTCCCCTGAATGTCAAAATGGGCCCTGGGGATAAAGGGGGGGTCCCCATGGTGTCACAATGGGCCCAAGTGACAAGGAGGGTCCCCACGGTGCCACGATGGGTCCTGGGGACAAGGGCGTCCCCCAGATGTCACAGTGGGCCCTGGGGACAATGGGAGTCCCCAAGGTGTTCAGAACGAGCCCTGGGGACAAAGTGGAATCCTGGAATGTCACAATGGACCCCAGTGACAAAGGGGTTCCCCATGGTGCCACAATGGGCCCTGGGGACAAAAGGGGTCCCCAGGATTTCACAATAGCACTGGGGACAAAGGGGGGTCGTGGGATGTCACAATGGGCCCTGGGGACAAGGGAGATCCCCATGGTGTCAGAAGAAGCCCTGGGGACAAAGGGTGGTCCTGGGACATTTCAATGGGCCCTGGGGACAAAGGGGGGACCCCAGGATGTCACAATGGGCCCTGGGGACAAAGGGGGGTCCCCATGGTGTCACAATGGGCCCTGGGGACAAGGGGGTCCCCCAGATATCGCAATGGGCCCTGGGGACAAAGTAAGGTCCTGGGCTGTCACAATGGACCCTGAGGACAAGGGGGGTCCCCCAGATGTCACAATGGGCCCTGGGGACCAGGGGGGGTCCTGGGATGTCACAATGGGCCCCAGTGACAAAGAGGGTCCTCATGGTGCCACAATGGGCCCCAGTGACAAAGGGGGTCCCCTGGATGTCACAATGGGCTCTGGGGACAATGGGGGGTCCTGGGACGTCACAATGGGCCCTGGGGACAAGGAGGGCACCCCAGGATGTCACACAGGGCCCTGGGGACAATGGCGGGTCCTGGGACGTCACAGTGGGCCCTGGGAACAAGGGGGGGTCCCCAGGATGTCACAATGGGCCCTGGGGACAAAGAGGGGTCCCCTGAATGTCAAAATGGGCCCTGGGGACAAGGGGGTGCCGAGGATGTCACAATGGGCCCTGGGGAAAATGGGGGTCCTGGCACGTCACGATGGGCCCTGGGGACAAGGAGGGATTCCCAGGATGTCACAATGGGCCCTGGGGACAAGGGGGTGTCCCCAGGATGTCACAATGGGCCCTGCGGACAAGGGTGGTACCCACGGTGTCACAATGGTCACTGGGACAAGGGGGGGTCCCTATAGTGTCACAATGGGCCCTGGGGACAATGTGGGGTCCTGGGATGTCACAATGGGCCCCAGTGACAAACGGGGGCCCCTGAATGTCACAATGGGCCCTGGGGACAATGGGGGGTCCTGGGACGTCACAATGGGCCCTGCGGACAAGGAGGGATCCCCAGGATGTCACAATGGGCCCTGGGGACAATGGCGGGTCCTGGGACGTCACAATGGGCCCTGGGGACAAGGGGGGGTCCCCAGGACGTCACAATGGGCCCTGGGGACAATGGGGGGTCCTGGGATGTCACAATGGGCCCTGAGGACAATGGTGGGTCCCCTGAATGTCACAATGGGCCCTGGGGACAAGGGGGGGTCCCCAGGACGTCACAATGGGCCCTGGGGACAATGGGGGGTCCTGGGATGTCACAATGGGCCCTGAGGACAATGGTGGGTCCCCTGAATGTCACAATGGGCACTGGGGACAAAGGGGGGCGTCCCCATGGTGTCACAATGGGCCCAAGTGACAAGGAGGGTCCCCACGGTGCCACGATGGGTCCTGGGGACAAGGGCGTCCCCCAGATGTCACAATGGGCCCTGGGGACAATGGGGTTGCCCAGGATGTCACAATGGGCCCTGGGGACAATGGGCGTCCCCAAGGTGTCAGAACGAGCCCTGGGGACAAAGTGGAATCCTGGAATGTCACAATGGCCCCCAGTGACAAAGGGGTTCCCCATGGTGTCATAATGGGCCCTGGGGACAAAAGGGGTCCCCAGGATTTCACAATAGCACTGGGGACAAAGGGGGGTCATGGGATGTCACAATGGGCTCCAGTGACAAAGAGGGTCCTCATGGTGCCACAATGGGCCCTGGGGACAAAGGGGGTCCCCTGGATGTCACAATGGGCCCTGGGGACAAGGAGGGTCCCCAGCATGTCACAATGGGCCCTGGGGACAAAGGGGGTCCCCACGGTATCAGTATGGGCCCTGGGGACAAAGGGGGATCCTGGGACGTCACAATGGGCCCGGGGGACAAGGGGGGGTCCTGGGACGTCACAATGGGCCCTGGGGACAAGGGGGTGCAGAGGATGTCACAATGGGCCCTGGGGACAATGTCGGGTCCTGGGACGTCACAATGGGCCCTGGGGACAAGGGGGGGTCCCCATGATGTCACAATGGGCCCTGGGGACAAAGAGGGGTCCCCTGAATGTCACAATGGGCCCTGGGGACAAGGGGGTGCAGTGGATGCTACAATGGGCCCTGGGGACAATGGGGGGTGTCCAGGATGTGAGAATGAGTCCTGAGGACAAGGGGGGGTCCCCATGGTGTCACAATGGGTCCCCAGTGACAAGGAGGGGTCCCCATGGTGTCACAATAGGCCCTGGGGACAAAGTGGGGTCCAAGAATGTCACAATGGGCCCTGGGGACAAAAGGGGTTGCCATGGTGCCACAATGGGCCCTGGGGTCAAAGGGGGTCCCCATGGTGCTACAATGGGCCCTGGGGACAAAGGGGGGTCCTGGGATGTCACAATGGGCCCTGGGGACAAAGGGGGTGTCCCCATGGTGCCACAACGGGCCCTGGGAGCAAGGGGGTGGCCAGGATGTCACAATGGGTCCTGGGGAAAATGGGGGGTGCCCAGGATGTCACAATGGACCCTGAGGACAAGCGGGGGTCTCCATGGTGTCACAATGGGCCCCAGTGACAAAGGGGGTCCCCTGAATGTCACAATCGGTCCTGGGGACAATGGGGGGTCCTGGGACGTCACAATGGGCCCTGGGGACAAGGAGGGATCCCCAGGATGTCAGAATGGGCCCTGGGGACAAAGAGGGGTCCCCTGAATGTCACAATGGGCCCTGGGGACAAGGGGGTGCAGAGGATGTCACAATGGTCCCTGGGGACAATGGGGGGTCCTGGGACATCACAATGGGCCCTGGGGACAAGGAGGGATCCCCAGGATGTCACAATGGGCCATGGAGACAATGGGGGGTCCTGGGACGTCACAATGGGCCCTGGGAAGAAGGGGGGGTCCCCAGGATGTCACAATGGGCCCTGGGGACAAGGGGGTGCCGAGGATGTCACAATGGGCTCTGGGGACAATGGGGGGTCCTGGGATGTCACAATGGGCCCTGGGGACAAGGGTGGGTCCCCAGGATGTCACAATGGGCCTTGGGAACAAGGGGGTCCCCCAGATATCACAATGGGCCCTGGGGACAATGTAAGGTCCTGGGCTGTCACAATGGACCCTGAGGACAAGGGGGGTCCCTAGGATGTCACAATGAAGTCTTGGGACAAAGGGGGTCCCCAGGATGTCACAATGGGGCCTGGGGACCAGGGGGGGTCCCCAGGATGTCAGAATGGGCCCCAGTGACAAAGGGGGTCCCTATGGTGCCACAATGGGCCCTGGGGACAAAGGGGGTCCCCTGGATGTCACAATGGGCCCTGGGGACAATGGGAGTCCCCAAGGTGTCAGAACGAGCCCTGGGGACAAAGTGGAATCCTGGAATGTCACAATGGCCCCCAGTGACAAAGGGGTTCCCCATGGTGTCACAATGGGCCGTGGGGACAAAAGGGGTCCCCAGGATTTCACAATAGCACTGGGGACAAAGGGGGGTCATGGGATGTCACAATGGGCTCCAGTGACAAAGACGGTCCTCATGGTGCCACAATGGGCCCTTGGGACAAAGGGGGTCCCCTGGATGTCACAATGGGCCCTGGGGACAAGGAGGGTCCCCAGCATGTCACAATGGGCCCTGGGGACAAAGGGGGGTCCTGGGACGTCACAATGGGCCCTGGGGACAAGGGGGGGTCCTCGGACGTCACAATGGGCCCTGGGGACAAGGGGGTGCAGAGGATGTCACAATGGGCCCTGGGGACAATGTCGGGTCCTGGGACGTCACAATGGGCCCTGGGGACAAGGGGGTGCAGAGGATGTCACAATGGGCCCTGGGGACAATGTCGGGTCCTGGGACGTCACAATGGGCCCTGGGGACAAGGGGGGGTCCCCAGGATGTCACAATGGGCCCTGGGGACAAAGAGGGGTCCCCTGAATGTCACAATGGGCCCTGGGGACAAGGGGGTGCAGTGGATGTTACAATGGGCCCTGGGGACAATGGGGGGTGTCCAGGATGTGAGAATGAGTCCTGAGGACAAGGGGGGTCCCCATGGTGTCACAATGGGTCCCCAGTGACAAGGAGGAGTCCCCATGGTGTCACAATAGGCCCTGGGGACAAAGTGGGGTCCAAGAATGTCACAATGGGCCCTGGGGACAAAACGGGTTGCCATGGTGCCACAATGGGCCCTGGGGTCAAAGGGGGTCCCCATGCTGCTACAATGGGCCCTGGGGACAAAGGGGGGTCCTGGGATGTCACAATGGGCCCTGGGGACAAAGGGGGTCCCCATGGTGCTACAATGGGCCCTGGGGACAAAGGGGGGTCCTGGGATGTCACAATGGGCCCTGGGGACAAAGGGGTGCAGAGGATGTCACAACGGGCCCTGGGAGCAAGGGGGTGGCCAGGATGTCACAATGGGTCCTGGGGAAAATGGGGGGTGCCCAGGATGTCACAATGGACCCTGAGGACAAGCGGGGGTCTCCATGGTGTCACAATGGGCCCCAGTGACAAAGGGGGTCCCCTGAATGTCACATTAGGTCCTGGGGACAATGGGGGGTCCTGGGACGTCACAATGGGCCCTGGGGACAAGGAGGGATCCCCAGGATGTCAGAATGGGCCCTGGGGACAAAGAGGGGTCCCCTGAATGTCACAATGGGCCCTGGGGACAAGGGGGTGCAGAGGATGTCACAATGGGCCCTGGGGACAATGGGGGGTCCTGGGACATCACAATGGGCCCTGGAGACAAGGAGGGATCCCCAGGATGTCACAATGGGCCCTGGTGACAATGGGGGGTCCTGGGACGTCACAATGGGCCCTGGGAAGAAGGGGGGGTCCCCAGGATGTCACAATGGGCCCTGGGGACAAGGGGGTGCCGAGGATGTCACAATGGGCTCTGGGGACAATGGGGGGTCCTGGGATGTCACAATGGGCCCTGGTGACAAGGGGGGTCCCTAGGATGTCACAATGAAGTCTTGGGACAAAGGGGGTCCCCAGGATGTCACAATGGGGTCTGGGGACCAGGGGGGGTCCCCAGGATGTCACAATGGGCCCCAGTGACAAAGGCGGTCCCTATGGTGCCACAATGGGCCCTGGGGACAAAGGGGGTCCCCTGGATGTCACAATGGGCTCTGGGGACAAGAAGGGTCCCCAGGATGTCACAATGGGCCCTGGGGACAAAGAGCGTCCCCAGGATGTCACAATGGGCCCTGGGGACTAGGGGGGGTCCTGGGATGTCACAATGGGCCCTAGTGACAAAGGGGGTCCCTATGGTGCCACAATGGGCCCTGTGGACAAAGGGGGTCCCCACGGTATCAGAATGGGCCCTGGGGACAAAGGGGGGTCCCCTGAATGTCACAATGGGCCCTGGGGACAATGGGGGGTCCTGGGATGTCACAATGAGCCCTGCAGACAAGTGTGGTACCCACGGTGTCACAATGGGCCCTGGGCACAAGGGTGGTACCCACGGTGTCACAATGGGCACTGGGCACAAGGGGGGGTCCCCATAGTGTCACAATGGGTCCTGGGGACAAGTGGAGTCCCCTGAAAGTCACAATGGGCCCTTGGGACAATGTGGGGTCCTGGGATCTCACAATGGGCCCCAATGACAAACGGGGGCCCCTGAATGTCACAATGGGCCCTGGGGACAAAGGGCGGTCCTCAGGATATCACAATGGGCCCTGGGGACAAAAGGTGGTCGCCAGGATATCACAATGGGCTTTGGTGACAATGGGGTCCCCAGGATGTCACAATGGGCCCTGGGGACAAAGAGTGTCCCCAGGATATCAGAATGGGCCCTGAGGACAAGTTGGGGTCCCCTGAATTTCACAATGGGCCCTGGGGACAAAGAGGGTTCCCCAACATATCACAATGGGCCCTGGGGACAATGGGGGGTCCTGGGACGTCACAATGGGCCCTGGGGACAAGGAGGGATCCACAGGATGTCACAATGGGCCCTGGGGACAATGGGGGGTCCTGGGACGTCACAATGGGCCCTGGGGACAAAGAGCGTCCCCAGCATGTCACAATGGGCCCTGGGGACAAAGAGGGGTCCCCTGAATGTCACAATGGGCCCTGGGGACAAGGGGGTGCAGTGGATGTCACAATGGGCCCTGGGGACAATGGGGGGCGTCCAGGATTTGAGAATGAGTCCTGAGGACAAGGCGGGGTCCCCATGGAGTCACAGTGAGTCCCCAGTGACAAGGAGGGGTCCCCATGGTGTCACAATAGGCCCTGGGGACAAAGTGGGGTCCAAGAATGTCACAATGGGCCCTGGGGACAAAAGCGGTTGCCATGGTGCCACAATGGGCCCTGGGGTCAAAGGGGGTCCCCATGGTGCTACAATGGGCCCTGGGGACAAAGGGGGGTCCTGGGATGTCACAATAGGCCCCAGTGACAAAGAGGGTCCCCAGGATGTCACAATGGGCCCTGGGGACAAAGAGGGGTCCCCTGAATGTCACAATGGGCCCTGGGGACAAGGGGGTGCAGAGGATGTCACAATGGGCCCTGGGGACAAGGGTGGTACCCACGGGGTCACAATGGGCCCTGGGCAAAAGGGGGGGTCCCCATAGTGTCACAATGGGTCCTGGGGACAAGGGGGGGTCCCCAGGATGTCACAATGGGCCCTGGGGACAAAGAGGGGTCCCCTGAATGTCACAATGGGCCCTGGGGACAATGCGGGATGTCCAGGATGTGAGAATGAGTCCTGAGGACAAGGGGGGTCCCCATGGTGTCACAATGGGCCCCAGTGACAAAGGGGGTCCCCTGAATGTCACAATAGGTCCTGGGGACAATGGGGGGTCCTGGGACGTCACAATAGGCCCTGGGGACAAGGAGGGATCCCCAGGATGTCAGAATGGGCCCTGGGGACAAAGAGGGGTCCCCTGAATGTCACAATGGGCCCTGGGGACAAGGGGGTGCAGAGGATGTCACAATGGGCCCTGGGGACAATGGGGGGTCCTCGGACATCACAATGGGCCCTGAAGACAAGGAGGGATCCCCAGGATGTCACAATTGGCCCTGGGGACAATGGGGGGTCCTGGGACGTCACAATGGGCCCTGGGGACAAGGGGGGGTCCCCAGGATGTCACAATGGGCCCTGGGGACAAAGAGGAGTCCCCTGAATGTCACAATGGGCCCTGGGGACAGGGGGGTGCAGTGGATGTCACAATGGGCCCTGGGGACAATGGGGGTGTCCACGATGTCAGAATGACTCCTGAGGACAAGGGGGGGTCCCCATGGTGTCACAATGGGTCCCCAGTGGCAAGGAGGGGTCCCCATGGTGTCACAATAGGTCCTGGGGACAAAGTGGGGTCCAAGAATGTCACAATGGGCCCTGGGGACAAAAGGGGTTGCCATAGTACCACAATGGGCCCTGGGGTCAAAGGGGGTCCCCATGGTGCTACAATGGGCCCTGGGGACAAAGGGGGGTCCTGGGATGTCACAATGGGCCCTGGGGACAAAGGGGGTGTCCCCATGGTGCCACAACGGGTCCTAGAAGCAAGGGGGTGGCCCAGGATGTCACAATGGGTCCTGGGGAAAATGGGGGGTGCCCAGGATGTCACAATGGAGCCTGAGGACAAGCGGGGGTCTCCATGGTGTCACAATGGGCCCCAGTGACAAAGGGGGTCCCCTGAATGTCACAATAGGTCCTGGGGACAATGGGGGGTCCTGGGATGTCACAATGGGCCCTGGGGACAAGGAGGGATCCCCAGGATGTCACAATGGGCCCTGGGGACAATGGGGGGACCTGGGACGTCACAATGGGCCCTGGGGACAAGGGGGGGTCCCCAGGATGTCACAATGGGCCGTGGGGACAAGGGGGGGTCCCCAGGATGTCACAATGGGCCCTGGGGACAAAGAGGGGTCCCCTGAATGTCACAATGGGCCCTGGGGACAAGGGGGTGCAGAGGATGTCACAATGGGCCCTGGGGACAATGGGGGGTCCTGGGATGTCACAATGGGCCCTGCGGACAAGGGGGGGTCCCCAGGATGTCACAATGGGCCTTGGGAACAAGGGGGTCCCCAAGATATCACAATGGGCCCTGGGGACAATGTAAGGTCCTGGGCTGTCACAATGGACCCTGAGGACAAGGGGGGACCCCAGGATGTCACAATGAAGTCTTGGGACAAAGGGGGTCCCCACGATGTCACAATGGGCCCTGGGGACAAAGGGGGGTCCCCTGTATGTCACAATGGGCCCTGGGGACAATGGGGGGTCCTGGGATGTCACAATGGACCCTGGGGACAAGGGGGTGCCGAGGATGTCACAATGGGCCCTGGGGACAATGGGGGGTCCTGGGACCTCACAATGGGCCCTGAGGACAATGGTGGGTCCCCTGAATGTCAAAATGGGCCCTGGGGACAAAGGGGGGTCCGCAGGATGTCACAATGGGCACTGGGGATAAAGGGGGGGTCCCCATGGTGTCACAATGGGCCCAAGTGACAAGGAGGGTCCCCATGGTGCCACGATGGGTCCTGGGGACAAGGGCGTCCCCCAGATGTCACAATGGGCCCTGGGGACAATGGGGTTGCCCAGGATGTCACAATGGGCCCTGGGGACAATGGGAGGCCCCAAGGTGTTCAGAACGAGCCCTGGGGACAAAGTGGAATCCTGGAATGTCACAATGGCCCCCAGTGACAAAGGGGTTCCCCATGGTGCCACAATGGGCCCTGGGGACAAAAGGGGTCCCCAGGATTTCACAATAGCACTGGGGACAAAGGGGGGTCATGGGATGTCACAATGGGCTCCAGTGACAAAGAGGGTCCTCATGGTGCCACAATGGGCCCTGGCGACAAAGGGGGTCCCCAGGATGTCACAATGGGCCCTGGGGACAAAGTGGGGTCCCCTGAATGTCACAATGGGCCGTGGGGACAATGGGGGGTCCTGGGACGTCACAATGGGCCCTGGGGACAAGGGGGTGCAGAGGATGTCACAATGGGCCCTGGGGACAATGTCGGGTCCTGGGACGTCACAATGGGCCCTGGGGACAAGGGGGGGTCCATAGGATGTCACAATGGGCCCTGGGGACAAAGAGGGGTCCCCTGAATGTCACAATGGGCCCTGGGGTAAAAGGGGGTCCCCATTGTGCTACAATGGGCCCTGGGGACAAAGGGGGGTCCCCACAGTGTCACAATGGGCCCTGGGGACAAAGGGGGTGTCCCCATGGTGCCACAACGGGCCCTGGGAGCAAGGGGATGGCCAGGATGTCACAATGGGTCCTGGGGAAAATGGGGGGTGCCGAGGATTTCACAATGGACCCTGAGGACAAGCGGGGGTCTCCATGGTGTCACAATGGGCCCCAGTGACAAAGGGGGTCCCCTGAATGTCACAATAGGTCCTGGGGACAATGGGGGGTCCTGGGACGTCACAATGGGCCCTGGGGACAAGGAGGGATCCCCAGGATGTCAGAATGGGCCCTGGGGACAATGGGGGGTCCTGGGACGTCACAATGGGCCCTGGGGACAAAGAGGGGTCCCCTGAATGTCACAATGGGCCCTGGGAACAATGGGGGGTCCTGGGACGTCACAATTGGCCCTGGGGACAAGGGGGGGTACCCATAGTGTCACAATGGGTCCTGGGGAAAATGGGGTCCCCAGGATGTCACAATGGGCCCTGGGGACAATGTGGGGTCCTGGGATGTCACAATGGGCCCCAGTGACAAAGGGGGTCCCCTGAATGTTACAATAGGTCCTGAGGACAGTGGGGGGTCCTGGGACGTCACAATGGGCCCTGGGGACAAGGAGGGATCCCCAGGATGTCACAATGGGCCCTGGGGACAACGGGGGGTCCTAAGACATCACAATGGGCCCTGGGGCCAAGCAGGGATCCCCAGGATGTCACAATGGGCCCTGGGGACAATGGGGGGTCCTGGGACGTCACAATGGGCCCCGTAGACAAGGGGGCATCCCCAGGATGTCAAAATGCGCCCTGGGGCCCAGGGGGGTCCTGCGATGTCACAATGGGCCCTGGGGACAAAGGGAGTCCCCTGGATGTCACAATGGACTCTGGCGACAAAGGGGATCCCCACGGTGTCAGAATGGGCCCTGGGGACAAAGGGGGGTCCTGGGATGTCACAATGAGCCCTGCGGACAAGGGTGGTACCCACGGTGTCACAATGGGCTCTGGGCACAAGGGGGGGTCCCCATAGTGTCACAATGGGTCCTGGGGACAAGTGGGGTCCCCAGGATGTGACAATGTGTCCTGGGGACAATGTGGGGTCCTGGGATGTCACAATGGGCCCCAAGGACAAAGGGGCCCCCTGACTGTCACAATGTGTCCTAGGGACAATGGGGGGTCCTGGGACGTCACAACGGGCCCTGGGGACAAGGAGGGATCCCCAGGATGTCACAATGGGCCCTGGGGACAATGGGGGGTCCTGGGACGTCACAATGAGCCCCAGTGACAAGGGGGGGTCCCCAGGATGTCACAATGGGCCCTGGGGACAAAGAGGGGTCCCCTGAATGTCACAATGGGCCCTGGGGAGAAGGGGGTGCAGTGGATGTCACAATGGGCCCTGGGGACAATGGGGGGTCCTGGAATGTCACAATGGGCCCTGGGGACAATGGGGGTCCCCAGGATGTCACAATGGGCCCTGGGGACAATGGGGTTGCCCAGGATGTCACAATGGGCCCTGGGGACAATGGGAGTCCCCAAGGTGTCAGAACGAGCCCTGGGGACAAAGTGGAATCCTGGAATGTCACAATGGGCCCCAGTGACAAAGAGGGTCCTCATGGTGCCACAATGGGCCCTGGGGACAAAGGGGGTCCCCAGGATGTCACAATGGGCCCTGTGGACAAAGAGCGTCCCCAGCATGTCACAATGGGCCCTGGGGACAAAGGGGGTCCCCACGGTATCAGAATGGGCCCTGGGGACAAAGGGGGGTCCCCTGAATGTCACAATGGGCCCTGGGGACAGTGGGGGGTCCTGGGACGTCACAATGGGCCCTGGGGACAAGGGGGGTCCCCAGGAGGTCACAATGGGCCCTGGGGACAAAGGGGGGTCCCCTGAATGTCACAATGGGCCCTGGGGACAGTGTGGGGTCCTGGGACGTCACAATGGGCCCTGGGGACAAGGGGGGGTCCCCAGGATGTCACAATGGGCCCTGGGGACAAAGAGGGGTCCCCTGAATGTCACAATGGGCCCTGGGGACAAGGGGGTGCAGTGGATGTCACAATGGGCCCTGGGGACAATGGGGGGTGTCCAGGATGTGAGAATGAGTCCTGAGGACAAGGGGGGGTCCCCATGGAGTCACAATGGGTCCCCAGTGACAAGGAGGGGTCCCCATGGTGTCACAATGAGTCCTGAGGACAAGGAGGGGTCCCCATGGTGTCACAATAGGCCCTGGGGACAAAGTGGGGCCCAAGAATGTCACAATGGGCCCTGGGGACAAAAGGGGTTGCCATGGTGCCACAATGGGCCATGGGGTCAAAGGGGACCCCATGGTGCTACAATGGCCCTGGGTACAAAGGGGGGTCCTGGGATGTCACAATGGGCCCTGGGGAAAAACGGGGTGTCCCCACGGTGCCACAACGGGCCCTGGGAGCAAGGGGGTGGCCCCAGGATGTCACAATGGGCCTTGGGAACAAGGGGGTCCCCCAGATATCACAATGGGCCCTGGGGACAATGTAAGGTCCTGGGCTGTCACAATGGACCCTGAGGACAAGGGGGGTCCCCAGGATGTCACAATGAAGTCTTGGGATAAAGGGGTCCCCAGGATGTCACAATGGGGCCTGGGGACCAGGGGGGGTCCTGGGATGTCACAATGGGCCCCAGTGACAAAGGGGGTCCCTATGGTGCCACAATGGGCCCTGGGGACAAAGGGGGTCCCCTGGATGTCACAATGGGCCCTGGGGACAAAGAGCGTCCCCAGCATGTCACAATGGGCCCTGGGGACAAAGGGGGTCCCCACGGTATCAGAATGGGCCCTGGGGACAAAGGGGGGTCCCCTGAATGTCACAATGGGCCCTGGGGACAATGGGGGGTCCTGGGATGTCACAATGAGCCCTGCAGACAAGGGTGGTACCCACGGTGTCACAATGGGCACTGGGCACAAGGGGGGGTCCCCATAGTGTCACAATGGGTCCTGGGGACAAGTGGGGTCCCCAGGATGTCACAATGGGCCCTGGGGACTAAGAGGGGTCCCCTGAATGTCACAATGGGCCCTGGGGACAAGGGGGTGCAGAGGATGTCACAATGGGCCCTGGGGACAATGGGGGGTCCCCTGAATGTCAAAATGGGCCCCAGGGACAAGGAGGCATTCCCAGGATGTCACAATGGGCCCTGGAGATAAGGGGGTGTCCCCAGGATGTCACAAGGGCCCTGGGGACAATGTGGGGTCCTGGGATGTCACAATGGGCCCCAGTGACAAACAAGGCCCCTGAATGTCACAATGGGCCCTGGGGACAATGGGGGTCCTGGGACGTCCCAATTGGACCTGGGGACAAGGAGGGATCCCCAGAATGTCACAATGGGCCCTGGGGACAATGGCGGGTCCTAGGACGTCCCAATGGCCCCTGGGGACAAGCAGGGATCCCCAGGATGTCACAATGGGCCCTGGGGACAATGGCGGGTCCTGGCACGTCACAATGGGCCCTGGGGACAAGGGGGGGTCCCCAGGATGTCACAATGGGCCCTGGGGAAAAAGAGGGGTCCCCTGAATGTCACAATGGGCCCTGAAGACAAGGGGGTGCTGAGGATGTCACAATGGGCCCTGGGGACAATGGGGGGTCCTGGGACGTCACAATGGGCCCTGGGGACAAAGGGGCCCCCTGAATGTCAAAATGGGTCCTGGGGACAATGGTGGGTCCTGGGACGTCACAATGGGCCCTGGGGACAAGGAGGGATCCCCAGGATGTCACAATGGGCCCTGGGGACAATGGGGGGTCCTGGGACGTCACAATGGGCCCCAGTGACAAGGGGGGGTCCCCAGGATGTCACAGTGTGCCCTGGGTACAAAGAGGCGTCCCCGGAATGTCACAATAGGCCCTGGGGACAAGGGGGTGCCCTGAATGTCACAATGGGGCCTGGGGAAAATGGGGGGTCCTGGGACGTCACAATGGGCCCTGGGGACAAAGGGGCCCCCTGAATGTCACAATGGGTCCTGGGGACAATGGTGGGTCCTGGGATGTCACAATGGGCTTTGGGGACAAGGAGGGTCCCCCAGGATGTCACAATGGGCCCTGGGGACAAAGGGGGTCCTGGGACGTCACAATGGGCCCTGGGGACAAGGGGGGGTCCCCAGGATGTCACAATGGGCCCTGGGGACAAAGGGGGTCCTGGGACGTCACAATGGGCCCCAGTGACAAGGGGGGGTCCCCAGGATGTCACAATGGGCCCTGGGGACAATGTGGGGTCCCCTGAATGTCACAATGGGCCCTGGGGACAAGGAGGTGCCGAGGATGTCACAATGGGCCCTGGGGACAATGGGGGGTCCCCTGAATGTCAAAATGGGCCCTGGGGACAAGGAGGGATTCCCAGGATGTCACAATGGGCCCTGGAGACAAGGGGGTGTCCCCAGGATGTCACAATGGGCCCTGCGGACAAGGGTGGCACCCACGGTGTCACAGTGGTCACTGGGCACAAGGGGGGGTCCCTATAGTGTCACAATGGGTCCTGGGGACAAGTGGGGTCCCCAGGATGTCACAAGGGCCCTGGGGACAATGTGGGGTCCTGGGATGTCACAATGGGCCCCAGTGACAAAGGGGGTCCCCATGGTGCCACAATGGGCCGTGGGGACAAATGGGGTCCCCAGGATGTCACAATGAACCCTGGGGAAAAACGGTGGTCCTGGGACATTTCAATGGGCCCTGGGGACAAAGGGGGGACCCCAGGATGTCACAATGGGCCCTGGGGACAAAGGGGGTCCCCTCTATGTCACAATGGGCTCTGGGGACAAGGAGGGTCCCCAGGATGTCACAATGGGTCCTGGGGACAAAGGGGGGTCCCGTGAATGTCACAATGGGCCCTAGGGACAAGGGGGTGCCGAGGAGGTCACAATGGGCCCTGGGGACAATGGGGGGTCCTGGGACGTCACAATGGGCCCTGGGGACAAGAGAGGATCCCTAGGATGTCACAATGGGCCCTGGGGACTAATGTGGTCCCCACGGTGTCACAATATGTCCTGGAGACAAAGGGGGGTCCCCAGGATGTCACAATGGGCCCTTGGGACAATGGGGTTCCTGGGATGTCACAATGGGTCCCCAGTGACAAAGGGGGTCCCCAGGATGTCTCAGTGGGCCCTGAGGACAATGGGAGGTCCCCATGGTGTCACAATGGGTCCCCAGTAACAAGGGAGGTCTCCACGGTGCCAGGATGGGTCCTGGGGACAAGGAGGTCCCCAGGATGTCAGAATGGGCCGTGGGGACAAAGAGGCTCCCCAGGATGTCACAATGGGACCTGGGGACAAGGGGGTCTCCAGGAACTCACAATGGGCTCTGGGGACAATGGAGGTTCCCCAGGATGTTCACAATAGGCCCTGAGGACAAGGGGTGGTCCCCATGCTGTCACAACGGGTCTCCAGTGACAAGGGGGTCCCCAAGGTGTCACAATGGGCCCAGGGGACAATGGGGGGTCCTGGGACGTAACAATAGGCCCTGAGGACAAGGGGTGGTCCCCATGATGTCACAACGGGTCTCCAGTGACAAGGGGGTCCCCAAGGTGTCACAATGGGCCCTGGGGACAATGCGGGGTCCTGGGACATCACAATGGGCCCCAGTGACATGGGGGTCCCCAGGATGTCACAATGGGCCCTGGGGACAATGTGGGGTCCTGGGATGTCACAATGGGCCCCAGTGACAAAGGGGGTCCCCTGAATGTCACAATGGGTCCTGGGGACAATGGGGGTTCCTGGGACGTCACAATGGGCCCTGGGGACAAAGAGGGATCCCCAGGATGTCACAATGGGCCCTGGGGACAATGGGGGGTCCTGGGACGTCACAATGGGCCCTGGGGACAAGAGGTGGTCCCCAGGATGTCACAATGGGCCCTGGGGACAAAGAGGGGTCCCCTGAATGTCACAATGGGCCCTGGGGACAAGGGGGTGCCGAGGATGTCACAATGGGCCCTGGGGACAATGGGGGTCCTGGGACGTCACAATGGGCCCTGGGGACACAGAGGGGCCCTAGGACGTCACAATCAGTCCTGGGGACAAGGTGGGGTCCCCTGAGAGTCACAATGAGCCCTGGGAAGAGAGGGGGCTCCCAAGGACATCACAATGGGCACTGGGAACAATGGGGGGTCCTGGGACGTCACAATTGGCCCTGGGGACAAGGGGGGGTACCCATAGTGTCACAATGGGTCCTGGGGAAAATGGGGTACCCAGGATGTCACAATGGGCCCCGTTGACAAGGGGGCATCCCCAGGATGTCAAAATGCGCCCTGGGGCCCAGGGGGGTCCTGCGATGTCACAATGGGCCCTGGGGACAAAGGGGGGTCCTGCGATGTCACAATGAGCCCTGCGGAAAAGGGTGGTACCCACGGTGTCACAATGGGCTCTGGGAACAAGGAGGGGGTCCCCATAGTGTCACAATGGGTCCTGGGGACAAGTGGGGTCCCCATGATGTGACAATGTGTCCTGGGGACAATGTGGGGTCCTGGGATGTCACAATGGGCCCCAGTGACAAAGGGGCCACCTGAATGTCACAATGGGTCCTGGGGACAATGGGGGGTCCTGGGACGTCACAATGGGCCCTGGGGACAAGAAGGGATCCCCAGGATGTCACAATGGGCCCTGGGGACAATGGGGGGTCCTGGGACGTCACAATGGGCCCTGGGGACAAGGGGGGGTCCCCAGGATGTCACAATGGGCCCGGGGGACAAAGGGGTGCCGAGGATGTCACAATGGGCCCTGGGGACAATGGGGGGTCCCGGGATGTCACAATGGGCCCTGGGGACAATGGGGGGTCCTGGGATGTCACAATGGGCCCTGGGGACAAGGGGGTCCCCCAGATATCACAATGGGCCCTGGGGACAATGGGGGGTCCTGGGATGTCACAATGGGCCCTGGGGACAAGGGGGTCCCCCAGATATCACAATGGGCCCTGGGGACAATGTAAGGTCCTGGGCTGTCACAATGGACCCTGAGGACAAGGGGGGTCCCCAGGATGTCACAATGAAGTCCTGGGACAAAGGGGGTCCCCAGGATGTCACAATGGGGCCTGGGGACCAGGGGGTGTCCTGGGATGTCACAATGGGCCCCAGTGACAAAGGGGGTCCCTATGGTGCCACAATGAGCCCTGGGGACAAAGGGGGTCCCCTGGATGTCAGAGTGGGCTCTGGGGACAAGGAGGGTCCCCAGGATGTCACAATGGGCCCTGGGGACAAAGAGCGTCCCCAGCATGCCACAATGTGTCCCGGGGACAATGTGGGGTCCTGGGATGTCACAATGGGCCCCAGTGACAAAGGGGCCCCCTGAATGTCACAATGGGTCCTGGGGACAATGGGGGGTCCTGGGACGTCACAATGGGCCCCAGTGAGAAGGGGGGTCCCCAGGATGTCACAATGGGCTCTGTGGACAGAGGGGTCCCCTGAATGTCACAATGGGCCCTGGGGACAAGGGGGTGCAGTGGATGTCACAATGGGCCCTGGGGACAATGGGGGGTCCTGGAATGTCGCAATGGGCCCTGGGGACAATGGGGTTGCCCAGGATGTCACAATGGGCCCTGGGGACAATGGGAGTCCCCAAGGTGTCAGAACGAGCCCTGGGGACAAAGTGAAATCCTGGAATGTCACAATGGCCCCCAGTGACAAAGGGGTTCCCCATGGTGTCACAATGGGCCGTGGGGACAAAAGGGGTCCCCAGGATTTCACAATAGCACTGGGGACAAAGGGGGGTCATGGGATGTCACAATGGGCCCTGGGGACAAGGGAGATCCCCATGGCGTCACAATAAGCCCTGGGGACAAAGTGGGGTCCTGGGATGTCACAATGGGCTCTGGGGACAAGGAGGGTCCCCAGGATGTCACAATGGGCCCTGGGGACAAAGGGGGGTCCTGGGATGTCACAATGGGCCCTGGGGACAATGGGAGTCCCCAAGGTGTCAGAACGAGCCCTGGGGACAAAGTGGAATCCTGGAATGTCACAATGGTCCCCAGTGACAAAGGGGTTCCCCATGGTGCCACAATGGGTCCTGGGGACAAAAGGGGTCCCCAGGATTTCACAATGGCCCTGGGGACAAAGGGGGGTCCTGGGATGTCACAATGGGCCCTGGGGACACAGGGGGTATCCCCATGGTGCCACAACGGGCCCTGGGAGCAAGGGGGTGCCCAGGATGTCACAATGGACCCTGAGGACAAGCGGGGGTCTCCATGGTGTCACAATGGGCCCCAGTGACAAAGGGGCTCCCCTGAATGTCACAGTAGGTCCTGGGGACAATGGGGGGTGCTGGGACATCACAATGGGCCCTGGGGACAACGAGGGATCCCCAGGATGTCACAATGGGCCCTGGGGACAAGGGGGTGCAGAGGATGTCACAATGGGCCCTGGGGACAATGTGGGGTCCTGGGATGTCACAATGGGCCCCAGTGACAAAGGGGGTCCCCTGAATGTCACAATGGGTCCTGGGGACAATGCGGGGTCCTGGGACGTCACAATGGGCCCTGGGGACAATGGGGGGTCGTTAGACGTCACAATGGCCCCTGGCACAAAGAGGGGTCCCCAGGATGTCACAATGGGCCCTGGGGACAAACAGGGGTCCCCTGAATGTCACAATGGGCCCTGGGGACAAGGGGGTGCCGAGGATGTCACAATGGGCCCTGGGGACAATGGGGGGTCCTGGGACGTCACAATGGGCCCTGCGGACAAGGAGGGATCCCCAGGATGTCACAATGGGCCCTGGGGACAATGGGGGGTCCTGAGACGTCACAATGAGCCCTGCGGACAAGGGTGGTACCCAGGACGTCACAATGGGCCCTGGGGACAAGGGGGGGTCCCCATAGTGTCACAATGGGTCCTGGGGACAAGTGGGGTCCCCAGGATGTCACAATGGGCCCTGGGGACAATGTGCGGTCCTGGGATGTCACAATGGGCCCCAGTGACAAAGGGGGTCCCCTGAATGTCACAATGGGTCCTGGGGACAATGGGGGGTCCTGGGACGTCACAATGGGCCCTGGGGACAAAGAGGAATCCCCAGGATGTCACAATGGGCCCTGGGGACAATGGAGGGTCCTGGGACGTCACAATGGGCCCTGGGGACAAGAGGGGGTCCCCTGGATGTCACAATGGGCTCTGGGGACAAGGGGGGTCCCCAGGACGTCACAATGGGCCGTGGGGACAAGGAGGGATCCCCAGGATGTCACAATGGGCCCTGGGGACAATGGGGGGTCCTTAGACTTCACAATGGGCCCTGGGGACAAAGAGGGGTCCCCTGAATGTCACAATGGGCCCTGGGGACAATGGGGGGTCCTGGGACGTCACAATGGGCCCCAGTGACAAGAGGGGGTCCCCAGGATGTCACAATGGGCCCTGGGAACAAACAGGGGTCCCCGGAATGTCACAATGGGCCCTGGGGACAAGGGGGTGCAGAGGATGTCACAATGGGCCCTGGGGACAATGGGGGGTCCTGGGACGTCACAATGAGCCCTGCGGACAAGGGTGGTACCCAGGATGTCACAATGGGCCCTGGGAACAAGGGGGGGTCCCCATAGTGTCACAATGGGCCCTGGGGACAAGGAGGGATCCCCAGGATGTCACAATGGGCCCTGGGAACAATGGGGGGTTCTGGGACGTCACAATGGGCTGTGGGGACAAGGGGGGGTCCCCAGGATGTCACAATGTGCCCTGGGTTTCAAAGAGGCGTCCCCTGAATGTCACAATGGGCCCTGGGGACAATGGGGGGCCCTAAGACGTCACAATGGGCCCTGAGGACAAGGAGGGATCCCCAGGATGTCACAATGGGCCCTGGGGACAAAGAGGGGTCCCCTGAATGTCACAATGGGCCCTGGGGACAAGGGGGTGCAGTGGATGTCACAATGGGCCCTGGGGACAATGGGGGGTCCTGGAATGTCACAATGGGCCCTGGGGACAAAGGGGATGTCCACATGGTGCCACAATGGGCCCTGGGGACAAAGGGGGTGTCCCCTGAATGTCACAATGGGCCCTGGGGACAATGTGGGGTCCTGGGATGTCACAACGGGTCCCCAGTGACAAAGGGGGTCCCCAGGATGTCTCAATGGGCCCTGAGGACAATGGGAGGTCCCCATGGTGTCACAAAGGGTCCCCAGTGACAAGGGAGGTCCCCACGGTGCCACGATGGGTCCTGCGGACAAGGAGGTCCCCAGGATGTCACCATGGGCCCTGGGGACAAAGGGGGTCCCCAGGATGTCACAATGGGCCCTGGGGACAAGGGCGTGCCGAGGATGCCACAATGGGCCCTGGGGACAATGGGGGGTCCTGGAATGTCACAATGGGCACTGGGGACTATGGGGGTCCCCAGGATGTCACAATGGGCCTTGGGGACAATAGGAGGTTCTGGGATGTCACAATGGGCCCTGGGGACAATGGGGGGTGCCCAGGATGTGAAAATGAGTCCTGAGGACATGGGGGGGTCCCCATGGTGTCACAATGGGTCCCCAGTGACAAGGAGGGGTCCCCATGGTGTCACAATAGGCCCTGGGGACAATGGGGTCCCCTGAATGTCACAATGGGCCCTGGGAACAAAAGTGGTTGCCATGGTGCCACAAGGGGCCCTGGGGTCAAAGGCGGTCCCCATGGTGCTAAAATGGGCCCTGGGAGCAAGGGGGTGGCCAGGATGTCACAATCGGTCCTGGGGACAATGGGGGGTGCCCAGGATGTCACAATGGACCCTGAGGACATGGGGGGGTCCCCATGGTGTCACAATGGGTCCCCAGTGACACGGGGGGGTCCCCATGGGGCCACAATGAGCCCTGGGGACAAAGGGAGGTCCCTACAATGTCACAATGGGCCCTGGGGACTAATGAGGTCCCCACGGTGTCACAATGCGTCCTGGAGAAAAAGGGGGGTCCCCAGGATGTTACAATCTGCTCTTGGCACAATGGGGTTCCTGGGATGTCACAATGGGTCCCCAGTGACAAAGGGGGTCCCCAGGATGTCTCAATGGGCCCTGAGGACAATGGGAGGTCCCCATGGTGTCACAAAGGGTCCCCAGTGACAAGGGAGGTCCCCACGGTGCCACGATGGGTCCTGGGGACAAGGAGGTCCCCAGGACGTCACAATGGGCCCTGGGAACAATGGGGGTCCCTTGAAGGTCACAATGGGCCCTGGGGACAATGGTGGGTCCCCTGAATGTCAAAATGGGCCCTGGGGACAAAGGGGGGTCCGCAGGATGTCACAATGGGCACTGGGGACAAAGGGGAGGTCCCCATGGTGTCACAATGGGCCCAAGTGACAAGGAGGGTCCCCACGGTGCCACGATGGGTCCTGGGGACAAGGGGGTCCCCCAGATGTCACAATGGGCCCTGGGGACAATGGGGTTGCCCAGGATGTCACAATGGACCCTGGGGACAAAGGGGGATCCCCAGGATGTTACAATGGGCCCTGGGGACCAGGGGGGTCCTGCGATGTCACAATGGGCCCTGGGGACAAAGGGGTTCCCCATGGTGCCACAATGGTCCCTGGGGACAAAGGGGGTCCCCAGGATTTGACAATAGCACTGGGGACAAATGGGGTCATGGGATGTCACAGTGGGCCCTGGGGACAAGGGAGGTCCCCATGGTGTCACAATAAGCCCTGGGGACAAAGTGGGGTGTTGGGATGTCACAATGGGCCCCAGTGACAAAAGGGGGTCCCCATGGTGCCACAATGGGCCGTGGGGACCAGGGGGGGTACTGCAATGTCACAATGGGCCCTGGGGAGAAAGGGGGTCCCCTGGATGTCACAATGGGCTCTGGGGACAAGGAGGGTCCCCAGGATGTCACAATGGGCCCTGGGGACAAACGGGGGTGTCGACGGTGTCAAAATGGGTCCTGGGGACAAAGGGCGTCCCCAGGATGTCACAATATGCCCTGGGGACAAAGGGGGTCCCCACGGTATCAGAATGGGCCCTGGGGACAAAGGGGGGTCCCCTGAATGTCACAATGGGCCCTGGGGACAATGGGGGTCCTGGGATGTCACAATGAGCCCTGCGGACAAGGGTGGTACCCACATTGTCACAATGGGCCCTGGGCACAAGGGGTGGTCCCCATAGTGTCACAATGGGTCCTGGGGACAAGTGGGGTCCCCAGGATGTCACAATAGGTCCTGGGGACAATGTGGGGTCCTGGGATGTCACAATGGGCCCCAGTGACAAAGGGGGTCCCCTGAATGTCACAATGGGTCCTGGGTACAATGTGGGGTCCTGGGACGTCACAATGGGCCCTGGGGACAAGGAGGGATCCCCAGGATGTCACAATGGGCCCTGGGGACAATGGGGGGTCCTGGGACGTCACAATGGGCCCCAGTGACAAGGGGGGGTCCCCAGGATGTCACAATGGGCCCTGAGGACAAAGAGGGGTCCCCTGAATGTCACAATGGGCCCTGGGGACAAGGGCGTGCCGAGGATGTCACAATGGGCCCTGGGGACAATGGGGGGTCCTGGAATGTCACAATGGGCACTGGGGACTATGGGGGTCCCCAGGATGTCACAATGGGCCTTGGGGACAATAGGAGGATCTGGGATGTCACAATGGGCCCTGGGGACAATGGGGGGTGCCCAGGATGTGAAAATGAGTCCTGAGGACATGGGGGCGTCCCCATGGTGTCACAATGGGTCCCCAGTGACAAGGAGGGGTCCCCATGGTGTCACAATAGGCCCTGGGGACAATGGGGTCCCCTGAATGTCACAATGGGCCCTGGGAACAAAAGTGGTTGCCATGGTGCCACAAGGGGCCCTGGGGTCAAAGGCGGTCCCCATGGTGCTAAAATGGGCCCTGGGAGCAAGGGGGTGGCCAGGATGTCACAATGGGTCCTGGGGACAATGGGGGGTGCCCAGGATGTCACAATGGACCCTGAGGACATGGGGGGGTCCCCATGGTGTCACAATGGGTCCCCAGTGACACGGGGGGGTCCCCATGGGGCCACAATGAGCCCTGGGGACAAAGGGAGGTCCCTACAATGTCACAATGGGTGCTGGGGACTAATGAGGTCCCCACGGTGTCACAATGCGTCCTGGAGAAAAAGGGGGGTCCCCAGGATGTTACAATCTGCTCTTGGCACAATGGGGTTCCTGGGATGTCACAATGGGTCCCCAGTGACAAAGGGGGTCCCCAGGATGTCTCAATGGGCCCTGAGGACAATGGGAGGTCCCCATGGTGTCACAAAGGGTCCCCAGTGACAAGGGAGGTCCCCACGGTGCCACGATGGGTCCTGGGGACAAGGAGGTCCCCAGGATGCCACAATGGGCCCTGGGGACAATGGGGGGTCCTGGGACGTCACAATGGGCCCTGGGGACAAAGAGGCTCCCCAGGATGTCACAATGGGACCTGGGGACAAGGGGGTCCCCAGGACTCACAGTGGGCTCTGGGGACAATGGAGGTTCCCCAGGATGTTCACAATAGGCCCTGAGGACAAGGGGTGGTCCCCATGGTGTCACAATGGGTCCCCAGTGACAAGGGGGGTCCCCAAGTGTCACAATGGGCCCTGGGGACAATGGGGGTCCCGGGACGGAATAATAGGCCCTGGGGACAAAGGGGGGGTCCCACAGTGTCACAATGGGCCCTGGGGACAAAGGGGGTCCCCACGGTGTTACAATGGTCCAGGGGGAAAAAGGGGGATGCCCAGGATGTCACAATGGGCCCTGAGGACAAGGGGGGCTCCCCAGGGTGTCGGAATGGGTCCCCAGTGACAAGGAGGGTCCCCATGGTGTCACGATGGGTCCTGGGGACAAGGGGGTCCCCAGGATGTAACAATGGACCCTGGGGACAATGGGGGGTCCTGGGACGTCACAATGGGCCCTGGAGACAAAGGGGGTCCCCAGGATGTCACAATGGGCCCTGGGGACAATCTGGGGTCCTGGGACGTCACAATGGGCCCTGGGGACAAAGAGGGATCCCCAGGATGTCACAATGGGCCCTGGGGACAATGGGGGGTCCTGGGACGTCACAATGGGCCCTGGGGACAAGAGGGGGTCCCCAGGATGTCACAATGGGCCCTGGGGACAAAGAGGGGTCCCCTGAATGTCACAATGGGCCCTGGGGACAAGGGGGTGCCGAGGATGTCACAATGGGCCCTGGGGACAAGGGGTGGTCCCCAGGATGTCACAATGGGCCCTGGGGACAAAGAGGGGTCTCTAAAGTGTCACAATGGGCCCTGGGGACACAGAGGGGCCCTAGGACGTCACAATCAGCCCTGGGGACAAGGGGGGGGTCCCCTGAAAGTCACAATGAGCCCTGGAAACAGAGGGGGTCCCCAGGACGTCACAATGGGCCCTAGGAACAATGGGGGTCCCTTGAAGGTCACAATGGGCCCTGGGGACAATGGTGGGTGTCCTGAATGTCAAAATGGGCCCTGGGGACAAAGGGGGGGTCCGCAGGATGTCACAATGGGCACTGGGGACAAAGGGGGAGTCCCCATGGTGTCACAATGGGCCCAAGTGACAAGGAGGGCACCCACGGTGCCACGATGGGTCCTGGGGACAAGGGGGTCCCCCAGATGTCACAATGGGCCCTGGGGACATTGGGGTTGCCCAGGATGTCACAATGGGCCCTGGGGACAATGGTGGGTCCCCTGAATGTCAAAATGGGCCCTGGGGACAAAGGGGGGTAGCAGGATGTCACAATGGGTACTGGGGACAAAGGGGGCGTCCCCATGGTGTCACAATGGGCCCAAGTGACAAGGAGGGCCCCACGGTGCCACGATGGGTCCTGGGGACAAGGGGGTCCCCCAGATGTCACAATGGGCCCTGGGGACAATGGGGTTGCCCAGGATGTCACAATGGACCCTGGGGACAAAGGGGGATCCCCAGGATGTCACAATGGGCCCTGGGGACAATGGGAGTCCCCAAGGTGTCAGAACGAGCCCTGGGGACAAAGTGGAATCCTGGGATGTCACAATGGCCCCCAGTGACAAAGGGGTTCCCCATGGTGCCACAATGGGCCCTGGGCACAAAGGGGGTCCCCAGGATTTCACAATAGCACTGGGGACAAAGGGGGGTCATGGGATGTCACAATGGGCCCTGGGGACAAGGGAGGTCCCCATGGTGTCACAATAAGCCCTGGGGACAAAGTGGGGTCCTGGGATGTCACAATGGGCCCCTGTGACAAAGGGGGTCCCCATGGTGCCACAATGGGCCGTGGCGACAAAAGGGGTCCGCAGGATGTCACAATGGGCCCTGGGGACCAGGGGGGGTCCTGCGATGTCACAATGGGCCCTGGGGACAAAGGGGGTCCCCTGGATGTCACAATGGGCTCTGGGGACAAGGGTGGTACCCACGGTGTCACAATGGGCCCTGGGAACAAGGCGGGGTGCCCATAGTGTCACAATGGGTCCTGGGGACAAGTGGGGTCCCCAGGATGTCACAATGGGCCCCAGTGACAAAGGGGGTGCCCTGAATGTCACAATGGGTCCTGAAGACAATGGGGGGTCCTGGGACGTCACAATGGGCCCTGGGGACAAGGGGGGGTCCCCAGGATGTCACAATGTGCCCTGGCTACAAAGAGGCGTCCCCGGAATGTCACAATGGGCCCTGGGGACAAAGAGGAGTCCCCTGAATGTCACAATGGGCCCTGGGGACAATGGGGGATCCTGGGACGTCACAATGGGCCCCAGTGACAAGGGGGGGTCCCCAGGATGTCACAATGTGCCCTGGGGACAAAGAGGCGTCCCCGGAATGTCACAATGGGCCCTGGGGACAAGGGGGTGCCCTGAATGTCACAATGGGCCCTGGGGACAATGGGGGGTCCTAAGACGTCACAATGGGCCCTGGGGACAAGGAGGGATCCTGGGACGTCACAATGGGCCCCAGTGACAAGGGGGGGTCCCCAGGATGTCACAATGGGCCCTGGGGACAAAGAGGGGTCCCCAGGATGTCAAAATGGGCCCTGGGGACAATGGGGGGTCCTAAGACGTCACAATGAACCCTGGGGACAACGGGGGGTCCTGGGACGTCACAATGGGCCCCAGTGACAAGGGGGGGTCCCCAGGATGTCACAATGGGCCCTGGGGACAAAGAGGAGTCCCCTGAATGTCACAATGGGCCCTGGGGACAATGGGGGTCCCCAGGATGTCACAATGGGCCCTGGGGACAATAGGAGGTTCTGGGATGTCACAATGGGCCCTTGGGGTTTAGAAGTCACGTCTAAGAGTGCAGCGTTTGGGGTGCAGGGGCTTGGGGGGAAATTTAAGGTTGCAGAGTGTGGGGTGCACAGGACTGGGGCACAGGATTTGGGGGTGCGGGGTTTCAGGGTTCAGGATTTGGAGGTGTGGAGTTTTGGGGTGCAGGGGTTGGGAGTGCAGGGTGGTGGGGGTGAGAGATTTGGGTGCAGGATTTGGGGGTGCAGAGTCTTGGGAGGCAAGGATCCGGGTCTTCAGGATTTGGGGGTTCAGTGTTTAGGGCAGCACAATCTTGGGGTGCAGGGGTTTGCAGTGAAAGGTTTGGCAGGCAGGATTTGGGGTGCAGGATTCTGGGGTGCTGGTTTGGGGTACAGGATTTGGTGTTGCAGGGATGGGGTTGAAGGGCTTGGGTTGCCAGGCCTTTGAGGTGCAGGATTTGGAGGTGCAGGGTTTGGGAGGGAATTCTTTGGGGTGCAGGGTTTGGGGGCAGGTTTAGGGGTGGAGGGTATAGGACGGAAAGATTTGCGAATGCAGGGTTTGGGGTGCAGGTTTCGGGGTTCAGGAAGGTAGGGAGGGCAGGATTAGGGGGTGCAAGGTTTCAGTTGTAGGGTTTAGGGGTGCAGAGTTTGGTAGGGCCGAATTTGGGGGTGCAGGATCTGGGGTGCAGGGTTTGGGAAGACAGGATCGGGGGTGGAGGATTTGGGGGTGCAGGATTGAGGGGCAGGGTTTTGGTGCAGGGCTTGGGGTCAGGATCTGGGGTGCAGGTTTGGGAAGAGTATTTTGGGGTGCAGGATTTTGGGTGCCCTGTCTGCGGGGCAGGTTTGGGGTGATCACTGCTGATCCGCACACACTCTCTCTCTCTGTCCCCATTGTCCCCAATGCCCCCTTACCTGTCTCACCTCCCTCTCCAGCTCCGCTCCCACCCCCCCAATCCCCCTCAGCGGGGCCAGCCCGGGGTGCAGCTGCTGCAACGGCTCCTCCTCTGCATTCATTAACAATTAACACCCTCAGCAGCGCTAATTAACACCCCCCCCACCCCCCCATATCCCCGCTGCCCCCTAATTACCCCCTAATTCGCGCTAATCACCCCTAATTCCCCCTCATTACTCACCCAGCAGCCCCTCGATGTCCGCAGCCGCCATCTTGCCCCGCCGGGAGGGCCACAAACCACCTCAAAATTGACCCAAAATAGCGCTTTTTCAACCCAAAACCCTCCCGCTGAGGCTCCCCGAGCTGTGTCCCCAAAGCCCCCGCTGTTGTCACCTCGGGAAAAGCGCGAAAAAAGCGGCCCCGGGGGTCCCCGCGCTTCGCTTCGCGCTCTGAGGGAAAGCGCGGGAAAACGAGCGGAGACGGAAAGAGCCGAGCGGAGCCGAACGGCGCCCGAGCGGAGCCGAACGGCGCCCGAGCGGAGCAGAGCGGCGCCCGAGTCCCGGCCGGGGCCGAACGCACCCGAAGGGACCCGAAGTCTTCCCGAAGGGGTCCGAGTGGAGCCGAACGCACCCGAACGCACCCGAAGGGGCCGAACGCACCCGAAGGGACCCGAAGTCTTCCCGAAGGGGTCCGAGTGGAGCCGAACGCACCCGAAGGGACCCGAACCCACCCGAAGGGGCCCGAGTGGAGCCGAACAAACCCGAAGGGACCCGAACCCACCCGAAGGGACCCGAACCCACCCGAAGGGACCCGAACGCACCCGAAGGGACCCGAACGCACCCGAAGGGGTCCGAGTGGAGCCGAACGCACCCGAAGGGACCCGAACGCACCCGAAGGGACCCGAAGTCTCCCCGAAGGGGCCCGAACCCACCCGAAGGGGCCCGAAGTCTCCCCGAAGGGACCCGAACCCACCCGAAAGTGCCCCAAAAGGCGCCAAACTCCCAAATCCCCCCCTTTTTACCCCAAAACCCGTGTTCCGCTCCCCCCCCGGCCCCTCCTCTTCCTCCCCCCGCCCCCTTTCTTCCCCTTTTCCCGCCTCACGATCGTTTCCCGCCGCGGCGGTGGCTGCGAGCGAGGCCACGCCCCCTTCCTCAGGCGGCGGCCAATGGGAAGCGGGGGGGGTGCGTGGCCACGCCCACTGTGCGTGGCGTGCGCGGAGGCGGCTCCGAGAGGAGCCGAAGATACACGAAGGGAGCCGAAGGGACCCGAGGGGACCCGAACGCACCCGAACGCACCCGAAGGGACCCGAGTGGGGCCCGAACGCACCCGAGGGGACCCGAAGGCACCCGAAGGGACCCGAAGGCACCCGAAGGGACCCGAACGCACCCGAAGGGACCCGAGTGGGACCCGAACACACCCGAAGGGACCCGAAGGGACCCGAGTGGGGCCCGCACTCACCCGAAGGGACCCGAAGGGACCCGAACACACTTAGGGGGCTCCATGAGTCACTTATGGGTCACTATGGGGCACTCCTGGGTCCCTAAGGGGGAAATTATGGGGGTCTATGGGGAGTTCAGGAGGGACCCAGGAGTACCCCAAGGTACCCAGGAGTGCCCCAAAGGACCCAGGAGTTCAGGAGGGACCCAGGAGTGCCCCAAAGGACCCAGGAGTTCAGGAGGGACCCAGGAGTGCCCCAAAGGACCCAGGAGTACCCAAATGTGTTGTGTTTTGTTTTTTCTCTCTTGTTTATGTCCTCTTTTACCTGAAATGGGACAATGGGGGCAATGGGGGGCAATGGGGTCAATGGGGGGCAATGGGGTAGAGTGGGGGGCAATGGGGTAAGTGGGGGGCAATGGGGGACAATGGGGGACAATGGGGGCAGTGGGTACAATGGGGGCAATGGGGGGCAATGGGGGGCAATGGGGGGCAATGGGGGCAGTGGGGGCAGTGGGGGGCAATGGGGGCAGTGGGGGGCAATGGGGTCAATGGGAGTCAATGCGGTCAATGGGTCAATGGGGTCAATGGGGGCAATGGGAGTCAATGGGGGGCAATGGGGATCAATGGGTCAACGGGGTCAATGGGGGTCAATGGGGGTCAATGGGTCAATGGGGGCAATGGGGGCAATGGGGATCAATGGGGGGCAATGGGGGGCAATGGGGGGCAATGGTGATCAATGGGGGGCAATGGGGGTCAATGGGGGGTCAATGAAGTCAATGACTCAATGACTCAATGGGGGTCAATGGGGATCAATGGGTCAATGGGGTCAGTGGGGTCAATGGGTCAATGGGAGTCAATGGGGTCAATGGGGGTCAATGGGGTCAATGGGGATCAATGGGTCAATGGGAGTCAATGGGGTCAATGGGTCAATGGGGTCAATGGGGATCAATGGGTCAATGGGGTCAATGGGTCAATGGGGATCAATGGGGGGCAATGGGGATCAATGGGTCAATGGGGTCAATGGGTCAATGGGGGTCAATCGGTCAATGGGGATCAATGGGGGTCAATGGGGTCAGTCAGTGGGGTCAATGGGGTCAATGGGAGTCAATGGGGTCAATGGGTCCCAGGGTCGCATTCCCGCTGTCCCTGTCCCCGCTGTCCCCGCTGTCCCAGGGCTCAGTGCTCACTCCTCATTGGTTCCTGGCCTTTTGCATTCATTAATATTCGGTTAATTATTCGTTAAGGTTTTCTTGCCATAGTTGAGCCCAGCAGGAACCCCCGGGGTCCTAAAACCCTCCCTCTCTATGGGTCCCTATGGGGCTCTATGGGTCCCTATGGAGCTCTATGGGTCCCTATGGGTCCCTATGGAGCTCTCTAGGTCCCTATGGGGTTCCATGGGGCTCTGTGGTTTCCTATGGGCCTCTATGGGGCTCTATGGGTCCCTATGGGTCCCTATGGGTCCTTATGGGTCCTTATGGGTCTTAATGGGTCTCTATGGGGCTCCTTGGGTCTCTATGGGTCCCTATGGGTCTCTATGGGTCTCTACGGGTCTCTACAGGCTCTATGGGTCCCTATGGGGCTCCTTGATGCTCTATGGGTCTCTATGGAACCCCCAGGGTCCTAAAACCCTCCCTCTCTATGGGTCCCTTTGGGTCTCTATGGGTCCCTATGGGTCTCTATGGGGTTCCATGGGGCTCTGTGGCTCCCTATGGGCCTCTATGGTCTCTATGGGTCCCTATGGGGTCCTACGGAGCTCTATGGGTCCCTATGGGTCTCTACAGGCTCTACGGTCCCTATGGGTCTCTATGGGGTTCCATGGGGCTCTGTGGGTCCCTATGGGCCTCTATGGTCTCTATGGGTCCCTATGGGGTCCTACGGAGCTCTATGGGTCCCTATGGGTCTCTACAGGCTCTACGGTCCCTATGGGTCTCTATGGGGTTCCATGGGGCTCTGTGGCTCCCTATGGGCCTCTATGGTCTCTATGGGTCCCTCTGGGGTCCTATGGAGCTCTATGGGTCCCTATGGGTCTCTACAGGCTCTACGGTCCCTATGGGTCCCTATGGGTCTCTATGGTCTCTATGGGTCCCTATGGGTCCCTTTGGGTCTCTATGGGTCCCTATGGGGTTCCATGGGGCTCTGTGGCTCCCTATGGGCCTCTATGGTCTCTATGGGTCCCTATGGGGTCCTATGGAGCTCTATGGGTCCCTATGGGTCTCTACAGGCTCTACGGTCCCTATGGGTCCCTATGGGTCTCTATGGTCTCTATGGGTCCCTATGGGTCCCTATGGGGTTCCATGGGGCTCTGCGGCTCCCTATGGGCCTCTATGGTCTCTATGGGTCCCTATGGGGTCCTATGGAGCTCTATGGGTCTCTATGGGTCCCTATGGGTCTCTACAGGCTTTACGGTCCCTATGGGTCTCTATGGGGTTCCATGGGGCTCTGTGGCTCCCTATGGGCCTCTATGGTCTCTATGGGTCCCTATGGGGTCCTATGGAGGTGGGTGCTTTTTTCCAACCAAAGTGATTAATGAGTTTTTAGGGTTTATCCCAAATGATGGGAACCCCCGCTTCCAGCTCTGCTCTTTACCAAACACCTTTTAGAGGATGAAGAGGAAGGAGACGCAACACCTCAGCATACGGAGGGTCTTCCCCAAAGGGGTGGTCTGGGGTATCCAAAACACAAGGGGTGGTGTGGACATCCGAAGCACAAGGGGTGGTCTGGGGTATCCAAAACACAAGGGGTGGTGTGGGCATCCGAAGCACAAGGGGTGGTCTGGGGTATCCAAAGCTCTCCTGGAGCGACTGCTGCTTCTTCTTGCTTTCCATCAGCTTCTTGATGTCTTCCCGCGTGGGGACACGCTCGTCATCTTCATCATCTTCATCATCTTCATCATCTTCATCATCTTCATCATCTTCATCATCTTCATCATCTTCGTCATCTTCGCCATCAGATTCCGAGGATTCTGGAGGAGCGAACAGAGAGAAATGGGCTGGGGAGGGTCCAGCACCGGCCCTGGCTCTTCCTGCCCAGCATCCCAGGCCCATCCCCAGCTGCTCCAGCTTCATCCAAAAGAGGTGGCGAGCTCCAAAAACTCAGTGGCTCCTCCAAGAGCGTCCAATGGGAAGAGGCCCCAGGCAGAGAAGTCGTGGGCTCAAAGGAAAGCACCACGTTGCGAGGATCTCCAGAGGATCCCTGGCCTGCTCCAGAAGATCCCCATCATCAACAAGGTGAGGTCGTCCATGTTGTTTTCAAAGGCGAGGATGAGCTCAAGGGCCCTCAGCATCGGGGCTCGCGTGCGGTTATGAGAGGGCAAGGAGGGAAGGAAGGAGGGAAGGAAGTAAGGAAGGAAGGAAGGAAGGAAGGAAGGAAGGAAGGAAGGAAGGAACCGGGGGTTCCCATCATTTGGGATAAACCCTAAAAACTCATTTTGGTTGGAAAAGACCCTCGAGGTCATGGAGGCCAAGCATAACCCACCCCTGGCACTGACCCGTATCCCTGAGGACGTTGTTTTGTGACACCATGGGGACCCCGCCTTGTCCCCAGAGCCCATTGTGACATCCTGGGGACCCCCTTTGTCCCCAGGGCCCATTGGACGTCCCATGACTCCCCCTTGTCCCCAGGGCCCATTGTGACATCCAGAGGACCCCGCTTTCTCCCCTGGGCGCATTGTGACTTCCTAGGACCCCCCATTGTCCCCAGGGATCATTGGGACACCGTGGGGACCCCCTTTGTCCCCAGGGCCCATTGTGATATTCGGGGGACCCCCTTGTCCCCAGGGCCCATTGTGACATCCCAGGACCCCCCATTGTCCCCAGAGCCCATTGTGACATCCTAGGGACCCCCTTTGTCCCCAGGGCCCATTTTCGCACCATGGGGACCCCCTTTGTTACTGGGTCCCATTGTGACATTCCAGGACCTTACTTTGTCCCCAGGGCCCATTGTGACACCATCGGGACCCCCATTTGTCCCCAGGGCCCATTGTGACATTCAGAGGACCCCTCTTTGTCCCCAGGGCCCATTGTGAATTCCCAGGGCCCCATGTTGTCCCCAGGGCCCATTGTGACATCCTGGGGACCCCCTTTGTCCCTGTCGAGGGTTAAGATTCCTAACCCCAACTCCTAACCCCAACTCCTAACCCAGACCATAACGCTAATCCTAATCCTAAACCTAAGCCTAATTCCTAACCCTAAACCCAATCCTAACCCAATCCCTTCACCCTAACCCAATCTCTTAACCCTTATCCCAATCCCTTAACCCTAACCCAAACTCCTAACTCTAAGCCTAAGCCCAACCCAGACGCCTAAGCCCAACCCAGACGCCTAAGCCAAACTCCTAACACTAAGCCTAACCCTAACGGAAACTCCTAACCCTAACCCAAACTCCTAGCCTTAAGACTAACCCTAAATCCTAACTCAAACTCCTAACCCTAAGTCTAAGCCTAAACCAAACTCCTAAGCTTAAGACTAAGCCTAACCCAAACTCCTAAGCCTAACCCTAACCCAAACTCCAAAACCTAAGCCTAACCCTAACCCAAACCCAAACTCAGTGGCCACTAAGCAGGCCTGGAGCTGTCAGGAGAAAGGACTCCCTGGAGCTCACCCAGCTCTAAACTCAGCCCCAACCTGCTGCTGCCTCGGCAGCCGGCACTGCGAGCGGCGCAGAGATGGAGCAGTTGGCAAAGAGCTTTGCAAGGCAGAGCCCTCTGGGGCACAGCACTGAGCTGGACCCACTTCCCCTCTGCGTGACCGAGCGTCAGCCAAGAAAGCAGCAAGCTAAATTTCACAGGAACGGAAAATTAACATGGAAACGCTCATTTGTTCCCAGGTCGTACCTGTGGGATCGCCCCGAGGCTCACGGACACACTCAGGTGAAGCAGTCAAGGAGCCGCTGCCTACAGGGACGGCTGGAATCGAGCAGAAAGGAAAAGCGTTTCCATTTCACGTTGTGAAATGACCTGCAGCGCCTGGACGGGGGTCAGGCAACAACACGGGACCCAGACGCATGCTGAAATTGCCAAAGCTGCAGAGGGGCTGCAGAGCCCTTGTCTGGGACCTGGCAGCTTCCAAACTACTGTGTCCAGGCCACATGCAACACCCCTCAAGGACCAGATGGACCAACACGGGGCCTCTCAGGGCCTTCTGACCAGGAGACCTCTCACACACACAAAAGGAAACCCACACTAACGTGGGAGCATGGAGCACCAGGGCAAAAAATGATCATCCATGTTTCTCCTAAATCAGAGCCTGCTGGCTACTGCAAGGTCAACTATTGCAAGAAAACGTTCACAAATAATAAACCAAATACTAACAAACGCAAAAGGCCAGTAACCAATGAACACTGAACACTTACCCCTGCGATTCCCCTCAGGCTCAGGAACAGGATTACACCAAGAGGCTTGATCAGCATGGACTGCAGGAACCAAACAGGGAGTCAAACACGGGTGGGAGCTTCCATGGCACGTTGTGATCTCCTGCTTCCTCAGTCACCTGCTGTGATGGGAGAGGGTGAGATAATGACACGAGACACATACAGAGGTGTGTGTTCCCACAGCTAGAAACAGAGCACGGGTGACCTTTTTGCTGAGACCTAGCAGGTTTTCAGGCAAATTGAACATTCATGACTTGTCTGTGTAATACCACCAAGGCACAAAAAGCTTTTGGAAAGCCTCTGAGAGGATCTTGGGTACAATCACACACGAATAACCTATTAAAACACGAGTGTTTATTCGCTCAAGCAGACAGACAGTGACAACTCACCTCTGGGACAGCCCAAGGCTCCTAACCAGGACCCAGCTGAGAAGCTCGATCAACTCTGCCAAGGCCATGTCCTGGAGTCAAGCACAGATCAGAGAGGTTTCCAGGCTCACCGAGCAACACTCCTGCATTCCAGGGAAAAGAGGACATAGACAAGAGAGAAAAAACAAAACACAACACAACATATTTAGGACAACAGTGCCCATATCTTGCAGAAAAATAGCCGTATTTGGGGAAAAAACTGGCAAAACGACAAAATATTCCAAATATCTGGGGGCTAAATTGGTCAACACAGGCAAAACAATCTGAGTATTTGGGCAAAAAGTGGCCCAAAGAGGCAAAAACATCCACACTTGGGTGCAAAGCTGTCGGCAAACATGAAAACATCCCATATTTGGGATCACAGTGCCCATATCAGGGGAAAAAATGGGCAAAAGCACCTGAGTATATCGGGTCAAGAGAGGCAGAAAAAACCAAAGCACCACTAGATTTGAGCAAATCTGGCCAAAAAGGGGTATAACATCCCCAGATTCAGGGTGAAACTGGACCAAAGAGTCGAAGTATGCCCAGATTTGGGTAAAAAAATGGCCAAAAATGGCCCAAACACCCCCAGATTTGGGTATAAACAAAACTGGAAAACCAAAGAACTCCCAGATATAGGCAGAAACGATCCCAAAGGGCACAAATGTGCCCAGGTTTAGCTCTAAAGTGGCCCAAAGTGCCAAAGCAATCCCAGCTTTGATTTGCAACGGGCCCAAAGGCTCAAAGCGCGCCCTGGGATGGGGCCGTGTGGCACGAGGCTGGGGGGCAGGGAGGGCCCCACAGGGACTCAGTGCTGGTTTCTGCCCTGTGCCAGCACTCCCAGCCCCTGCTTGCCCAGAACCTGCCCCTGAAGCAGCCGCAGCCCCTCTCCCCTCCCTGCGGGTGTCTGCCCCCTGCCCACACCCTGGTGCTGCCTGGCTCGCCCTGCCCGGCCCAGCCCGGCTGCTCTCCCGGCCCCAGCCCCAGCCCTGGCCCCACTGCTGCCCTGCTGAGCTGCTCGGGGCTGGGTGCTGCCCCTGCTCGCCCACCTGCTCCCTGCGCTCGGCTGGAGCAGCCTGGGCGTCCCGGGCTGGCAGGGGCACCAGGAGGAGGAACAGGGTGAGGACCATGGCCCCCACGCTCGCCCCATGATGCTGCTGCTGCCAAGACACAGCACAGCACGTCACCGAGGGGCTCTGACCTCACAGTCACATTGGAATCACCACATCTGCACACTGCTGCATGGCCTTGTGCTACACCAGCATGGAAGGAACAGAAGTGGAGAAGGGGGCACCTATTTTGGGAGGCAGCTCTGCCTGTGGGAGTGCACAGGCTCTCACTTCTTGCTTCCCAGAAATCAATCAATCAATCAATCAATCCCAAAAGCTACATATTAATAGTAAATTTAAATAAAAAAAGCCAACTTCAAGGGTCTTTACTTGTAGCTATATTTGTCAGGCAGCTCTCTGGGAAGAAACCAGCTTTTCCTGCTAGTTTGACCACAGCTTCAATGCCTTTAAAGCCACCACTTCTGAGCTCTGCTGCTCCAACACAGCCTCACAGCCCAGCAAAATCATAGTGCAGGCAGAAAGCTTCACCATACAGAGACGGAGACAGTCAGGAATACGTTCCTCTCAAAAGCAGACACTGCAAGCCACTCTTCCTCTTGCTTACCAAATTCAGACAGCGTTAGAAAACAACAACAACAAGGAAGCGAGATTCTTCTTTTATGCACCCCATTGTATGGACCATTCAACATCAAGTCCAACCGAAGTCTGAACCTCCGAATGAGAAATGCCATCTTCAAATTTCTAGGAAAATGAAGGGCTTTGAAGTGGCAAGACCATAAAATGTTCATTAAAGCACTGCCATGCAAGTCCGCACCCCTGATCACAGACCACCTGCCCTGGTACCAAAGGCAGTGATGTTCTCAGCTGACATCTGGAAAGCAGCACAAAGTCTCATGTTCTCCAGTGCCAAGCATGTAGTTTGGAACTGAAACAGGGCAGTAAACCATCTCCAGTCAGTCTGTTTTCATTCGAGTACATCAGGACAAGTTCAGTTCACGTTCACCAGGAATCACAGCAGGTCCCACCCGTCCCTGCAGACCCCAACACCGCTCCTGTGCAGGGTCCCCAGGAGCAGTAAGCACAGAACAAGAAACCTCCCTTCCAAAGAAGGCCCACAGCTGCTCTTCCAACGAGCTGCATAAGCAGCAGCTGAGAACAACCTCTGCTGTAGCTGCACCAGGCTCTGCTGTCTGCAGAAGGAGAGCAGCTCCTAAATGATCCCCAGCCCTACAGACACAGCCCAGGGCAGTGATGAGGAACCACCAGAGTGCAGGGACACCTGGCCATTCAGGTGAAGCTGCTGGGGAGAAGGACAGAGGACCAGCAAGAGACAAATCAGACAAGAGAGAAGACAGAGGAGCTGAGAGAGAAACAAACACACAGGGAAAAGGACGGAGAGATGAAGGCAAAAAGGGACAATGAGCTGGGATGAGACAGGGAGGAAGAACCAGCAGGGCTGATGAGCAGGACAGAGGGATGGGGAGGGGGGAGGAGGAGAAGCAGGAAGGGGCTGGAGAAAGACAGGGAGGGGGATGCACAGATGGAGAGACAAAAAGAAAGACAGGGAACAGAACAAAGGGAGTGAGAAATAAAGCAAAGTGGGGATCCAAATGAAGAGACTGGAAAGGGGAAACATGCAGCAAGGAGCTGGAGAAAGAGGAAAAGAGGGCTGAGCAGCAGGAAAGAGGAAGAGAAGACAACGAAAAGGCAGAGCCAGCTGGACAGGGGTGATATAGTGAGAAGGGATGGCACTGGGAACAGGGATGGGAGACAGAAAGAAAACCAGGACAGAAAGACATCAAAAGGAAGAGGGGCAGTAATCTGGACAGAGCTGGAGAAAGAAGCAGCCGGGAAAGGGAAGACAGGCAGAAGACAGAAGGGGAGCAGGAGAGAGAAAGAACAACAAGGGTTGGGGGCAGGACAGAGATTGGGGAAAAAATCCTGGGGCGGGCAGCAAGATGGAGAGGGAGTAAAAAAGAAGAGGGGCAGGAATAGGTGCAGGGAGCAGGACAGAGGGATACAGTGAGAAATGATGGGGCAGGGAGCAGGACACAGCAACAGAGCAGAATGTGACAAAGAGAAACCAGGGATGATGAGAAGCACAGAGCAGCAGAGACAGAGAGGGAGATACGAGAAACCCTGCACAGAGGTGGAGACGGGTGGAGGAAACGGTGAGGAAGAAGCAGAGAGGGGCAGAGAGAGAAGAGATGAAGAGGGAGAAGGACACGGTAGGAAAGAGGAGGGAGCAGGGAGGGAGGGAGGGAGGGGAGCACAAAACAGGACGAAATGAGCCCAAGGCCCCAGCACTCACCACAGTTCCTGCTCTCTGCACTGCCAGGCAAGCTGTGCAGTTCAGGCCCTTCTGTCTGCCTGTCTTTCCCTCCCCTCCTATTCTGTAGCTCCAGCCGTTTGTCCATCCCGCACCTAAGAGAACACACGGGTGTCTGACAGCTCTCACAGCACGAGGCTCCCCAGACGCACCCCACACACACACACACTATACGGCCGGACAGTGATTTTCCCCACTTACACAGGCCCTGCGGTGCACGTTTGTGATCTGCTCTGCTGAGGCTGCTCACAGGGACTCTTCCTCACCCAGAGGGGCAGCTGTCTCTGGTGCAGCTGCAGCAGCAGCTGTGGGGATCCCCTGCACTTCACCCTCCAGCTGCTTCCCCTTCTCCTGCTCTCTCCAGCTCCAGCCCCAGCAGCTCCTCCCTTTGTCCCTAGGGCCCATTGTGACATTCCAGGACCCCCCATTGTCCCCAGAGCCCATTGTAACATCCAGGGCACCATCCTTGATCCGCAGGGCCCATTGTGACGTCCCAGGACCCCCCTTTGTCCCCAGGGCCCATTGTGACATCCCAGGACCCCACTTTATACTGAAGGCCCATTGTGACATCCTGGGGACCCCCTTGTCCCCAGGGCCCATTGTGACGTCCCCGGACCCCCCATTGTCCCCAGGGCCCGTTGTGACATTCAGGGGACAGCCTTTGTCCCAAGGGCCCATTGTGACACCGTCGGGACCCCTGTTGTCCCCAGAGCCCATTGTGACATCCTGGAAACCCCCTTTGTCCCCAGGGCCCATTGTGACCTCCCAGGACCCCACTTTGTCCCCAGGGCCCATTGTGACATCCTCGGGACGCCCCTGGTCCCCAGAGCCCGTTGTGACATCCTGGGGAGCCCCCTCTGTCCCCTGGGCCCATTGTGACACCGTGGGGACCCCCTTTGTCCCCAGGGCCCATTGTGACATTTAGGGACCTCCCAGTTGTCCCCAGGGCCCATTGTGACGTCCCAGGACCCCCCGTCATCCCCAGGGCCCATTGTGACATCCTGGGGACCCCCTTGTCCCCAGTGCCTATTGTGAAATCCTGGGGACCCCCTTTGTCCCCAGGGCCCATTGTGACATTCCAGGACCCCCCTTGTCCCCATGGCCCATTGTGAAATCCTGGGGACCTCCTTTGTCCCCAGGGCACATTGTGACGTCCCAGGACCCCCCTTTGTCCCCAGGGTCCATTGTGACATCCTGGGGACCCTCTTTGTCCCCAGGGCCCATTGTGACAGGGTGGGGACTCCCTTTGTCCCCAGGGGCCATTGTGACGTCCCAGAATCCCCCTTTGTCCCCAGGGCCCATTGTGACATCTCAGGACACCCCAATTGTTTCCAGGGCCCATTGTGGCGTCCTGGGGACCCCCCGTTTTCCCCAGGGCCCATTGTGACATTCAGGGAACATTGTTTTGTCCCCAGGGCACATTGCGACATCTCAGGACCCCCCAATCTTCCCCAGGGCCCATTGTGGCATCCTGGGTACCCCTGTTATCCCCAGGGCCCATTGTGACATCCTGGGGACCCCTTTGTCCCCAGAGCCCATTGTGACATTCTGGTGAGCCCCCTTTGTCCCCAGGGCCCATTGTGACATCCCAGGACCCCCTTTGTCACCAGGGCCCATTGTGACGTCCCAGGACCCCTCTTTGTCCCCAGGGCCCATTGTGACATCCCCGGACCCCCCATTGTCCCCAGGGCCCATTGTGACATTCAGGGGACAGCCTTTTTCCCAAGGGCCCATTGTGACACCATTGGGACCCCCGTTGTCCCCAGGGCCAATTGTGACACCATGGGGACCTGCCCTTGTCCTCAGGGCCCATTGTGACATCCTGGGGACCCTCTTGTCCCCAGGGCCCATAGTTGCACCCTGGGGACCCCCTCTTTATTCCCAGTGCCCATTGTGACATCCCAGGACCCCCCTATGTCCCCAGGGCCCATTGTGACACCATGGGGACACCCCTTTGACTCCAGGGCCCATTGTCACATCCCAGGACCCCCCAATTGTCCCCAGGGCCCATTGTGACATCCTGGGGACCCGCCCTTATCCGCAGGGCCCATTGTGAAGTCCCAGGACCCCCTTTGTCCCCAGGGCTCATTGTGACATCCCAGGACCCCCCATTGTCCCAAGGACCCATTGTGACATCTCAGGACCCCACTTGTCACTGGGGACCCATTGTGACACCATAGGGACCCCCGTTTGTCCCCAGGGCTCATTGTGACATCCCAGGACCTCCCATTGTCCCCAGGGCCCATTTTGACATCATGGGGACCGCCTTGTCCCTCTGGCCCGTTGTGGCACCATGGGGACCTCCTTCGTCCCCAGGGCCCGTTGTGACACCATGGGGACCCCTTTTGTCACTGTGGCCCAATGTGACATCCCAGGACCCCACTTTGTACCCAAGGCCTGTTGTGACACCGTGGGGACCCCCCTTGTCCCCAGAGCCCATTGTGACATCCTGGGGACCCCCTTGTTCCCCAGGGCCCACTGTGATGTCCCAGGACCCCCCCTTGTCCCCAGAGCCCATTGTGACATCCTGGGGACGCCCTTTTTCCCCAGGACCCATTGTGGCACCATTGGGACCCCCTTTGTCACTCGGGCCCATTGTGACTTCCCAGGACCCCCCTTTGTCCCCAGGGCCCATTGTGACGTCCCCGGACCTCCCATTGTCCCCAGAGCCCATTGTGACATCCTGGGGACCCCCTTTGTCCCAAGGGCCCATTGTGACACCGTTGGAATCCCCGTTGTCCCCAGAGCCCATTGTGACATCCTGGGAACCCCCTTTGTCCCCAGAGCCCGTTGTGACATCTAAGGACCCCCCAATTGTGCCCAGGGCTCATTGTGACATCCCAGGACCCCCCATTGTCCCCAGGGCCAATTGTGACATCCTGGGGACCCCGTTTGTCACTAGGGTCCATTGTGGCACCATGGGGATGCCCTTTGTCCCCAGGACCCATTGTGACATCCTGGGCACCCCCTTTGTCCCCAGGGCCTATTGTGACAGGGTGGGGACTCCCTTTGTCCCTAGGGCCCATTGTGACATCCTGGGGACCTCGTTTGTCCCCAGGGTCCATTGTGGCACCATGGGGACCCCCTTTGTCCCCAGGGCCCATTGTGACATCACAGGACCCCCTTTGTCCCCAGGACCCATTGTGACATCCTGGGCACCCCCTGTGTCCCCAGGGCCTATTGTGACAGTGTGGGGACTCCCTTTGTCCCCAAGGCCCATTGTGAAATCCTGGGGACCCCCTTTGTCCCCAGGGCCCATTGTGACATCCTGGGGACCCCACTTTGTTCCCAGGACCCATTGTGATGTCCACAATGGCCCCGTTGTCCCAAGGGGTCATTGTGACATCCTGGGGACCTCCTTTGTCCCCAGGGCCCATTGTGACGTCCCAGGACCCTCCATTTTTCCAAGAGCCCATTGTGACATCCTGGCGACCCCGCTTTTTCCTCAGGGCCCATTGTGGCACCATGGGGAGCCCCTCTGTCTCCAGGGCCCATTGTGACATTTAGGGGACTCCTCTTTGTCCCCAGGGCCCATTGTGACATCCCAGGATCCCCCAATTGTCCCCAGGGCCCATTGTGACATCCTCGGGACCCCCCTTTGTCCCCAGGGCCCATTGTGACACCGTGGGTACCCTGCTTGTCCCCAGGGCTCATTGTGGTATCCTGGGGACCCCCCGTTGTCCCAGGTCCCATTGTGACATCCCAGGACCCCCCTTTGTCCCCAGGGCCCATTGTGACTTCCTGGGGACCCCCTTTGTCCCCAGGGCCCATTTTGGCACCATAGGGACGCCCTTTGTCACTGGGGCCCATTGTGACATCCCAGGACACCCCTTGTCTCCAGGGCCCATTGTGATATTCAGGGAACTGCTATTTGTCCCCAGGGTCCATTGTGACATCCCAGGACACCTCCTTGTCCCCAGGGCCCTTTGTGACATCCCAGGACACCCCCTTGTCCCCAGGGCCCTTTGTGACATTCAGGGGACCCCTCTTTGTCCCCAGGGCCCGTTGTTGCATCCTGGGGTCCCCCCTTGTCCCCAGGGCCCATTTTGACATTCAGGAGAGCCCTCTTTGTCCCCAGGGCCTGTTGTGACATCCTGGGGACCCCCTTTGTCACTGGGGCCCATTGTGGCATCCCAGGACCCCCCTTTGTCTGCAGGTCCCAATGTGACATTCAGGGGACCCCACTTTGTCCCCAGGGCCCACTGTGACGTCCTAGGACCTCCCTTTGTCCCCAGGGCCCATTGTGACACCTTGGGAACCCCTGTTTTCCCCAGGGCCCATTGTGACATCTGGTGGACCCCCTTGTCCCCAGGGCCCATCGTGGAACCGTGGGGACCCTCTTTGTCACTAGGGCCCATTGTGACACCATGGGGACCACCCCTTTCTCCCCAGTGCCCATTGTGACATCCTGGGGACCCCACTTGTCCCCAGAGCCCATTATCACATCCTTGGGACCCCTGTGTCACCAGGGCCCATTGTGACGTCCCAGGACCCCCCATTGTCCCCAGGGTGCATTGTGACACCGTGGGGACCCCCTTTGTCCCCAGAGCCCATTGTGACATCCTGGGGAGCCCCCTTTGTCCCCAGGGCCCATTGTGACATTTCTGGACCCCCCACTGTCTCCAGGGCCCATTGTGAACATCCTGGGGACCCCTCTTTGTCCCCAGGGCCCATTGTGACATCCTGGGCTGCCCCGTATGTCACCAGGGCCCATTTTGACACCGTGGGCACCCCCTGTTGTCCTCAGGGCCCATTGTGACATCCCAGGACCCCCAATTGTCCCCAGGGCCCATTGTGACACCATGGGGAACCCTCTTGTCACTGGGGACGCATTGTGACACAATGGGGACCCCACCTTTGTCTCAAGTGCCCATTGTGACATCCTGGGGACCCCCTTTATCCCCAGGACCCATTGTGACGTCCCAGGACCCCATTTGTCCCCAGGGCCCATTGTGACATCCCAGGGCCCCACTTTGTCCCCAGGGCCCATTGTTACAGGGTGGGACCCCCCTTGTCCCCAGGGCCCATTGTGACATCCTGGTGACTCCCTTTGTCCCCAGGGCCCATTGTGGCACCATGGGGACCCTCTTTGTCACTGGGGCCCATTGTGACATCCCAGGACCCCACTTTGTCTTAGAAGGTCACTGATCGGACTACTGGTACATCCTGACTCTGCTTTCTCAATAAACATTGAAGAACACCTGGGGTTTGTTTGCTCCAAGGGAAAACTTCCCTGCCACGGTTCCTGGTTCCCGGTCCTGTTTCCCGGTCCGGTTTGGCTTCGCTATCAGAACAGCTGCTGCCTCCACAGCCGCGCTCAAAGTCCCCGTTGTGACACCGGGATGGCGGGAGAAGGGGGGTGGCGGGGGCGGCAGCGGCGGCGATTGGGGGGGGGCAGTCGGGGCTGGGCGGACAAGCGGCGGCTGCTGCGGCTCCTCAGGCAGCGACAGCAGCAGCGATCGGGGGGACGTGGGGGGCGGACAAGCGGCGGCTGCTGCGGCTCCTCAGGCAGCGACAGCAGCAGCGATCGGGGGGACGTGGGGGGCGGACAAGCGGCGGCTCCTCCGGCCGCGGCCAGGACGTGGCTTCGCCGGCACCGGGGCCCGAGACCGCGCGCTGTGGGGCTGCGGGGCGGCTGTGGGGCCGGGGGTCTCCGGGGGTCCCGCAGCGGCCGCTGTGGGGCGGGATGGGGCGGCTGTGGAATTACCTGTGGGGCACTCATGGGGCTGCTGTAGGGGTCTTAAGAGGCATGTCTGGAGCACTTATGGGGCGACTATGGGGCAGGTGCTGGGCTGCTACAGCGGGACCTGTGGGGCACCCAGGTATGTGCACCCAGCACCGCGTGCACGCACACGCAGCTACACACTGATGTGTAAGCAAACACGTGGCCACACACACGCACACTTCCACAAGCGTGCCCAGTCCCATCTATTGACAGAAAGACGTACGTGAAATGCACTGACATGCTTGAGGGTAAACACGTGCGTGGATGTTTGGCACACTGCACACACGCACACGTCTGAACGATGATGCTCCAGCTTTAGCATAAATGGAGCTGACATCAAGGCACTCACATGTGGACAGACCAACGTTTATGGGCACTAAGGCTTTCGCGCACAGGTTCGTCCAAGAACAGGCACATACCTGCAGGCACCTCCGAATGTGTGTTCTGTGCATTCTCTTAAGGGACGCTAGATGGCAGCAAAGACCATGAAATTATTAACCTCAGTCTAACCCTAGGTTTATGACATTTTTTCTTACTATAGATGCGTTTGATGCTAAAAATTCCCCCAAATTGTAATGAATATGCGATAATTGTGTGAATACAAGCATCGCAAGAGCATCCAGTTTTTGGAGCACTTATGGAACATGATAAAGCCAGGCAGAGCCTGACAAAGCGCGACAGAGCCCAACAGGGCTTGACAGAGCCTGATAGAACTCAACAGGGGCCGACAAATCCCGACAGCGCCTGACAGCGAACAGTGGAGTCTGGCAGGGCCTGACAGAGGCTGTCACAGCACGACAGAGCCAGAGGAGCCTGACAGAGCCCAGCAAACCCGGCAGGAATAGACAAGGCCTGGGTGCACAGACCTGGGTGCGTGTGGAAAGGTTTCTGCCTGTTTTCCAGTGAGGAATGGTGTGTGTGCACGTGGACAAACAGAAGGCGAAGCAGCTCGGTTCCAACACTGAAGAAGGCTGCACAGTCACGTAGACACGGGGGCTGCTCCGCTCCTGCTCTCCTGCTCTCTTGCAGGACACAGAGGCCTCAGAGCCCTGTTCAGTTCAGTTCAGTTCCATACAATGTTCACTGACTGCAAGAAAATCCCTCAAATCCCCCACAATGTGGGGCTCAAAAGGGAGTCCCCCTGAAAAGAGGGGGTCACAGTCCAAAAATGCCTGAAAATTCCTGGGGGAGGATAAAACTTATTAAACCCTGTAAATATGAGCGTGAGAATTTCAAACAGAGAGAAGTCTGTCGTTTGTATTTATATATTGCAGAATGGTATTCATGTAGATATAAAATGGTTTTAAAATAAAACCCCTTTTCTACTCTGTTATATAAAGGATTTTAGAATGTAAAAAATTTCTGTTGATGGTTTTAAGAATACAAACATCTTATCTATTTGTAGATTAAAAAGTGAAGGACTTGAAAAAGAAAAAAATATCTAGATAGGAACTTAAAATAGAAAAAAGTGTGAGTAGGCAGAGCTCTGTATAATTACTACGTGTTACATAGTCTAAATAGGTAATAAATATCATCTATATATATCCACTCACACCCGTATACATACCTTTAATTTATTAATAAATGTAAATCGATATCCCAGTCTAAATATATATAATTGTAAATATGTCAAAATCTGTAAATTTGAAAAGATACCTGAGTGTTAAAATGGAAGTTTAAATGTATTTAAGTGTAAATAGACACTGGATCAGAGCGCAGCGCGGGGCAAACGGGGACGGGTGATGATAGGCGGAGAGAATGGAAATTGACGTGCTTAGCTGGCCAATCAGATTGCGGAGAGGGAAGAGAAGGGGCGGGCCGCGGGGGAAGGGTTGTCTCGAGGGCTTCCCAATGCGCATGCGCAGAAATGGGCGCTGCGAGGTGCACGGGGCGCTCTCGGCGGCCACGTGCGCGCACCGTTGGAGCCCGGAGCGGACTCGCTGCGCCGCTGTTTCTGCGAGGCCCCGGGGAGTGCCCGGCCCGGCCCCGCCCGGCCCGCTCCGCTCCGTCTCAGAGCCGCCTGGAGAGCCGGGTCGGGCAGCCCCTTCTCGGCTCCACCTCTTCCCGAGCTAAGCCACGCCCCCTTGGGGCCGTGCCATGTTGACCGCACCCTCTCCCTACCCCAAGAGGCTCCTCCCATGGGGGCGTGCCCCAGAGAATGCCCACCCCCAGACCACCTCCCATGGGGCGTGACACAGAGGCTCCGCCCCCCCGAGGGGCTCCCGTGGGCGTGCCCTCTCAGTACCCGCCCCTCGGCACTGACCCCACCCCATGTAGGCGGGGCCACACCCAGCTGCCCCCTCCCATCTGTGATCCATAACCAACCCCATAGCAGCCCTATGGCTGCCCCACAGGTCCCGCTGTAGCAGCCCAGCACCTGCCCCATAGTCGCCCCATAAGTGCTCCAGACATGCCTCTTAAGAGCCCCTACAGCAGCCCCATGAGTGCCCCACAGGTAATTCCACAGCCGCCCCATCCCGCCCCACAGCGGCCGCTGCGGGACCCCCGGAGACCCCCGGCCCCACAGCCGCCCCGCAGCCCCACAGCGCGCGGTCTCGGGCCCCGGTGCCGGCGAAGCCACGTCCTGGCCGCGGCCGGAGGAGCCGCCGCTTGTCCGCCCCCCACGTCCCCCCGATCGCTGCTGCTGTCGCTGCCTGAGGAGCCGCAGCAGCCGCCGCTTGTCCGCCCCCCCACGTCCCCCCGATCGCTGCTGCTGTCGCTGCCTGAGGAGCCGCAGCAGCCGCCGCTTGTCCGCCCCCCCACGTCCCCCCGATCGCTGCTGCTGTCGCTGCCTGAGGAGCCGCAGCAGCCGCCGCTTGTCCGCCCCCCACGTCCCCCCGATCGCTGCTGCTGTCGCTGCCTGAGGAGCCGCAGCAGCCGCCGCTTGTCCGCCCCCCCACGTCCCCCCGATCGCTGCTGCTGTCGCTGCCTGAGGAGCCGCAGCAGCCGCCGCTTGTCCGCCCCCCACGTCCCCCCGATCGCTGCTGCTGTCGCTGCCTGAGGAGCCGCAGCAGCCGCCGCTTGTCCGCCCAGCCCCGACTGCCCCCCCCCAATCGCCGCCGCTGCCGCCCCCGCCACCCCCCTTCTCCCGCCATCCCGGTGTCACAACGGGGACTTTGAGCGCGGCTGTGGAGGCAGCAGCTGTTCTGATAGCGAAGCCAAACCGGACCGGGAAACAGGACCGGGAACCAGGAACCGTGGCAGGGAAGTTTTCCCTTGGAGCAAACAAACCCCAGGTGTTCTTCAATGTTTATTGAGAAAGCAGAGTCAGGATGTACCAGTAGTCCGATCAGTGACCTTCTAAGACAAAGTGGGGTCCTGGGATGTCACAATGGGCCCCAGTGACAAAGAGGGTCCCCATGGTGCCACAATGGGCCCTGGGGACAAAGGGAGTCACCAGGATGTCACAATGGGCCCTGGGGACAAACGGGGGGCCCAGGATGTCATAATGGGCCCAGGGGACAAAGAGGAGTCCCCAGGATGTCACATTAGGCCCTGGGGGAAAGAGGGGTCCCCAGGATGTCACAATGGCCTCTGGGGACTATGAGGGGTCCTGGGACGTCACAATGGGTCCTGGGGATAAAGGGGGTCCCCAGGATGTCACAATAGACCCTGGGGACAAGGGGGGTCCCCAGGATGTCACAATGGGCTCTGGGGACAAAGGGGTCCCCAGGATGTCACAATGGGCCCTGGGGACAAAGAGGGGTCCCCTGAATGTCACAATGGGCCCTGGAGACAATGGGGGGTCCTGGGACGTCACAATGGGCCCTGGGGACATAGGGGTACCCAGGATGTCACAATGGGCACTGGGGACAAAGGGGGGGTCCCCATGGTGTCGCAATGGGCCCTGGGGACAAAGGGGGCTCCCCAGGATGTCACAATGGGCTCTGGGGACAGAGGGGGTCCCCACGGTGTCACAATGGGCCCTGGGGACAAATGGGGGTCCCCTGAATGTCACAATGCACCCTGAGGACAATGGGGGGTCCTGGGATGTCACAATGGGCCCTGGGGACACAGGGGTCCCCAGGATGTGATAATGGGTTCTGGGGACAAGTGGGGTCCCCAGGATGTCACAATGGGCACTGGGGAGAAAGGGGTGGTCCCCATGGTGTCACAATGGGCCCAAGTGACAAGGAGGGTCCCCACGGTTCCACGATGGGCCCTGGGGACAACGGGGTCCACTGGATGTCACAATGGGCCCTGGGAACATAGGGAGGTCCTAGGATGTCACAGTGGGCCCTGGGGAGAAAGTGGGGTGCCCTGAATGTCAGAATGGGACCTGGGGACAAAGGGGGTCCTGGGATGTCACAATGGGCCCCAGTGACAAAGGGGGTCCCCATGGCGTCACAATGGGCCCTGGGGACAAAGGGGGTTCCCCAAGATGTCTCAATGGGCCCTAGAGACAATGGGGAGTCCTGGAACATCACAATGGGCCCTGGGGACAAAGTGGAGTCCTGGGACGTAACAATGTGCCCTGGGGAAAAGGGAGGGTCCCCAGGATGCAACAATGGGCCCTGGGGACAAAGTGGGGTCTCCTGAATGTCAAAATGGGCCCTGGGGACAAGGGGGGACCCCATGGTGTCACAATGGGCCCTGGGGACAAAGAGGGGTCCCCTGAATGTCACAATGGGACCTGGGGACAAAGGGGGTCCTGGGATGTCACAATGGGCTCCAGTGACAAAGGGGGTCCCCATGGTGCCAAAATGGGCCCTCAGGACAAAGTGGGTCCCCAGGATGTCACAATGGGCCCTGGGGACAAAGGGGGTCCTGGGACGTCACAATAGGCCCTGGGGACAAAGGCGGTCCCCATGGTGTCACAATGGGCCCTGGGGACAAAGAGGGGTTGCCTGAATGTCACAATGGCCCCTGGGGACACAGGAGGGTCCCCAGGATCTCAAAATGGGCCCTGGGGACAAGGGGGGACCTGCAATGTCACAATAGGTTCTGGGGACTAAGGGGGTCCCCAGGATGTCACAATGGGCCCTGGGGATAACAGGGTGTCCTGGGACGTCACAATGGCCCCTGGGGATAATGGGGGATCCCCAGGGTGACACAATGGGCCCTGGGGACAATGGGGGTACCCACAGTGTCAGAACGGGCCCTGGGGAAAAAGTGGAATCCTGCAATGTCACAATGGACCCTCAGGACAAGGGGGGGTCCCCATGGTGTCACAATGGCTCCCTAGTGACAAGCGGTTCCCCATGATGTCTTGATGGGCCCTGGGGACAATTGGGGGGTTCTGAGATGTCACAATGGCCCCTGGGGACAATGGGGGTCCCCATGGTGCCACAATGGGCCCTGGGGACAATTGGGGGGTCCGGAGATGTTGCAATGGGCCCTGGGGACAAAGGGGGTCCCCAGGATGTCACAATGGGCCCTGGGGACAAGGGGGCCCCCAGGATCTCACAATGGGCCCTGGGGACAAGGGGGCCCCCAGGATCTCACAATGGACCCTGGGGACAATGGGGGGTCCTGGGACGTCACAATGGGCCCTGGGGACAAAGGGTTCCCCAGGATGTCACAATGGGCCCTGGGGACAATGGGGGTCCCCAGGATTTCACAATGGGCCCTGGGGACAACGGGGGTCCCGACGGTGTCACAATGGGCCCTTGGGCCAAAGGCTGTCCCCTGAATGTCAAAATGGGCCCTGGGGACAATGGGGGTCCCCAGGATGTCACAATGGGCTCTGGGGACCATGGGGGGTCCGGGAACGTCACAATGGGCCCTAAGGACAAAGGGGGGTCCTGGGACGTCACAATGGGCCCCAGTGACAAAGGGGGTCCCAATGGTGCCACAATGGGTCCTGGGGAAAAAGGGCGTCCCCAGGATGTCACAATGGGGTCTGGGGACAAGGGGGGTCCCCACGGTGTCACAATGGGTCTTGGGTACAAAGTGGGGTCCTGGGATGTCACATTGGGCCACAGTGACAAAAGGGGTCCCCATGGTGCCCCAATGGGCCCTGGGGACAAAGGAGGTCCCCATGGTGCCACAGTGGGCCCCAGTGACAAAGGGGGTCCCCACAGTGTCACAATGGGCCTTGGGTACAAACTGGGGTCCTGGGGTGTCACACTGGGCCACAGTGACAAAAGGGGGCCCCATGGTGCCACAATGGGCCCTGGGGACAAAGGGGGTCCCCAGGATGTCACAATGGGCCCTGGGGAGAAAGAGGGGGTCCCCACGGTGCCACAATGGGCCAGAGGGACGAGGCGGTCCCCATGATGTCACAATGGTCCCTGGGGACAATGAGGTGTGCCCAGGATGTCACAATGGGCCCTGAGGACAAGGGGGGGTCCCCATGCTGTCACAATGGGTTACCAGTGACAAGGGGGGTCCACATGGTGTCACGATGGGCCCTGGGGACAAAGGTGGGTCCCCATGGTGTCACAATGGACCCTGGGGACAAACGGGGGTCCCTATGGTGTCACAATGGGTCCCCAGTGACAGGTGGGGTCCTGAGATGTCACAATGGGTCCTTGGGACAAAGGGGGGTCCCCAGGATGTCACAATGGGCCCTGGGGACAGTGGGGATCCCCATGGTGTATACAATGGGTCCCCAGTGACAAAGAGGGTCCCCAGGATGTCACAATGGGCCCTGGGGACAAAGGGGGTCCTGGGACTTCACAATGGGCCCTGCGTACAAGGGCGGGTCCCCAGGAGGTCACAATGGGCCCTGGGGGCAAAGGGGGCTCCTGGGATGTGACAATGGGCCCTGGAGTCAAAGGGGTGTCCCCATGGTGTCACAATGGGCCCTGAGGACAATGGGGGTCCTGGGATGTCACAATGGGCACTGGGAAGAAAGAGGGGGTCCCCAGGGTGCCACTATGGGCCCTGGGGACAAGAGGGTCCCCAGGATATCACAATGGGCCCTGGGGACAACGAGGGTTCCGACGGTGTCACAATGGGCCCTTGGGAAAAAGGCTGTCCCCTGAACGTCACAATGGGCCCTGGGGACAATGGGGGTCCCCAGGATGTCACAATGGGCCTTCAGTATAAAGTGGGGTCCTGGGATGTCACAATGGGCCCTGGGGATCAAGGATGGTGCCCAGGATGTCACAATGGGCTCTGGGGACAATGGGGGGTCCTGGAATGTCACAATGGGCCCTAGGGACAAAGGTTGGTCCCCAGGTTGTCACAATGGGTCCTGGGGACAACTGGGGGTCCCCAGGATGTCACAATGGGCCCTGGGGACAAGGGGGATACCCACGGTGTCAAAATGGGCCCTGGGGACAAAGGGAGGTCCCCAGGATGTCACAATGGGCCCTGGGGATGACGGGGGGTCCTGGGACGTCACAATGGGCCCTGGGGACAATGGGGCGTCCTGATATGTTACAATGAGCCCTGGGCACAACTGGGGGGTCCTTAGATGGGGGGTCCTTATGTGGGGGGTGATGGTTAAAGTGTAAGTATGGAGAAGCTTGGCAGATTGATTATATTACACTTCCACAAACACGCCAAGGTAAGCGTTATGTACTTACAGTGGTGGAAGCAACCACTGGATGGTTGGAAACATCTGCCGTACCTCCTGCTACAGCCCGAAATACCATCTTGGGCCTTGAGAAGCAAGTCCTTTGGTGGCCGGGTACGCCAGAAAGAATTGAATCAGACTATGGTACTCATTTCAAAACCAGTGTTATAGACAATTGGGCCAAAGAACATGGTATTGAGTGGGTGTATCATATTCCATATCATGCACCAGCCTCTGGGAAAACTGAAAGGTACAATGGTTTGTTAAAAACTACACTAAAGGCACTGGGTGGTGGAGCCTTTAAAAACTGGGATTCACATTTAGCAAAAGCCACTTGGTTGGGTAACACCAGGGGATCAACCAATCGAGCCGGGCCTGCCCAATCAGAAATTCTATGGACTGTGGAAGGAGATAAAGTCCCTGTAGTACACATGAAAAATATCTTAGGAAAGGCAGTCTGGGTTCCTCCTGCCTCAGGCACAGGCAAACCTATTCGTGGGATTGTTTTTGCCCAGGGACCTGGCAGCACCTGGTGGGTGATGCTTAAGGATGGAGAAGTTCGGTGTGCACCTCAAGGGGATTTGATTTCAGGTGAAAATGTGCAATGCTGAACTGTACGATGTGAATTGCCGCACTAACAATGTTTAATAAGTGTCTTTCAGATCAAGACAATGGTGATGAAACCAGCGCTGGCTTCTTCGAGTGGCGCCCGACACCTTCTTGGAAGTTGGTGTCCTTAACCCACCAACAGGGGTCATGAGATGCACTTGGACCATTTTCCCTGCCCTGGGAGACTGTGGTGACAAAATGAACTTAATGAACTTTTCAAAGGATGGTCCACTGATTAATTACTCCTGTGTATATATGTACATATGTATATATATATATATATATATAGTAGTAGTGATTAATTAGATTGTATTGATAGATTGTATTGATAAGGTTTAAGTATTCAGTGAATGTCATATGATAAGGGGTGGAATGTCCTGGTTTTGTTAAAAACAAGTTTCTCTTTTAGTGAATTTTGCCTGTCAGCCAAAGCCTTCATGTCAGCTGCATTTTCCTGGAGAACCAGACACATGTTTTGGTTAAACCCAGCAATGCAATGGAAACTTATTGACAAGCACAGATGGACATCTCGCGAGAGGGGCAACGAGAAACTGGTGATCGAGAGACTGACCAACGGTGAATAACATTCCATTCACGTGAATACTTCATATAAAAGTGGGAGATCACGAGGATCTCGTCCCTTTTCCCTTTCTCCCTTTTTTCCTCATGGCCGACATCAGGAGAGGACCTTGCTGGTCGTCCCTGTGAACTGAGGCCAGTGAGAGACTGAATCCAGCTCCGGTTGGCTGCAGAGTCTGATCCAGGACTTTGGGTGCTGGCTCTGCAGTTGCTCAGACTTACAAGATGGGTTTTGTATATTTGTATCATTTTCTCTGTTCTCATCAGTAGCATCAGTAAAACATCTTGAACTTTTCCAGCTCTCTCCCCTCTGTGCTTCTTCCCCTCCCGATCGCCTGTGCTGAGTGGGAAGGGGGGAGAGGGAGGGGCAAAAGGGGGAAGTGGGGGGGAGAGGAGGTTGACAACACATCTGCCAGGGTTTGATTGTCACCCCGCAATCCTAACCCTCGACAGATAATTGGCGCCCAATGTGGGGCCAGAGAACGGGGTAAATTTGGAGATTTTTGGCTTTTCTACTGCTCTGACGTACCTTCCAATTTTCTTGGCACGGTGCCAACTCATAGAGTTGTGATACTCGCGCGTCTGTTTGATTCGGATATTATTTAGTCGTGATGAGGATCCTGTGTGGTTTGGCACTGGTTTATTTCATTATACTGCAGCCGCTAATGTATTTTTACTCGTTTTTGCTTTACCTTGAAAAACCTCCAGGAGAGATTAAAGAGCAGAATGGCTCTATATTTGCTAATTGGTCAAGCGAATCTTTAGAAAGGCTGACTAACAATACTTTTGTGATTTCGCTGGGACAGTTTGCAAATGTGTTAGAGAACTTTGAATACCCTTGGAGCTTTGATAGAACTGTGATGGTGTTATCTGGTTTGCTGAATGTGTGTCAGTTTGTGTTACTGTTAAGAGAAATGAGGTTCAATAGGAGGTTTGCGTCTCTTTTTAGTCCTGAGATTTGCGGTGCGTCTTCGGAAGCTTCAGCAAAAAGCACTCCTGGCCGCTCGAGAAAAGGCAAAACAGCCAAAGCTGCTGCTGCAGCCACTGCCCCCCAACCGCGGCTTCGCAGGCTGAAGCTCCAGCTCCTCCGCATTGCTCCTCTGCCAAGGGCGCTGCAGATAACGTTACTTCTCCAGCCTCAAAGGCTGACAAGGCAGCCCCCCCGCCTTCACACACTGGGCACTGTTGCTGCTGTAACCACAGCAATCACTGTGACAGTCATTCAGACTCTGGAAATGAATCAGATGATGGTGAACCCATATCAGCATCAGTTGCTGGTTGTAAGAAAGTCACTAGAAAGACCACCCGTGCAGCAGGTGATGGCACAGGGCCAACATCAACCCAAGGGGCATCATCAGGACAGGGAGGAGATGAAGTGACCACCACTCGGTCCTTTTCTCCAGGTGAGCTGAGAGACCTGCGAAAAGACTTCAGTCGTCGTGAAGGCGAGAATATTTTAACCTGGCTGCTGCGATGCTGGGACAATGGGGCAGAAACAACTGAATTAGAAGGTGGTGAAGCCAGGCAGCCGGGATCTCTGTCAAAAGATTCCACCATTGATAGGGCAATTTCAAGAGAGTCTAATGCCGCTACTCTCTGGACCCGACTCCTGGAGCTATGAAAGTCAGATTTCCCTACAAGGAAGATTGTATATCCACGTTAGGGAAATGGAATACTATGGAGAGAGGTATCCAGTTCCTGAGAGAATGAGCTGTGCGAGAGATCATCTATCTAGGACCAAACAGCCAAGAGGGGACAGACCCAGATAGAATCAATTGTACAAAATCTATGTGGCGCAGATTTGTACAAAGTGCACCACCTGCATATGCTAAGTCATTGGCAGGAATGGTCTGGTCAGCTAGAGGTGCACAAGAAATTAATGAAGTGATTGAGCAGCTCCGGTACTTTGAGGACAGCCTTGCTGGTTCTCTACGGGCTTGTGTCTCCGCTGTGGAGAAACTGTGTGAAAAATCTGATGACCGGTTTGAAAAGCTGTTGCAAGAAATCCAAGAGCTCAGAGCAGACTCGTACCGTTCACGACCTGCACAAACCTATGTTTCAGCTGTTAGGAGAAGGCGTTTCCAACCTCGAGAGAGGGCAGAGGCAGCCCACAAAAAGAGGTTCACTGTGGTTCTTCCTACATGAGCAGGGAGAAAACATGAACAAGTGGCATGGAAGGCCGACCTCAGAACTTCAGGAACGAGTACGTGAGATAAAAGGAAAAACTCCTAGGAAGGTGGCTGCTCCAGTTTACAAAAGGAGCAGAAGAGATTGTGATGCTCTTGAAGGAACCTCTAATTCACACCCAGAGACTGTGCAAAACAGGAATTAGAGGTGCCCTGCCTCCAACCAGGTGGAGGAAAGGGATAACAGAGTTTATTGGACTGTACAAATACTATGGCCTGGTACAACACAACCCCAGGAGTACAAAGCTTTAGTGGACACTGGTGCTCAGTGCACAATAATTCCTTCTGATTATAAAGGAACACAATCCATCAATATTGTTGGAGTGACTGGGGGATCCCAGGAGCTGACTGTTGTAGAGGCTGACATGAGCCTAACTGGAAAGAACTGGCAAAAGCATCCCATTGTGACTGGTCCAGATGCTCCGTGCATCCTTGGCATAGACCACCTCAGGAGAGGGTATTTTAAGGACCCAAAAGGGTATAGGTGGGCATTTGGTATAGCAGCTGTGGACACTGAGAAAATTGAACAGCTGTCTGATTTGCCTGGTCTTTCAGATGACCCCTCTGTTGTAGGACTGCTGAGGGTTGACGATCAGCAGTGCCAATTGCTACCACGACGGTGCATCGCCGGCAATATCGCACCAGTCGAGACTCTTGGATTCCTATCCAGAAGCCGATCCGTCAATTGGAAAGCCAGGGTGTGATCAGTAAGACCCGCTCACCTTTTAACAGCCCAATCTGGCCAGTGCGTTAGTCTGGTGACGAGTGGAGACCAACTGTAGGCTATCGTGGCCTGAATGAAGTTACAGCACACTGAGTGCTGCTGTGCCTGACATGCTAGAACTGCAATTTGAACTGGAGTCAAAGGCAGTGAAGTGCGATGCTACAATTGACATTGCTCATGCATTTTTCTCTATTCCTGCAGCAGCAGAGTGCAGGCCGCAGTTTGCTTTCACCTGGAGGGGCATCCAGTACACATGGAATCGCTTGCCCCAGGGGTGGAAACACAGTCCTACCATCTGCCATGGGCTGATCCAGACCACGCTGGAGCAAGGTGAAGCTCCAGAACACTTGCAATACATTGATGACATCATCGTATGGGGCGACACAGCGAAAGAAGTCTTCGAGAAAGGTGAGAGAATAATTCAGATTCTTTTGGATGCTGGTTTTGCCATAAAACGGAGCAAGGTCAAGGGACCTGCACGGGAGATCCAGTTTTTAGGAATAAAATGGCAAGATGGCCGTCGTCAGATCCCAATGGAGGTGATCAACAAAACTGCAGCAATGTCTCCACCTACTAATAAAAAGGAGACACAGACTTTCTTGGGCGTTGTAGGTTTTTGGAGAATGCACATTCCTGACTACAGCCACATTGTGAGCCTCTCTATCGAGTGACTCGTAAAAAGAACCAATTTGAGTGGGGCCCTGAACGCCAAGCCTTTGAACAAATGAAGCGTGAGATAACTCATGCGGTGGCCCTGGGACCAGTCCGAACTGGACTAGGTGTTAAAAATGTGCTCTACACCGCAGCCGGAGATAATGGACTTACCTGGAGCCTCTGGCACAAAGCACCAGGAGAAACCCGAGGTCGACCCTTAGGTTTTTGGAGTCGAGGATACAAAGGATATGAGGCCAACTGTACCGCAACTGAAAAGGAGATACTGGCAGCATATGAAGGAGTTGGAGCTGCTTCAGAAGTGATGGGCACTGAAGCACAGCTCCTCCTGCACCTCGACTGCCGGTGCTGAGCTGGGTGTTCAAAGGGACGGTTCCCTCTCCACATCATGCAGCCGAAGTTACATGGAGTAAATGGATTGCACTGATCACGCAATGAGCTCGGATTGGGAGTCCCAACCGTCCAGGGATATTAGAAGTGATTACAGACTGGCCAGAAAGCAAAGACTTTGGGATGTCTCCAGATGAGGAGGAAGTAAAACGTGCTGAAGAAGCACCACCATATAATCCGCTTTCAGAGACTGATAAGCAGTGTGCACTGTTCACAGGTGGATCCTGTCGTCTGTAGGAAAACATCGACGGTGAAAGCTGCTGTGTGGAGTCCCACACGACAAGTTACAGAAGCCACTGAAGGACAAGGTGAATCCAGTCAGTTTGCAGCAGTGAAAGCCATCCAGCTGGCTTTGGACATTGCCGAACGAGAGAAGTGGCCAATGCTTTGTCTCTATACTGACTCATGGATGGGAGCAAATGCCTTGTGGGGGTGGCTACGGCAATGGAAGAAAAGTAACTGGCAGCGCAGAGGTGAAACCATTGGGAACCACGCTGTGGGAAGACATTGCTGCTCGGCTGGAGAGCCTGCCTGGGGAAGTTGGTCATGTAGATGCTCATGTGCCTAAAAGTCGAGCCACCGAGGAACATCGAAACAACCAACAAGCGGATCAAGCTGCTAAGATTAAAGTAGCTGAGGTGGACTTGGGCTGGCAACATAAAGGTGAACTTTTCCTAGCTCGGTGGGCCCATGGTGCTTCAGGGCATCAAGGTAGAGATGCAACATGAAAATGGGCTCGTGATCGAGGGGTGGATTTAACTATGGACACTGTTTCACAGGTTATTCATGAATGTGAAACTTGCGCCGAAATCAAACAAGCAAAACGGTTAAAGCCTGTATGGTATGGGGGGCGATGGTTAAAGTGTAAGTATGGAGAAGCTTGGCAGATTGATTATATTACACTTCCACAAACACGCCAAGGTAAGCGTTATGTACTTACAATGGTGGAAGCAACCACTGGATGGTTGGAAACATCTGCCGTACCTCCTGCTACAGCCCGAAATACCATCTTGGGCCTTGAGAAGCAAGTCCTTTGGAGGCACGGTACACCAGAAAGAATTGAATCAGACAATGGTACTCATTTCAAAACCAGTATTATAGACAATTGGGCCAAAGAACATGGTATTGAGTGGGTGTATCATATTCCATATCATGCACCAGCCTCTGGGAAAACTGAAAGGTGCAATGGTTTGTTAAAAACTACACTAAAGGCACTGGGTGGTGGAGCCTTTAAAAACTGGGATTCACATTTAGCAAAAGCCACTTGGTTGGTCAACACCAGGGGATCAACCAATCGAGCCGGGCCTGCCCAATCAGAAATTCTATGGACTGTGGAAGGAGATAAAGTCCCTGTAGTACACATGGAAAATATCTTAGGAAAGGCAGTCTGGGTTCCTCCTGCCTCGGGCACAGGCAAACCTATTCGTGGGATTGTTTTTGCCCAGGGACCTGGCAGCACCTGGTGGGTGATGCTTAAGGATGGAGAAGTTCGGTGTGCACCTCAAGGGGATTTGATTTTAGGTGAAAATGTGCAATGCTGAACTGTACGATGTGAATTGCCGCACTAACAATGTTTAATAAGTGTCTTTCAGATCAAGACAATGGTGATGAAACCAGCGCTGGCTTCTTCGAGTGGCGCCCGACACCTTCTTGGAAGTTGGTGTCCTTAACCCACCAACAGGGGTCATGAGATGCACTTGGACCATTTTCCCTGCCCTGGGAGACTGTGGTGACAAAATGAACTTAATGAACTTTTCAAAGGATGGTCCACTGATTAATTACTCCTGTGTATATATGTACATATGTGTATATATATAGTAGTAGTGATTAATTAGATTGTATTGATAGATTGTATTGATAAGGTTTAAGTATTCAGTGAATGTCATATGATAAGGGGTGGAATGTCCTGGTTTTGTTAAAAACAAGTTTCTCTTTTAGTGAATTTTGCCTGTCAGCCAAAGCCTTCATGTCAGCTGCATTTTCCTGGAGAACCCGACACATGTTTTGGTTAAACCCAGCAATGGAATGCAAACTTATTGACAAGCACAGATGGACATCTCGCGAGAGGGGCAACGAGAAACTGGTGATCGAGAGACTGACCAACGGTGAATAACATTCCATTCACGTGAATACTTCATATAAAAGTGGGAGATCATGAGGATCTCGCCCCTTTTCCCTTTCTCCCTTTTTTCCTCATGGCCGACATCAGGAGAGGACCTTGCTGGTCGTCCCTGCGAACGGAGGCCAGTGAGAGACTGAATCCAGCTCCGGTTGGCTGCAGAGTCTGATCCAGGACTTTGGGTGCTGGCTCTGCAGTTGCTCAGACTTACAAGATGGGTTTTGTATATTTGTATTATTTTCTCTGTTCTCATCAGTAGCATCAGTAAAACATCTTGAACTTTTCCAACTCTCTCCCCTCTGTGCTTCTTCCCCTCCCGATCGCCTGTGCTGAGTGGGAAGGGGGGAGAGGGAGGGGCAAAAGGGGGAATTGGGGGGGGGAGAGGAGGTTGACAACACATCTGCCAGGGTTTGATTGTCACCCCGCAATCCTAACCCTCGACAGGGACAAAGGGGGTCCTGGGATGTCACAATGGGCCCTGGGGACAAAGGGCGGTCGCCAAGATATCACAATGGGCTCTGGTGACAATGGGGTCCCCAGGATGTCACAATGGGCCCTGGGGACAAGTTGGGGTCCCCTGAATTTCACAATGGGCCCTGGGGACAAAGAGGGCTCCCCAGCATATCACAATGGGCCCTGGGGACAATGGGGGGTCCTGGGACGTCACAATGGGCCCTGGGGACAAGGGGGGGTCTCCAGGATGTCACAATGGGCCCTGGGGACAAAGGGGGTCCCCAGCATGTCACAATGGGCCCTGGTGACAAAGGGGGTCCCCACGGTATCAGAATGGGCCCTGGGGACAATGGGGGGTCCTGGGATGTCTCAATGAGCCCTGCGGACAAGGGTGGTACCCACGGTGTCACAATGGGCCCTGGGCACAACGGGGGGTCCCCATAGTGTCACAATGGGTCCTGGGGACAATGGCGGGTCCTGAGACGTCACAATGGGCCCTGGGGACAAGGGGGGGTCCCCAGGATGTCACAATGGGCCCTGGGGACAAGGGGGGGTCCCCAGGATGTCACAATGGGCCCTGGGGAAAAAGAGGGGTCCCCTGAATGTCACAATGGGCCCTGGGGACAAGGGGGTGCAGAGGATGTCACAATGGGCCCTGGGGACAATGGGGGGTCCTGGGATGTCACAATGGGCCCTGGGGACAATGGGAGTCGCCAGGGTGTCACAATGGGCCTTGGGAACAAGGGGGTCCCCCAGATATCACAATGGGCCCTGGGGACAATGTAAGGTCCTGGGCTGTCACAATGGACCCTGAGGACAAGGGGGGTCCCCAGGATGTCACAATGAAGTCTTGGGACAAAGGGGGTGCCCAGGATGTCACAATGGGCCCTGGGGACAAAGCGGGGGTCCTGGAATCTCACAATGGGCCCCAGTGACAAAGGGGGTCCCTATGGTGCCACAATGGGCCCTGGGGACAAAGGGGGTCCCCTGGATGTCACAATGGGCTCTGGGGACAAGGAGGGTCCCCTGGATGTCACAATGGGCCCTGGGGACAAAGGGGGTCCCCACGGTATCAGAATGGGCCCTGGGGACAAGGGGGGTCCCCTGAATGTCACAATGGGCCCTGGGGACAATGGGGGGTCCCCATAGTGTCACAATGGACCCTGGGGACAAGGGGGTGCCGAGGATGTCACAATGGGCCCTGGGGACAATGGGGGGTCCTGGGACCTCACAATGGGCCCTGAGGACAATGGTGGGTCCCCTGAATGTCAAAATGGGCCCTGGGGACAAAAGGGGGTCCGCAGGATGTCACAATGGGCACTGGGGACAAAGGGGGGGTCCCCAGGATGTCACAATGGGCCCTGGGGACAATGTGGGGTCCTGGGATTTCACAATGGGCCCCAGTGACAAAGGGGGTCCCCTGAATGTCACAATGGGTCCTGGGGACAATGGCGGGTCCTGGGACGTCACAATGGGCCCTGGGGACAAGGGGGGGTCCCCAGGATGTCACAATGGGCCCTGGGGACAAAGAGGGGTCCCCTGAATGTCACAATGGGCCCTGGGGACAGGGGGGTGCAGTGGATGTCACAATGGGTCCTGGGGACAATGGGGGGAATCCAGGATGTCAGAATGAGTCATGAGGACAAGGGGGGGTCCCCATGGTGTCACAATGGGTCCCCAGTGACAAGGAGGGGTCCCCATGGTGTCACAATAGGCCCTGGGGACAAAGTGGGGTCCAAGAATGTCACAATGGGCCCTGGGGACAAAAGGGGTTGCCATAGTGCCACAATGGGCCCTGGGGTCAAAGGGGGTCCCGATGGTGCTACAATGGGCCCTGGGGACACAGGGGGGTCCTGGGATGTCACAATGAGCCCTGGGGACAAAGGGGGTGTCCCCATGGTGCCACAACGGGCCCTGGGAGGAAGGGGATGGCCAGGATGTCACAATGGGTCCTGGGGAAAATGGGGGGTGCCCAGGATGTCACAATAGGTCGTGGGGACAATAGGGGGTCCTGGGACGTCACAATGGGCCCTGGGGACAAGGGGGGGTCCCCAGGATGTCACAATGGGCCCTGGGGACAAGGGGGTGCAGAGGATGTCACGATGGGCCCTGGAGACAATGGGGGGTCCTGGGACATCACAATGGGCCCTGGGGACAAGGAGGGATCCCCAGGATGTCACAATGGGCCCTGGGGACAATGGGGGGTCCTGGGACATCACAATGGGCCCTGGGGACAAGGGGGGGTCCCCAGGATAACACAATGGGCCCTGGGGACAACGGGGGGTCCTGGGATGTCACAATGGGCCCTAGGGACAATGGGGGGTCCTGGGATGTCACAATGGGCCCTGGGGACAAGGTGGGGTCCCCAGGATGTCACAATGGGCCTTGGGAACAAGGGGGTCCCCCAGATATCACAATGGGCCCTGGGGACAATGTAAGGTCCTGGGCTGTCACAATGGACCCTGAGGACAAGGGGGGACCCCAGGATGTCACAATGAAATCTTGGGACAAGGGGGGTCCCCAGGATGTCACAATGGGCCCTGGAGACAAAGGGGGTCCCCACGGTGTCAGAATAGGCCCTGGGGACAAGGGGGGTCCCCTGAATGTCACAATGGGCCCTGGGGACAATGGGGGGTCCTGGGATGTCACAATGAGCCCTGCAGACAAGGGTGGTACCCATGGTGTCACAATGGGCCCTGGGCACAAGGGGGTGCCGAGGATGTCACAATGGGCCCTGGGGACAATGGGGGGTCCTGGGACCTCACAATGGGCCCTGAGGACAATGGTGGGTCCCCTGAATGTCAAAATGGGCCCTGGGGACAAAGGGGGGTCCGCAGGATGTCACAATGGGCCTTGGGAACAAGGGGGTCCCCCAGATATCACAATGGGCCCTGGGGACAATGTAAGGTCCTGGGCTGTCACAATGGACCCTGAGGACAAGGGGGGTCCCCAGGATGTCACAATGAAGTCTTGGGACAAAGGGGGTGCCCAGGATGTCACAATGGGCCCTGGGGACAAAGCGGGGGTCCTGGAATCTCACAATGGGCCCCAGTGACAAAGGGGGTCCCTATGGTGCCACAATGGGCCCTGGGGACAAAGGGGGTCCCCTGGATGTCACAATGGGCTCTGGGGACAAGGAGGGTCCCCTGGATGTCACAATGGGCCCTGGGGACAAAGGGGGTCCCCACGGTATCAGAATGGGCCCTGGGGACAAGGGGGGTCCCCTGAATGTCACAATGGGCCCTGGGGACAATGGGGGGTCCCCATAGTGTCACAATGGACCCTGGGGACAAGGGGGTGCCGAGGATGTCACAATGGGCCCTGGGGACAATGGGGGGTCCTGGGACCTCACAATGGGCCCTGAGGACAATGGTGGGTCCCCTGAATGTCAAAATGGGCCCTGGGGACAAAAGGGGGTCCGCAGGATGTCACAATGGGCACTGGGGACAAAGGGGGGGTCCCCAGGATGTCACAATGGGCCCTGGGGACAATGTGGGGTCCTGGGATTTCACAATGGGCCCCAGTGACAAAGGGGGTCCCCTGAATGTCACAATGGGTCCTGGGGACAATGGCGGGTCCTGGGACGTCACAATGGGCCCTGGGGACAAGGGGGGGTCCCCAGGATGTCACAATGGGCCCTGGGGACAAAGAGGGGTCCCCTGAATGTCACAATGGGCCCTGGGGACAGGGGGGTGCAGTGGATGTCACAATGGGTCCTGGGGACAATGGGGGGAATCCAGGATGTCAGAATGAGTCATGAGGACAAGGGGGGGTCCCCATGGTGTCACAATGGGTCCCCAGTGACAAGGAGGGGTCCCCATGGTGTCACAATAGGCCCTGGGGACAAAGTGGGGTCCAAGAATGTCACAATGGGCCCTGGGGACAAAAGGGGTTGCCATAGTGCCACAATGGGCCCTGGGGTCAAAGGGGGTCCCGATGGTGCTACAATGGGCCCTGGGGACACAGGGGGGTCCTGGGATGTCACAATGAGCCCTGGGGACAAAGGGGGTGTCCCCATGGTGCCACAACGGGCCCTGGGAGGAAGGGGATGGCCAGGATGTCACAATGGGTCCTGGGGAAAATGGGGGGTGCCCAGGATGTCACAATAGGTCGTGGGGACAATAGGGGGTCCTGGGACGTCACAATGGGCCCTGGGGACAAGGGGGGGTCCCCAGGATGTCACAATGGGCCCTGGGGACAAGGGGGTGCAGAGGATGTCACGATGGGCCCTGGAGACAATGGGGGGTCCTGGGACATCACAATGGGCCCTGGGGACAAGGAGGGATCCCCAGGATGTCACAATGGGCCCTGGGGACAATGGGGGGTCCTGGGACATCACAATGGGCCCTGGGGACAAGGGGGGGTCCCCAGGATAACACAATGGGCCCTGGGGACAACGGGGGGTCCTGGGATGTCACAATGGGCCCTAGGGACAATGGGGGGTCCTGGGATGTCACAATGGGCCCTGGGGACAAGGTGGGGTCCCCAGGATGTCACAATGGGCCTTGGGAACAAGGGGGTCCCCCAGATATCACAATGGGCCCTGGGGACAATGTAAGGTCCTGGGCTGTCACAATGGACCCTGAGGACAAGGGGGGACCCCAGGATGTCACAATGAAATCTTGGGACAAGGGGGGTCCCCAGGATGTCACAATGGGCCCTGGAGACAAAGGGGGTCCCCACGGTGTCAGAATAGGCCCTGGGGACAAGGGGGGTCCCCTGAATGTCACAATGGGCCCTGGGGACAATGGGGGGTCCTGGGATGTCACAATGAGCCCTGCAGACAAGGGTGGTACCCATGGTGTCACAATGGGCCCTGGGCACAAGGGGGTGCCGAGGATGTCACAATGGGCCCTGGGGACAATGGGGGGTCCTGGGACCTCACAATGGGCCCTGAGGACAATGGTGGGTCCCCTGAATGTCAAAATGGGCCCTGGGGACAAAGGGGGGTCCGCAGGATGTCACAATGGGCACTGGGGATAAAGGGGGGGTCCCCATGGTGTCACAATGGGCCCAAGTGACAAGGAGGGTCCCCACGGTGCCACGATGGGTCCTGGGGACAAGGGCGTCCCCCAGATGTCACAATGGGCCCTGGGGACAATGGGAGGCCCCAAGGTGTTCAGAACGAGCCCTGGGGACAAAGTGGAATCCTGGAATGTCACAATGGCCCCCAGTGACAAAGGGGTTCCCCATGGTGCCACAATGGGCCCTGGGGACAAAAGGGGTCCCCAGGATTTCACAATAGCACTGGGGACAAAGGGGGGTCATGGGATGTCACAATGGGCCCTGGGGACAAGGGAGATCCCCATGGTGTCACAATAAGCCCTGGGGACAAAGGGTGGTCCTGGGACATTTCAATGGGCCCTGGGGACAAAGGGGGGACCCCAGGATGTCACAATGGGCCCTGGGGACAAAGGGGGGTCCCCATGGTGTCACAATGGGCCCTGGGGACAAGGGGGTCCCCCAGATGTCACAATGGGCCCTGGGGACCAGGGGGGGTCCTGGGATGTCACAATGGGCCCCAGTGACAAAGAGGGTCCTCATGGTGCAACAATGGGCCCCAGTGACAAAGGGGGTCCCCTGGATGTCACAATGGGCTCTGGGGACAATGGGGGGTCCTGGGACGTCACAATGGGCCCTGGGGACAAGGAGGGCACCCCAGGATGTCACACAGGGCCCTGGGGACAATGGCGGGTCCTGGGACGTCACAGTGGGCCCTGGGAACAAGGGGGGGTCCCCAGGATGTCACAATGGGCCCTGGGGACAAAGAGGGGTCCCCTGAATGTCACAATGGGCCCTGGGGACAAGGGGGTGCCGAGGATGTCACAATGGGCCCTGGGGAAAATGGGGGTCCTGGGACGTCACGATGGGCCCTGGGGACAAGGAGGGAGTCCCAGGATGTCACAATGGGCCCTGGGGACAAGGGGGTGTCCCCAGGATGTCACAATGGGCCCTGCGGACAAGGGTGGTACCCACGGTGTCACAATGGTCACTGGGACAAGGGGGGGTCCCTATAGTGTCACAATGGGCCCTGGGGACAATGTGGGGTCCTGGGATGTCACAATGGGCCCCAGTGACAAACGGGGGCCCCTGAATGTCACAATGGGCCCTGGGGACAATGGGGGGTCCTGGGACGTCACAATGGGCCCTGGGGACAAGGAGGGATCCCCAGGATGTCACAATGGGCCCTGGGGACAATGGCGGGGCCTGGGACGTCACAATGGGCCCTGGGGAGAAGGGGGGGTCCCCAGGACGTCACAATGGGCCCTGGGGACAAAGAGGGGTCCCCTGAATGTCACAATGGGCCCTGGGCACAAGGGGGTGCCGAGGATGTCACAATGGGCCCTGGGGACAATGGGGGGTCCTGGGATGTCACAATGGGCCCTGAGGACAATGGTGGGTCCCCTGAATTTCACAATGGGCCCTGGGGACAAAGGGGGGTCCGCAGGATGTCACAATGGGCACTGGGGACAAAGGGGGGCGTCCCCATGGTGTCACAATGGGCCCAAGTGACAAGGAGGGTCCCCACGGTGCCACGATGGGTCCTGGGGACAAGGGCGTCCCCCAGATGTCACAATGGGCCCTGGGGACAATGGGGTTGCCCAGGATGTCACAATGGGCCCTGGGGACAATGGGAGACCCCAAGGTGTCAGAACGAGCCTTGGGGACAAAGTGGAATCCTGGAATGTCACAATGGCCCCCAGTGACAAAGGGGTTCCCCATGGTGTCACAATGGGCCCTGGGGACAAAAGGGGTCCCCAGGATTTCACAATAGCACTGGGGACAAAGGGGGGTCATGGGATGTCAAAATGGGCTCCAGTGACAAAGAGGGTCCTCATGGTGCCACAATGGGCCCTGGGGACAAAGGGGGTCCCCTGGATGTCACAATGGGCCCTGGGGACAAGGAGGGGCCCCAGCATGTCACAATGGGCCCTGGGGACAATGGGGGTCCCCACGGTATCAGTATGGGCCCTGGGGACAAAGGGGGGTCCTGGGACGTCACAATGGGCCCTGGGGACAAGGGGGGGTCCTGGGACGTCACAATGGGCCCTGGGGACAAGGGGGTGCAGAGGATGTCACAATGGGCCCTGGGGACAATGTCGGGTCCTGGGACGTCACAATGGGCCCTGGGGACAAGGGGGGGTCCCCAGGATGTCACAATGGGCCCTGGGGACAAAGAGGGGTCCCCTGAATGTCACAATGGGCCCTGGGGACAAGGGGGTGCAGTGGATGTTACAACGGGCCCTGGGGACAATGGGGGGTGTCCAGGATGTGAGAATGAGTCCTGAGGACAAGGGGGGGTCCCCAAGGTGTCACAATGGGTCCCCAGTGACAAGGAGGGGTCCCCATGGTGCCACAATGGGCCCTGGGGACAATGGGGGGTCCTGGGATGTCACAATGGGCCCTGGGGACAAAGGGGTGCAGAGGATGTCACAACGGGCCCTGGGAGCAAGGGGGTGGCCAGGATGTCACAATGGGTCCTGGGGAAAATGGGGGGTGCCCAGGATGTCACAATGGACCCTGAGGACAAGCGGGGGTCTCCATGGTGTCACAATGGGCCCCAGTGACAAAGGGGGTCCCCTGAATGTCACAATAGGTCCTGGGGACAATGGGGGGTCCTGGGACGTCACAATGGGCCCTGGGGACAAGGAGGGATCCCCAGGATGTCAGAATGGGCCCTGGGGACAAAGAGGGCTCCCCTGAATGTCACAATGGGCCCTGGGGACAAGGGGGTGCAGAGGATTTCACAATGGGCCCTGGTGACAATGGGGGGTCCTGGGACGTCACAATGGGCCCTGGGAAGAAGGGGGGGTCTCCAGGATGTCACAATGGGCCCTGGGGACAAGGGGGTGCCGAGGATGTCACAATGGGCTCTGGGGACAATGGGGGGTCCTGGGATGTCACAATGGGCCCTGGGGACAAGGGGGGTCCCTAGGATGTCACAATGAAGTCTTGGGACAAAGGGGGTCCCCAGGATGTCACAATGGGGTCTGGGGACCAGGGGGGGTCCCCAGGATGTCACAATGGGCCCCAGTGACAAAGGGGGTCCCTATGGTGCCACAATGGGCCCTGGGGACAAAGGGGGTCCCCTGGATGTCACAATGGGCTCTGGGGACAAGAAGGGTCCCCAGGATGTCACAATGGGCCCTGGGGACTAGGGGGGGTCCTGGGATGTCACAATGGGCCCTGGGGACAAAGGGGGTCCTTATGGTGCCACAATGGGCCCTGGGGACAAAGGGGGTCCCCTGGATGTCTCAATGGGCTCTGCGGATAAGGAGGGTCCCCAGGATGTCAAAATGGGCCTTGGGAACAAGGGGGTCCCCCAGATATCAGAATGGGCCCTGGGGACAATGTAAGGTCCTGGGTTGTCACAATGGACCCTGAGGACAAGGGGGGTCCCCAGGATGTCACAATGAAGTCTTGGGACAAAGGGGGTCCCCAGGATGTCACAACGGGGCCTGGGGACCAGGGGGGGTCCTGGGATGTCACAATGGGCCCTGGGGACAAGGGGGGGTCCCTATGGTGCCACAATGGGCCCTGGGGACAAAGTGGGGTCCAAGAATGTCACAATGGGCCCTGGGGACAAGGGGGTGCAGAGCATGTCACAATGGGCCCTGGGGACAATGGGGGGTCCCCTGAATGTCACAATGGGCCCTGGGGACAAGGAGGGATCCCCAGGATGTCACAATGGGCCCTGGGGACAATGGAGGGTCCTGGGACGTCACAATGGGCCCTGCGGACAAAGAGGGGTCCCCTGAATGTCACAATGGGCCCTGGGGAAAAGGGGGTGCCGAGGATGTCACAATGGGCCCTGGGGACAATGGGGGGTCCTGGGATGTCACAATGGGCCCTGGGGACAAGGGTGGGTCCCCAGGATGTCACAATGGGCCTTGGGAACAAGGGGGTCCCCCAGATATCACAATGGGCCCTGGGGACAATGTAAGGTCCTGGGTTGTCACAATGGACCCTGAGGACAAGGGGGGTCCCCAGGATGTCACAATGAAGTCTTGGGACAAAGGGGGTCCCCAGGATGTCACAATGGGGCCTGGGGACCAGGGGGGGTCCTGGGATGTCACAATGGGCCCTGGGGACAAGGGGGGGTCCCTATGGTGCCACAATGGGCCCTGGGGACAATGGGGGGTCCTGGGACGTCACAATGGGCCCTGGGGACAAGGGGGGGTCCCCAGGATGTCACAATGGGCCTTGGGAACAAGGGGGTCCCCCAGATATCACAATGTGCCCTGGGGACAATGTGGGGTCCTTGGATGTCACAATGGCCCCCAGTGACAAAGGGGGTCCCTATGGTGCCACAATGGGCCCTGGGGACAAAGGGGGTCCCCTGGATGTCACAATGGGCCCTGGGGACAAAGAGCGTCCCCAGCATGTCACAATGGGCCCTGGGGACAAAGGGGGTCCCCACGGTATCAGAATGGGCCCTAGGGACAAAGTGGGGTCCCCTGAATGTCACAATGGGCCCTGGGGACAATGGGGGGTCCTGGGATGTCACAATGAGCCCTGCAGACAAGGGTGGTACCCACGGTTTCACAATGGGCCCTGGGCACAAGGGGGGGTCCCCTGAATGTCACAATGGGCCCTGGGGACAAGGGGGTGCCGAGGATGTCACAATGGGCCCTGGGGACAATGGGGGGTCCTGGGACCTCACAATGGGCCCTGAGGACAATGGTGGGTCCCCTGAATGTCAAAATGGGCCCTGGGGAAAAAGGGGGGTCCGCAGGATGTCACAATGGGCACTGGGGACAAAGGGGGGGTCCCCAGGATGTCACAATGGGCCCTGGGGACAATGTGGGGTCCTGGGATTTCACAATGGGCCCCAGTGACAAAGTGGGTCCCCTGAATGTCACAACGGGTCCTGGGGACAATGGGGGGTCCTGGGACGTCACAATGGGCCCTGGGGACAAGGAGGGATCCCCAGGATGTCACAATGGGCCCTGGGGACAAGGGGGTGTCCCCAGGATGTCACAATGGGCCCTGCGGACAAGGGTGGTACCCACGGTGTCACAATGGGCACTGGGCACAAGGGGGGGTCCCTATAGTGTCACAATGGGTCCTGGGGACAAGTGGGGTCCCCTGAAAGTCACAATGGGCCCTGGGGACAATGTGGTGTCCTGGGATGTCACAATGGGCCCCAGTGACAAACGGGGGCCCCTGAATGTCACAATGGGCCCTGGGGACAAGGGAGATCCCCATGGTGTCACAATAAGCCCTGGAGACAAAGTGGGGTCCTGGGATGTCACAATGGGCCCTGGGGACAATGGGGGTCCTGGGACGTCACAATGGGCCCTGGGGACACAGAGGGGCCCTAGGACGTCACAATCAGTCCTGGGGACAAGGTGGGGTCCCCTGAGACTCACAATGAGCCCTGGGAAGAGAGGGGGCTCCCAAGGACATCACAATTGGCCCTGGGGACAAGGGGGGGTACCCATAGTGTCACAATGGGTCCTGGGGAAAATGGGGTCCCCAGGATGTCACAATGGGCCCTGGGGACAATGTGGGGTCCTGGGATGTCACAATGGGCCCCAGTGACAAAGGGGGTCCCCTGAATGTTACAATAGGTCCTGAGGACAGTGGGGGGTCCTGGGACGTCACAATGGGCCCTGGGGACAAGGAGGGATCCCCAGGATGTCACAATGGGCCCTGGGGACAACGGGGGGTCCTAAGACGTCACAATGGGCCCTGGGGCCAAGCAGGGATCCCCAGGATGTCACAATGGGCCCTGGACACAATGGGGGGTCCTGGGACGTCACAATGGGCCCCGTAGACAAGGGGGCATCCCCAGGATGTCAAAATGCGCCCTGGGGCCCAGGGGGGTCCTGTGATGTCACAATGGGCCCTGGGGACAAAGGGGATCCCCACGGTATCAGAATGGGCCCTGGGGACAAAGGGGGGTCCTGGGATGTCACAATGAGCCCTGCGGACAAGGGTGGTACCCACGGTGTCACAATGGGCCCTGGGCACAAGGGGGGGTCCCCATAGTGTCACAATGGGTCCTGGGGACAAGTGGGGTCCCCAGGATGTGACAATGTGTCCTGGGGACAATGTGGGGTCCTGGGATGTCACAATGGGCCCCAAGGACAAAGGGGCCCCCTGAATGTCACAATGGGTCCTAGGGACAATGGGGGGTCCTGGGACGTCACAACGGGCCCTGGGGACAAGGAGGGATCCCCAGGATGTCACAATGGGCCCTGGGGACAATGGGGGGTCCTGGGACGTCACAGTGAGCCCCAGTGACAAGGGGGGGTCCCCAGGATGTCACAATGGGCCCTGGGGACAAAGAGGGGTCCCCTGAATGTCACAATGGGCCCTGGGGAGAAGGGGGTGCAGTGGATGTCACAATGGGCCCTGGGGACAATGGGGGGTCCTGGAATGTCACAATGGGCCCTGGGGACAATGGGGGTCCCCAGGATGTCACAATGGGCCCTGGGGACAATGGGGTTGCCCAGGATGTCACAATGGGCCCTGGGGACAATGGGAGTCCCCAAGGTGTCAGAACGAGCCCTGGGGACAAAGTGGAATCCTGGAATGTCACAATGGCCCCCAGTGACAAAGGGGTTCCCCATGGTGTCACAATGGGCCCTGGGGACAAAAGGGGTCCCCAGGATGTCACAATGGGCCCTGTGGACAAAGAGCATCCCCAGCATGTCAGAATGGGCCCTGGGGACAAAGGGGGTCCCCACGGTATCAGAATGGGCCCTGGGGACAAAGGGGGGTCCCCTGAATGTCACAATGGGCCCTGGGGACAGTGGGGGGTCCTGGGACGTCACAATGGGCCCTGGGGACAAGGGGGGGTCCCCAGGATGTCACGATGGGCCCTGGGGACAAAGAGAGGTCCCCTGAATGTCACAATGGGCACTGGGGACAAGGGGGTGCAGTGGATGTCAAAATGGGCCCTGGGGACAATGGGGGGTGTCCAGGATGTGAGAATGAGTCCTGAGGACAAGGGGGGGTCCCCATGGAGTCACAATGGGTCCCCAGTGACAAGGAGGGGTCCCCATGGTGTCACAATAGGCCCTGGGGACAAAGTGGGGCCCAAGAATGTCACAATGGGCCCTGGGGACAAAAGGGGTTGCCATGGTGCCACAATGGGCCATGGGGTCAAAGGGGACCCCATGGTGCTACAATGGCCCTGGGTACAAAGGGGGGTCCTGGGATGTCACAATGGGCCCTGGGGACAAACGGGGTGTGCCCACGGTGCCACAACGGGCCCTGGGAGCAAGGGGGTGGCCCCAGGATGTCACAATGGGCCTTGGGAACAAGGGGGTCCCCCAGATATCACAATGGGCCCTGGGGACAATGTAAGGTCCTGGGCTGTCACAATGGACCCTGAGGACAAGGGGGCTCCCCAGGATGTCACAATGAAGTCTTGGGATAAAGGGGTCCCCAGGATGTCACAATGGGGCCTGGGGACCAGGGGGGGTCCTGGGATGTCACAATGGGCCCCAGTGACAAAGGGGGTCCCTATGGTGCCACAATGGGCCCTGGGGACAAAGGGGGTCCCCTGGATGTCACAATGGGCCCTGGGGACAAAGAGCATCCCCAGCATGTCACAATGGGCCCTGGGGACAAAGGGGGTCCCCACGGTATCAGAATGGGCCCTGGGGACAAAGGGGGGTCCCCTGAATGTCACAATGGGCCCTGGGGACAATGGGGGGTCCTGGGATGAAACAATGAGCCCTGCAGACAAGGGTGGTACCCACGGTGTCACAATGGGCACTGGGCACAATGGGGGGGTCCCCATAGTGTCACAATGGGTCCTGGGGACAAGTGGGGTCCCCAGGATGTCACAATGGGCCCTGGGGACTAAGAGGGGTCCCCTGAATGTCACAATGGGCCCTGGGGACAAGGGGGTGCAGAGGATGTCACAATGGGCCCTGGGGACAATGGGGGGGCCCCTGAATGTCAAAATGGGCCCCAGTGACAAGGAGGGATTCCCAGGATGTCACAATGGGCCCTGGAGATAAGGGGGTGTCCCCAGGATGTCACAAGGGCCCTGGGGACAATGTGGGGTCCTGGGATGTCACAATGGGCCCCAGTGACAAACAAGGCCCCTGAATGTCACAATGGGCCCTGGGGACAATGGGGGTCCTGGGACGTCCCAATTGGCCCTGGGGACAAGGAGGGATCCCCAGAATGTCACAATGGGCCCTGGGGACAATGGCGGGTCCTAGGACGTCCCAATGGCCCCTGGGGACAAGCAGGGATCCCCAGGATGTCACAATGGGCCCTGGGGACAATGGCGGGTCCTGGGACGTCACAATGGGCCCTGGGGACAAGGGGGGGTCCCCAGGATGTCACAATGGGCCCTGGGGAAAAAGAGGGGTCCCCTGAATGTCACAATGGGCCCTGAAGACAAGGGGGTGCTGAGGATGTCACAATGGGCCCTGGGGACAATGGGGGGTCCTGGGACGTCACAATGGGCCCCAGTGACAAAGGGCCCCCTGAATGTCACAATGGGTCCTGGGGACAATGGTGGGTCCTGGGACGTCACAATGGGCCCTGGGGACAAGGAGGGATCCCCAGGATGTCACAATGGGCCCTGGGGACAATGGGGTGTCCTGGGACGTCACAATGGGCCCCAGTGACAAGGGGTGGTCCCCAGGATGTCACAGTGTGCCCTGGGTACAAAGAGGCGTCCCCGGAATGTCACAATGGGCCCTGGGGACAAGGGGGTGCCCTGAATGTCACAATGGGGCCTGGGGAAAATGGGGGGTCCTAAGACGTCACAATGGGCCCTGGGGACAATGGGAGTCCCCAAGGTGTCAGAACGAGCCCTGGGGACACAGTGGAATCCTGGAATGTCACAATGGCCCCCAGTGACAAAGGGGTTCCCCATGGTGCCACAATGGGCCCTGGGGACAAAAGGGGCCCCCAGGATTTCACAATAGCACTGGGGACAAAGGGGGGTCATGGGATGTCACAATGGGCCCTGGGGACAAGGGAGATTCCCATGGTGTCACAATAAGCCCTGGGGACAAAGTGGGGTCCTGGGATGTCACAATGGGCTCTGGGGACAAGGAGGGTCCCCCAGGATGTCACAATGGGCCCTGGGGACAAAAGGGGTCCTGGGACGTCACAATGGGCCCTGGGGACAAGGGGGGGTCCCCAGGATGTCACAATGGGCCCTGGGGACAAAGGGGGGTCCCCAGGATGTCACAATGGGCCCTGCGGACAAGGGTGGCACCCACGGTGTCACAATGGTCACTGGGCACAAGGGCGGGTCCCTATAGTGTCACAATGGGTCCTGGGGACAAGTGGGGTCCCCAGGATGTCACAAGGGCCCTGGGGACAATGTGGGGTCCTGGGATGTCACAATGGGCCCCAGTGACAAAGGGGGTCGCCCTGGTGCCACAATGGGCTGTGGGGACAAAAGGGGTCCCCAGGATGTCACAATGGGCCCTGGGGACCAGGGTGGGTCCTGCGATGTCACAATGGGCCCTGGGGACAAAGGGGGTCCCCTGGATGTCAGAATGGGCTCTGGGGACAAAGGGGGGTCCTGGGATGTCACAATGAGCCCTGCGGACAAGGGTGGTACCCACGGTGTCACAATGGGCCCTGGGAACAAGGGGGGGTCCCCATAGTGTCACAATGGGTCCTGGGGACAAGTGGGGTCCCCAAGATGTCACAATGTGTCCTGGGGACAATGTGGGGTCCTGGGATGTCACAATTGGCCCCAGTGACAAAGGGGCCCCCTGAATGTCACAATGGGTCCTGGGGACAATGTGGGGTCCTGGGATGTCACAATTGGCCCCAGTGACAAAGGGGCCCCCTGAATGTCACAATGGGTCCTGGGGACAATGGGGGGTCCTGGGACGTCACAATGGGCCCTGGGGACAGGGAGGGATCCCCAGGATGTCACAATGGGCCCTGGGGACAGTGGGGGGTCCTGGGACGTCACAATGGGCCCCAGTGACAAGGGGGGGTCCCCAGGATGTCACAATGGGCCCTGGGGACAAAGAGGGGTCCCCTGAATGTCACAATGGGCCCTGGGGACAAGGGGGTGCAGAGGATGTCACAATGGGCCCTGGGGACAATGGGGGGTCTTGGAATGTCACAATGGGCCCTGGGGACAATGGGGGTCCCCAGGATGTCACAATGGGCCCTGGGGACAATGGGAGTCCCCAAGGTGTCAGAACGAGCCCTGGGGACAAAGTGGAATCCTGGAATGTCACAATGGCCCCCAGTGACAAAGGGGTTCCCCATGGTGTCACAATGGTCCCTGGGGACAAAAGGGGTCCCCAGGATTTCACAATAGCACTGGGGACAAAGGGGGGTCATGGGATGTCACAATGGGCCCTGGGGACAAGGGAGATCCCCATGGTGTCACAATAAGCCCTGGGGACAAAGTGGGGTCCTGGGATGTCACAATGGGCTCTGGGGACAAGGAGGGTCCCCAGGATGTCACAATGGGCCCTGGGGACAAAGGGGGGTCCTGGGATGTCACAATGGGCCCCAGTGACAAAGAGGGTCCTCATGGTGCCACAATGGGCCCTGGGGACAAAGGGGGTCCCCTGGATGTCACAATGGGCTCTGGGGACAAGGAGGGTCCCCAGGATGTCACAATGGCCCCTGGGGACAATGGGGGGTGTCCAGGATGTGAGAATGAGTCCTGAGGACAAGGGGGAGTCCCCATGGTGTCACAATGGGTCCCCAGTGACAAGGAGGGGTCCCCATGGTGTCACAATAGACCCTGGGGACAAAGTGGGGTCCAAGAATGTCACAATGGGCCCTGGGGACAAAAGGGGTTGCCATGGTGCCACAATGGGCCCTGGGGTCAAAGGGGGTCCCCATGGTGCTACAATGGCCCTGGGGACAAAGGGGGGTCCTGGGATGTCACAATGGGCCCTGAGGACAAAGGGGGTGTCCCCATGGTGCCACAACGGGCCCTGGGAGCAAGGGGGTGGCCAAGATGTCACAATGGGTCCTGGGGAAAATGGGGGGTGCCCAGGATGTCACAATGGACCCTGAGGACAAGCGGGGGTCTCCATGGTGTCACAATGGGCCCCAGTGACAAAGGGGCTCCCCTGAATGTCACAATAGGTCCTGGGGACAATGGGGGGTCCTGGGACGTCACAATGGGCCCTGGGGACAAGGAGGGATCCCCAGGATGTCAGAATGGGCCCTGGGGACAAAGAGGGGTCCCCTGAATGTCACAATGGGCCCTGGGGACAAGGGGGTGCCGAGGATGTCACAATGGGCCCTGGGGACAATGGGGGGTCCTGGGATGTCACAATGGGCCCTGGGGACAAGGGTGGGTCCCCAGGATGTCACAATGGGCCTTGGGAACAAGGGGTTCCCCGAGATATGACAATGGGCCCTGGGGACAATGTAAGGTCCTGGGCTGTCACAATGGACCCTGAGGACAAGGGGGGTCCCCAGGATGTCACAATGGGGCCTGGGGACCAGGGGGGGTCCTGGGATGTCACAATGGGCCCCAGTGACAAAGGGGGTCCCTATGGTGCCACAATGGGCCCTGGGGACAAAGGGGGTCCCCTGGATGTCACAATGGGCTCTGGGGACAAAGAGCGTCCCCAGGATGTCACAATGGGCCCTGGGGACTAGGGGGGGTCCTGGGATGTCACAATGGGCCCTAGTGACAAAGGGGGTTCCTATGGTGCCACAATGGGCCCTGGGGACAAAGGGGGTCCCCTGGATGTCACAATGAGCTCTGGGGACAAGGAGGGTCCCCAGGATGTCACAATGGGCCCTGGGGACAAAGGGGGTCCCCTGTATGTCACAATGAGCTCTGGGGACAAGGAGGGTCCCCTATATGTCACAACGGGCCCTGGGGACAATGGGGGGTCCTGGGATGAAACAATGAGCCCTGCAGACAAGGGTGGTACCCACAGTGTCACAATGGCCCCTGGGCACAAGGTGGGGTCCCCATAGTGTCACAATGGGTCCTGGGGACAAGTGGGGTCCACAGGATGTCACAATGGGCCCTGGGGACAATATGGGGTCCTCTGAATGTCACAATGGGCCCTGTGGACAAGGGGGTGCCGAGGATGTCACAATGGGCCCTGGGGACAATGGGGTGTCCCCTGAATGTCAGAATGGGCCCTGGGGACAAGGGGGTGTCCCCAGGATGTCACAATGGGCCCTGCGGACAAGGGTGGTACCCACGGTGTCACAATGGTCACTGGGCACAAGGGGGGGTCCCTATAGTGTCACAATGGGTCTTGGGGACAAGTGGGGTCCCCAAGTGGGGTCCCCAGGATGTCACAAGGGCCCTGGGGACAATGTGGGGTCCTGGGATTTCACAATGGGCCACAGTGACAAAGGGGGTCCCCTGAATGTCACAATGGGTCCTGGGGACAATGGGGGGTCCTGGGACGTCACAATGGGCCCTGGGGACAAGGAGGGATCCCCAGGATGTCACAATGGGTACTGGAGACAAAGGCGGGATCCCCATGGTGTCACAATGGGCCCAAGTGACAAGGAGGGTCCCCACGGTGCCACGATGGGTCCTGGGGACAAGGGCGTCCCCCAGATGTCACAATGGGCCCTGGGGACAATGGGGTTGCCCAGGATGTCACAATGGGCCCTGGGGACAATGGGAGTCCCCAAGGTGTCAGAACGAGCCCTGGGGACAAAGTGGAATCCTGGGATGTCACAATGGCCCCCAGTGACAAAGGGGTTCCCCATGGTGCCACAACGGGCCCTGGGGACAAAAGGGGTCCCCAGGATTTCACAATAGCACTGGGGACAAAGGGGGGTCATGGGATGTCACAATGGGCCCTGGGGACAAGGGAGATCCCCATGGTGTCACAATAAGCCCTGGGGACAAAGTGGGGTCCTGGGATGTCACAATGGGCCCCAGTGACAAAGGGGGTCCCCATGGTGCCACAATGGGCCGTGGGGACAAATGGGGTCCCCAGGATGTCACAATGAACCCTGGGGACAAACGGTGGTCCTGGGACATTTCAATGGGCCCTGGGGACAAAGGGGGGACCCCAGGATGTCACAATGGGCCCTGGGGACAAAGGGGGTCCCCTGGATGTCACAATGGGCTCTGGGGACAAGGAGGGTCCCCAGGATGTCACAATGGGTCCTGGGGACAAAGGGGGGTCCCGTGAATGTCACAATGGGCCCTAGGGACAAGGGGGTGCCGAGGAGGTCACAATGGGCCCTGGGGACAATGGGGGGTCCTGGGACGTCACAATGGGCCCTGGGGACAAGAGGGGATCCCTAGGATGTCACAATGGGCCCTGGGGACTAATGTGGTCCCCACGGTGTCACAATATGTCCTGGAGACAAAGGGGGGTCCCCAGGATGTCACAATGGGCCCTTGGGACAATGGGGTTCCTGGGATGTCACAATGGGTCCCCAGTGACAAAGGGGGTCCCCAGGATGTCTCAATGGGCCCTGAGGACAATGGGAGGTCCCCATGGTGTCACAATGGGTCCCCAGTGACAAGGGAGGTCTCCACGGTGCCAGGATGGGTCCTGGGGACAAGGAGGTCCCCAGGATGTCACAATGGGCCGTGGGGACAAAGAGGCTGCCCAGGATGTCACAATGGGACCTGGGGACAAGGGGGTCTCCAGGAACTCACAATGGGCTCTGGGGACAATGGAGGTTCCCCAGGATGTTTACAATAGGCCCTGAGGACAAGGGGTGGTCCCCATGCTGTCACAACGGGTCTCCAGTGACAAGGGGGTCCCCAAGGTGTCACAATGGGCCCTGGGGACAATGGGGGGTCCTGGGACGTAACAATAGGCCCTGAGGACAAGGGGTGGTCCCCATGATGTCACAACGGGTCTCCAGTGACAAGGGGGTCCCCAGGATGTCACAATGGGCCCTGGGGACAATGTGGGGTCCTGGGATGTCACAATGGGCCCCAGTGACAAAGGGGGTCCCCTGAATGTCACAATGGGTCCTGGGGACAATGGGGGTCCTGGGACGTCACAATGGGCCCTGGGGACACAGAGGGGCCCTAGGACGTCACAATCAGTCCTGGGGACAAGGTGGGGTCCCCTGAGAGTCACAATGAGCCCTGGGAAGAGAGGGGGCTCCCAAGGACATCACAATGGGCACTGGGAACAATGGGGGGTCCTGGGACGTCACAATTGGCCCTGGGGACAAGGGGGGGTACCCATAGTGTCACAATGGGTCCTGGGGAAAATGGGGTACCCAGGATGTCACAATGGGCCCTGGGGACAATGTGGGGTCCTGGGATGTCACAATGGGCCCCAGTGACAAAGGGGGTCCCCTGAATGTTACAATAGGTCCTGAGGACAGTGGGGGGTCCTGGGACGTCACAATGGGCCCTGGGTACAAGGAGGGATCCCCAGGATGTCACAATGGGCCCTGGGGACAACGGGGGGTCCTAAGACGTCACAATGGGCCCCGTTGACAAGGGGGCATCCCCAGGATGTCAAAATGCGCCCTGGGGCCCAGGGGGGTCCTGCGATGTCACAATGGGCCCTGGGGACAAAGGGGGTCCCCTGGATGTCACAATGGACTCTGGGGACAAAGGGGATCGCCACGGTATCAGAATGGGCCCTGGGGACAAAGGGGGGTCCTGCGATGTCACAATGAGCCCTGCGGAAAAGGGTGGTACCCACGGTGTCACAATGGGCCCTGGGAACAAGGTGGGGGTCCCCATAGTGTCACAATGGGTCCTGGGGACAAGTGGGGTCCCCAGGATGTCACAATGTGTCCTGGGGACAATGTGGGGTCCTGGGATGTCACAATGGGCCCCAGTGACAAAGGGGCCACCTGAATGTCACAATGGGTCCTGGGGACAATGGGGGGTCCTGGGACGTCACAATGGGCCCCAGTGACAAGGGGGGGTCCCCAGGATGTCACAGTGTGCCCTGGGTACAAAGAGGCGTCCCCGGAATGTCACAATGGGCCCTGGGGACAAGGGGGTGCCCTGAATGTCACAATGGGCCCTGGGGACAATGGGGGGTCCTGGGATGTCACAATGGGCCCCAGTGACAAGTGGGGGTCCCCAGGATGTCACAATGGGCCCTGGGGACAAAGAGGGGTGCCCTGAATGTCACAATGGGCCCTGGGGACAAGGGGGTGCAGTGGATGTCACAATGGGCCTTGGGGACAATGGGGGGTCCTGGAATGTCACAATGGGCCCTGGGGACAATGGGGGTCCCCAGGATGTCACAATGGGCCCTGGGGACAATGGGAGTCCCCAAGGTGTCAGAACGAGCCCTGGGGACAAAGTGGAATCCTGGAATGTCACAATGGCCCCCAGTGACAAAGGGGTTCCCCATGGTGTCATAATGGGCCCTGGGGACATAAGGGGTCCCCAGGATTTCACAATGAGCACTGGGGACAAACGGGGGTCGTGGGATGTCACAATGGGCCCTGGGGACAAGGGAGATCCCCATGGTGTCACAATAAGCCCTGGGGACAAAGTGGGGTCCTGGGATGTCACAATAGGCCCTGGGGACAAAGGGGGGTCCTGGGATGTCACAATGGGGCCCAGTGACAAAGAGGGTCCTCATGGTGCCACAATGGGCCGTGGGGACAAAGGGGGTCCCCTGGATGTCACAATGGGCTCTGGGGACAAGGAGGGTCCCCAGGATGTCACAATGGGCCCTGGGGACAAAGAGCGTCTCCAGCATGTCACAATGGGCCCTGGGGACAAAGAGGGGTCCCCTGAATGTCACAATGGGCCCTGGGGACAATGGGGTGCAGTGGATGTCACAATGGGCCCTGGGGACAATGGGGGGTGTCCAGGATGTGAGAATGAGTCCTGAGGACAACGGGGGGTCCCCATGGTGTCACAATGGGTCCCCAGTGACAAGGAGAGGTCCCCATGGTGTCACAATAGGTCCTGGGGACAAAGTGGGGTCCAAGAATGTCACAATGGGCCCTGGGGTCAAAGGGGGTCCCCATGGTGCTACAATGGGCCCTGGGGACAAAGGGGGGTCCTGGGATGTCACAATGGGCCCTGAGGACAAGCGGGGGTCTCCATGGTGTCACAATGGGCCCCAGTGACAAAGGGGGTCCCCTGAATGTCACAATAGGTCCTGGGGACAATGGGGATCCTGGGACGTCACAATGGGTCCTGGGGACAAGGAGGGATCCCCAGGATGTCACAATGGGCCCTAGGGACAAAGAGGGGTCCCCTGAATGTCACAATGGGCCCTGGGGACAAGGAGGGATCCCTAGGATGTCACAATGGCCCCTGGGGACAATGGGGGGTCCTGGGACGTCACAATGGGCCCTGGGGACAAGGGGGGGTCCCCAGGATGTCACAATGGGCCCGGGGGACAAAGGGGTGCCGAGGATGTCACAATGGGCCCTGGGGACAATGGGGGGTCCCGGGATGTCACAATGGGCCCTGGGGACAATGGGGGGTCCTGGGATGTCACAATGGGCCCTGGGGACAAGGGGGTCCCCCAGATATCACAATGGGCCCTGGGGACAATGTAAGGTCCTGGGCTGTCACAATGGACCCTGAGGACAAGGGGGGTCCCCAGGATGTCACAATGAAGTCCTGGGACAAAGGGGGTCCCCAGGATGTCACAATGGGGCCTGGGGACCAGGGGGTGTCCTGGGATGTCACAATGGGCCCCAGTGACAAAGGGGGTCCCTATGGTGCCACAATGAGCCCTGGGGACAAAGGGGGTCCCCTGGATGTCAGAGTGGGCTCTGGGGACAAGGAGGGTCCCCAGGATGTCACAATGGGCCCTGGGGACAAAGAGCGTCCCCAGCATGTCACAATGTGTCCTGGGGACAATGTGGGGTCCTGGGATGTCACAATGGGCCCCAGTGACAAAGGGGCCCCCTGAATGTCACAATGGGTCCTGGGGACAATGGGGGGTCCTGGGATGTCACAATGGGCCCTGGGGACAATGGGGGGTCCTGGGACGTCACAATGGGCCCCAGTGAGAAGGGGGGTCCCCAGGATGTCACAATGGGCTCTGTGGACAAAGAGGGGTCCCCTGAATGTCACAATGGGCCCTGGGGACAATGGGGGGTCCTGGAATGTCACAATGGGCCCTGGGGACAATGGGGTTGCCCAGGATGTCACAATGGGCCCTGGGGACAATGGGAGGCCCCAAGGTGTCAGAACGAGCCCTGGGGACAAAGTGAAATCCTGGAATGTCACAATGGCCCCCAGTGACAAAGGGGTTCCCCACGGTGTCACAATGGGCCCTGGGGACAAAAGGGGTCCCCAGGATTTCACAATAGCACTGGGGACAAAGGGGGGTCATGGGATGTCACAATGGGCCCTGGGGACAAAGTGGGGTCCTGGGATGTCACAATGGGCTCTGGGGACAAGGAGGGTCCCCAGGATGTCACAATGGGCCCTGGGGACAAAGGGGGGTCCTGGGATGTCACAATGGGCCCTGGGGACAATGGCAGTCCCCAAGGTGTCAGAACGAGCCCTGGGGACAAAGTGGAATCCTGGAATGTCACAATGGTCCCCAGTGACAAAGGGGTTCCCCATGGTGCCACAATGGGCCCTGGGGACAAAAGGGGTCCCCAGGATTTCACAATGGCCCTGGGGACAAAGGGGGGTCCTGGGATGTCACAACGGGCCCTGGGAGCAAGGGGGTGGCCACGATGTCACAATGGGTCCTGGGGAAAATGGGGGGTGCCCAGGATGTCACAATGGACCCTGAGGACAAGCGGGGTCTCCATGGTGTCACAATGGGCCCCAGTGACAAAGGGGCTCCCCTGAATGTCACAGTAGGTCCTGGGGACAATGGGGGGTGCTGGGACGTCACAATGGGCCCTGGGGACAAGGGGGGGTCCCCAGGATGTCACAATGGGCCCTGGGGACAAAGAGGGGTCCCCTGAATGTCACAATGGGCCCTGGGGACAAGGGGGTGCAGAGGATGTCACAATGGGCCCTGGGGACAATGTGGGGTCCTGGGATGTCACAATGGGCCCCAGTGACAAAGGGGGTCCCCTGAATATCACAATGGGTCCTGGGGACAATGCGGGGTCCTGGGACGTCACAATGGGCCCTGGGGACAAGGAGGGATCCCCAGGATGTCACAATGGGCCCTGGGGACAATGGGCGGTCCTGGGACATCACAATGGGCCCTGAGGACAAGGAGGGATCCCCAGGATGTCACAATGGGCCCTGGGGACAGGGGGGGGTCGTTAGACGTCACAATGGCCCCTGGCACAAAGAGGGGTCCCCAGGATGTCACAATGGGCCCTGGGGACAATGGGGGGTCCTGAGACGTCACAATGAGCCCTGCGGACAAGGGTGGTATCCAGGACGTCACAATGGGCCCTGGGGACAAGGGGGAGTCCCCATAGTGTCACAATGGGTCCTGGGGACAAGTGGGGTCCCCAGGATGTCACAATGGGCCCTGGGGACAATGTGCGGTCCTGGGATGTCACAATGGGCCCCAGTGACAAAGGGGGTCCCCTGAATGTCACAATGGGTCCTGGGGACAATGGGGGGTCCTGGGACGTCACAATGGGCCCTGGGGACAAGGAGGAATCCCCAGGATGTCACAATGGGCCCTGGGGACAATGGAGGGTCCTGGGACGTCACAATGGGCCCTGGGGACAAGAGGGGGGTGTCGACGGTGTCACAATGGGCCCCAGTGTCAAAGGGGGTCGCCATGGTGCCACAATGGGCCCTGGAGACAAAGGGGGTCCCTTGGATGTCACAATGGGCCGTGGGGACAAGGAGGGATCCCCAGGATGTCACAATGGGCCCTGGGGACAAAGAGGGGTCCCCTGAATGTCACAATGGGCCCTGGGGACAATGGGGGGTCCTGGGACGTCACAATGGGCCCCAGTGACAAGAGGGGGTCCTCAGGATGTCACAATGGGCCCTGGGAACAAACAGGGGTCCCCGGAATGTCACAATGGGCCCTGGGGACAAGGGGGTGCAGAGGATGTCACAATGGGCCCTGGGGACAATTGGGGGTCCTGGGACGTCACAATGAGCCCTGCGGACAAGGAGGGATCCCCAGGATGTCACAATGTGCCCTGGGTTTCAAAGAGGCGTCCCCTGAATGTCACAATGGGCCCTGGGGACAATGGGGGGTCCTGGGACGTCACAATGTGCCCCAGTGACAAGGGGGGGTCCCCAGGATGTCACAATGGGCCCTGGGGACAAAGAGGGGTCCCCTGAATGTCACAATGGGCCCTGGGGACAAGGGGGTGCAGTGGATGTCACAATGGGTCCTGGGGACAATGGGAGGTGCCCAAGATGTCACAATGGACCCTGAGGACAAGCAGGGGTCTCCATGGTGTCACAATGGGTCCCCAGTGACAAGGGGGGGTCCCCATGGTGTCACAATGGGCCCTGGGGACAAACGTGGTTCCCCTCAATATCAAAATGGGTCCTGGGGACAAAGTGGGCTCCTCGGATGTCACAATGGTCACTGGGGACAACGGGAGGTCCTGGGACGTCACAATGGGCCCTGGGGACAAAGTTGGTCCCCACGATGTCTCAATGAGCCCCAGTGACAAAGGGGGGTCCCCAGGATGTCACAATGGGCCGTGGGGACAATGAGGGGTCCTGGGACATCACAATGGGTCCTGGGGACAAGGGGGGGACCCCTGAATGTCACAATGGGCCCTGGGGACAATGTGGGGTCCTGGGATGTCACAATGGGCCCCAGTGACAAAGGGGGTCCCCTGAATGTCACAATGGGCCCTGGGGACAATGTGGGGTCCTGGGATGTCACAATGGGCCCCAGTGCCAAAGCGGGTCCCCAGGATGTCACAATGGGCCCTGGGGACAATGGGAGTCCCCAAGGTGTCAGAACGAGCCCTGGGGACAAAGTGGAATCCTGGAATGTCACAATGGCCCCCAGTGACAAAGGGGTTCCCCATGGTGTCATAATGGGCCCTGGGGACATAAGGGGTCCCCAGGATTTCACAATGAGCACTGGGGACAAACGGGGGTCGTGGGATGTCACAATGGGCCCTGGGGACAAGGGAGATCCCCATGGTGTCACAATAAGCCCTGGGGACAAAGTGGGGTCCTGGGATGTCACAATAGGCCCTGGGGACAAAGGGGGGTCCTGGGATGTCACAATGGGGCCCAGTGACAAAGAGGGTCCTCATGGTGCCACAATGGGCCGTGGGGACAAAGGGGGTCCCCTGGATGTCACAATGGGCTCTGGGGACAAGGAGGGTCCCCAGGATGTCACAATGGGCCCTGGGGACAAAGAGCGTCTCCAGCATGTCACAATGGGCCCTGGGGACAAAGAGGGGTCCCCTGAATGTCACAATGGGCCCTGGGGACAATGGGGTGCAGTGGATGTCACAATGGGCCCTGGGGACAATGGGGGGTGTCCAGGATGTGAGAATGAGTCCTGAGGACAACGGGGGGTCCCCATGGTGTCACAATGGGTCCCCAGTGACAAGGAGAGGTCCCCATGGTGTCACAATAGGTCCTGGGGACAAAGTGGGGTCCAAGAATGTCACAATGGGCCCTGGGGTCAAAGGGGGTCCCCATGGTGCTACAATGGGCCCTGGGGACAAAGGGGGGTCCTGGGATGTCACAATGGGCCCTGAGGACAAGCGGGGGTCTCCATGGTGTCACAATGGGCCCCAGTGACAAAGGGGGTCCCCTGAATGTCACAATAGGTCCTGGGGACAATGGGGATCCTGGGACGTCACAATGGGTCCTGGGGACAAGGAGGGATCCCCAGGATGTCACAATGGGCCCTAGGGACAAAGAGGGGTCCCCTGAATGTCACAATGGGCCCTGGGGACAAGGAGGGATCCCTAGGATGTCACAATGGCCCCTGGGGACAATGGGGGGTCCTGGGACGTCACAATGGGCCCTGGGGACAAGGGGGGGTCCCCAGGATGTCACAATGGGCCCGGGGGACAAAGGGGTGCCGAGGATGTCACAATGGGCCCTGGGGACAATGGGGGGTCCCGGGATGTCACAATGGGCCCTGGGGACAATGGGGGGTCCTGGGATGTCACAATGGGCCCTGGGGACAAGGGGGTCCCCCAGATATCACAATGGGCCCTGGGGACAATGTAAGGTCCTGGGCTGTCACAATGGACCCTGAGGACAAGGGGGGTCCCCAGGATGTCACAATGAAGTCCTGGGACAAAGGGGGTCCCCAGGATGTCACAATGGGGCCTGGGGACCAGGGGGTGTCCTGGGATGTCACAATGGGCCCCAGTGACAAAGGGGGTCCCTATGGTGCCACAATGAGCCCTGGGGACAAAGGGGGTCCCCTGGATGTCAGAGTGGGCTCTGGGGACAAGGAGGGTCCCCAGGATGTCACAATGGGCCCTGGGGACAAAGAGCGTCCCCAGCATGTCACAATGTGTCCTGGGGACAATGTGGGGTCCTGGGATGTCACAATGGGCCCCAGTGACAAAGGGGCCCCCTGAATGTCACAATGGGTCCTGGGGACAATGGGGGGTCCTGGGATGTCACAATGGGCCCTGGGGACAATGGGGGGTCCTGGGACGTCACAATGGGCCCCAGTGAGAAGGGGGGTCCCCAGGATGTCACAATGGGCTCTGTGGACAAAGAGGGGTCCCCTGAATGTCACAATGGGCCCTGGGGACAATGGGGGGTCCTGGAATGTCACAATGGGCCCTGGGGACAATGGGGTTGCCCAGGATGTCACAATGGGCCCTGGGGACAATGGGAGGCCCCAAGGTGTCAGAACGAGCCCTGGGGACAAAGTGAAATCCTGGAATGTCACAATGGCCCCCAGTGACAAAGGGGTTCCCCACGGTGTCACAATGGGCCCTGGGGACAAAAGGGGTCCCCAGGATTTCACAATAGCACTGGGGACAAAGGGGGGTCATGGGATGTCACAATGGGCCCTGGGGACAAAGTGGGGTCCTGGGATGTCACAATGGGCTCTGGGGACAAGGAGGGTCCCCAGGATGTCACAATGGGCCCTGGGGACAAAGGGGGGTCCTGGGATGTCACAATGGGCCCTGGGGACAATGGCAGTCCCCAAGGTGTCAGAACGAGCCCTGGGGACAAAGTGGAATCCTGGAATGTCACAATGGTCCCCAGTGACAAAGGGGTTCCCCATGGTGCCACAATGGGCCCTGGGGACAAAAGGGGTCCCCAGGATTTCACAATGGCCCTGGGGACAAAGGGGGGTCCTGGGATGTCACAACGGGCCCTGGGAGCAAGGGGGTGGCCACGATGTCACAATGGGTCCTGGGGAAAATGGGGGGTGCCCAGGATGTCACAATGGACCCTGAGGACAAGCGGGGTCTCCATGGTGTCACAATGGGCCCCAGTGACAAAGGGGCTCCCCTGAATGTCACAGTAGGTCCTGGGGACAATGGGGGGTGCTGGGACGTCACAATGGGCCCTGGGGACAAGGGGGGGTCCCCAGGATGTCACAATGGGCCCTGGGGACAAAGAGGGGTCCCCTGAATGTCACAATGGGCCCTGGGGACAAGGGGGTGCAGAGGATGTCACAATGGGCCCTGGGGACAATGTGGGGTCCTGGGATGTCACAATGGGCCCCAGTGACAAAGGGGGTCCCCTGAATATCACAATGGGTCCTGGGGACAATGCGGGGTCCTGGGACGTCACAATGGGCCCTGGGGACAAGGAGGGATCCCCAGGATGTCACAATGGGCCCTGGGGACAATGGGCGGTCCTGGGACATCACAATGGGCCCTGAGGACAAGGAGGGATCCCCAGGATGTCACAATGGGCCCTGGGGACAGGGGGGGGTCGTTAGACGTCACAATGGCCCCTGGCACAAAGAGGGGTCCCCAGGATGTCACAATGGGCCCTGGGGACAATGGGGGGTCCTGAGACGTCACAATGAGCCCTGCGGACAAGGGTGGTATCCAGGACGTCACAATGGGCCCTGGGGACAAGGGGGAGTCCCCATAGTGTCACAATGGGTCCTGGGGACAAGTGGGGTCCCCAGGATGTCACAATGGGCCCTGGGGACAATGTGCGGTCCTGGGATGTCACAATGGGCCCCAGTGACAAAGGGGGTCCCCTGAATGTCACAATGGGTCCTGGGGACAATGGGGGGTCCTGGGACGTCACAATGGGCCCTGGGGACAAGGAGGAATCCCCAGGATGTCACAATGGGCCCTGGGGACAATGGAGGGTCCTGGGACGTCACAATGGGCCCTGGGGACAAGAGGGGGGTGTCGACGGTGTCACAATGGGCCCCAGTGTCAAAGGGGGTCGCCATGGTGCCACAATGGGCCCTGGAGACAAAGGGGGTCCCTTGGATGTCACAATGGGCCGTGGGGACAAGGAGGGATCCCCAGGATGTCACAATGGGCCCTGGGGACAAAGAGGGGTCCCCTGAATGTCACAATGGGCCCTGGGGACAATGGGGGGTCCTGGGACGTCACAATGGGCCCCAGTGACAAGAGGGGGTCCTCAGGATGTCACAATGGGCCCTGGGAACAAACAGGGGTCCCCGGAATGTCACAATGGGCCCTGGGGACAAGGGGGTGCAGAGGATGTCACAATGGGCCCTGGGGACAATTGGGGGTCCTGGGACGTCACAATGAGCCCTGCGGACAAGGAGGGATCCCCAGGATGTCACAATGTGCCCTGGGTTTCAAAGAGGCGTCCCCTGAATGTCACAATGGGCCCTGGGGACAATGGGGGGTCCTGGGACGTCACAATGTGCCCCAGTGACAAGGGGGGGTCCCCAGGATGTCACAATGGGCCCTGGGGACAAAGAGGGGTCCCCTGAATGTCACAATGGGCCCTGGGGACAAGGGGGTGCAGTGGATGTCACAATGGGTCCTGGGGACAATGGGAGGTGCCCAAGATGTCACAATGGACCCTGAGGACAAGCAGGGGTCTCCATGGTGTCACAATGGGTCCCCAGTGACAAGGGGGGGTCCCCATGGTGTCACAATGGGCCCTGGGGACAAACGTGGTTCCCCTCAATATCAAAATGGGTCCTGGGGACAAAGTGGGCTCCTCGGATGTCACAATGGTCACTGGGGACAACGGGAGGTCCTGGGACGTCACAATGGGCCCTGGGGACAAAGTTGGTCCCCACGATGTCTCAATGAGCCCCAGTGACAAAGGGGGGTCCCCAGGATGTCACAATGGGCCGTGGGGACAATGAGGGGTCCTGGGACATCACAATGGGTCCTGGGGACAAGGGGGGGACCCCTGAATGTCACAATGGGCCCTGGGGACAATGTGGGGTCCTGGGATGTCACAATGGGCCCCAGTGACAAAGGGGGTCCCCTGAATGTCACAATGGGCCCTGGGGACAATGTGGGGTCCTGGGATGTCACAATGGGCCCCAGTGCCAAAGCGGGTCCCCAGGATGTCACAATGGGCCCTGGGGACAATGGGGGATCCTGGGACGTCACAATGGGCCCTGGGGACAAGGGGGGTGTCCCCTGAATGTCACAATGGGCCCTGGGGACAATGTGGGGTCCTGGGATGTCACAATGGGCCCCAGTGACAAAGGGGGTCCCCTGAATGTCACAATGGGCCCTGGGGACAATGTGGGGTCCTGGGATGTCACAATGGGCCCCAGTGCCAAAGCGGGTCCCCAGGATGTCACAATGGGCCCTGGGGACAATGGGGGATCCTGGGACGTCACAATGGGCCCTGGGGACAAGGGGGGTGTCCCCTGAATGTCACAATGGGCCCTGGGGACAATGGGGGGTCCTGGGAAGTCACAATGGGCCCTGGGGACAAGGGGGGTGTCCCCTGAATGTCACAATGGGCCCTGGGGAGAAAGGGGGTCCCCAGGATGTCAAAATGGGTCTTGGGGACAAAGTGGGGTTCTTGGATATCACAATGTGACACAGTGCAAAGGGGGTCCCCATGGTGCCACAATGAGCCCTGGGGACAAAGGGAGGTCCCTAGGATGTCACAATGGGCCCTTGGGACAATGGGGTTCCTGGGATGTCACAACGGGTCCCCAGTGACAAAGGGGGTCCCCAGGATGTCTCAATGGGCCCTGAGGACAATGGGAGGTCCCCATGGTGTCACAAAGGGTCCCCAGTGACAAGGGAGGTCCCCACGGTGCCAGGATGGGTCCTGCGGACAAGGAGGTCCCCAGGATGTCACCATGGGCCCTGGGGACAAAGGGGGTCCCCAGGATGTCACAATGGGCCCTGGGGACAAAGAGACTCCCCAGGATGTCACAATGGGACCTGGGGACAAGGGGGTCCCCAGGAACTCACAATGGGCTCTGGGGACAATGGAGGTTCCCCAGGATGTTCACAATAGGCCCTGAGGACAAGGGCTGGTCCCCATGGTGTCACAATGGGTCCCCAGTGACAAGGGGGTCCCCAAGGTGTCACAATGGGCCCTGGGAACAACGGGGGGTCCTGGGACGTAACAATAGGCCCTAGGGACAAAGGGGGTCCCCACGGTGTCACAATGGTCCCGGGTGACAAAGGGGGATGCCCAGGATGTCACAATGGGCCCTGAGGCAAGGAGGGGTCTCCATGGTGTCACAATGGGTCCCCAGTGACAAGGAGGGTCCCCATGGTGTCACGATGGGTCCTGGGGACAAGGGGGTCCCCAGGATGTAAGAATGAACCCTGGGGACAATGGGGGGTCCTGGGACGTCACAATGGGTCCTGGGGACAAAGGGTGTCTCCAGGATGTCACAAGGGGCTCTGGGGACAATGCAGGGTCCTGGGACGTCACAATGGGTCCTTAGGACAAAGAGGGGTCCCCAGGATGTCACAATGGGCCCTGGGGACAATGTGGGGTCCTGGGATGTCACAATGGGCCCCAGTGACAAAGGGGGTGCCCTGAATGTCACAATGGGCCCTGGGGACAATGGGGGGGTCTTGGGACGTCACAATGGGCCCTGGGGACAAGGAGGGATCCCCAGGATGTCACAATGGGCCCTGGGGACAATGGGGGGTCCTGGGACGTCACAATGGGCCCTGGGGACAAGAGGGGGTCCCCAGGATGTCACAATGGGCCCTGGGGACAAAGAGGTGTCCCCTGAATGTCACAATGGGCCCTGGGGACAAGGGGGTGCAGAGGATGTCACAATAGGCCCTGGGGACAATGAGGGGTCCTGGGACATCACAATGGGCCCTGGGGACAAGGAGGGATCCCCAGGATGTCACAATGGGCCATGGGGACAATGGGGGGTCCCGGGACATCACAATGGGCCCGGGGAACAAGGGGGTTCCCCAGGATGTCACAATGGGCCCTGGGGACAAAGAGGGGCCCTACAACGTCACAATCAGCCCTGGGTACATGGGGGGATCCCCTGAAAGTCACAATGAGCCTTGGGAGCAGAGGGGGCTCCCCAGGACGTCACAATGGGCCCTGGGAACAATGGGGGTCCCTTGAAGGTCACAATGGGCCCTGAGGACAATGGTGGGTCCCCTGAATGTCAAAATGGGCCCCGGGGACAAAGGGGGGTCCGCAGGATGTCACAATGGGCACTGGGGACAAAGGGGAGGTCCCCATGGTGTCACAATGGGCCCAAGTGACAAGGAGGGTCCCCACGGTGCCACGATGGGTCCTGGGGACAAGGGGGTCCCCCAGATGTCACAATGGGGCCTGGGGACAATGGGGTTGCCCAGGATGTCACAATGGACCCTGGGGACAAAGGGGGATCCCCAGGATGTCACAATGGGCCCTGGGGACCAGGGGGGTCCTGCGATGTCACAATGGGCCCTGGGGAGAAAGGGGGTCCCCTGGATGTCACAATGGGCTCTGGGGACAAGGAGGGTCCCCAGGATGTCACAATGACGCCTGCGGACAAGGGGGGTGTCGATGGTTTCACAATGGGCCCTGGGAACAAGGTGGGGTCCCCATAGTGTCACAATGGGTCCTGGGGACAAGTGGGGTCCCCAGGATGTCACAATGGGTCCTGGGGACAATGTGGGGTCCTGGGATGTCACAATGGGCCCCAGTGACAAAGGGGTTCCCCATGGTGCCACAATGGTCCCTGGAGACAAAGGGGGTCCCCAGGATTTGACAATAGCACTGGGGACAAATGGGGGTCATGGGATGTCACAGTCGGCCCTGGGGACAAAGTGGGGTGTTGGGATGTCACAATGGGCCCCAGTGACAAAAGGGGGTCCCCATGGTGCCACAATGGGCCGTGGGGACCAGGGGGGGTACTGCAATGTCACAATGGGCCCTGGGGAGAAAGGGGGTCCCCTGGATGTCACAATGGGCTCTGGGGACAAGGAGTGTCCCCAGGATGTCACAATGGGCCCTGGGGACAAACGGGGGTGTCGACGGTGTCAAAATGGGTCCTGGGGACAAAGGGCGTCCCCAGGATGTCACAATATGCCCTGGGGACAAAGGGGGTCCCCACGGTATCAGAATGGGCCCTGGGGACAAAGGGGGGTCCCCTGAATGTCACAATGGGCCCTGGGGACAATGGGGGTCCTGGGATGTCACAATGAGCCCTGCAGACAAGGGTGGTACCCACATTGTCACAATGGGCCCTGGGCACAAGGGGGGGTCCCCATAGTGTCACAATGGGTCCTGGGGACAAGTGGGGTCCCCAGGATGTCACAATAGGTCCTGGGGACAATGTGGGGTCCTGGGATGTCACAATGGGCCCCAGTGACAAAGGGGGTCCCCTGAATATCACAATGGGTCCTGGGTACAATGTGGGGTCCTGGGACGTCACAATGGGCCCTGGGGACAAGGAGGGATCCCCAGGATGTCACAATGGGCCCTGGGGACAAAGAGGGGTCCCCTGAATGTCACAATGGGCCCTGGGGACAAGGGCGTGCCGAGGATGTCACAATGGGCCCTGGGGACAATGGGGGGTCCTGGAATGTCACAATGGGCACTGGGGACTATGGGGGTCCCCAGGATGTCACAATGGGCCTTGGGGACAATAGGAGGTTCTGGGATGTCACAATGGGCCCTGGGGACAATGGGGGGTGCCCAGGATGTGAAAATGAGTCCTGAGGACATGGGGGGGTCCCCATGGTGTCACAATGGGTCCCCAGTGACAAGGAGGGGTCCCCATGGTGTCACAATAGGCCCTGGGGACAATGGGGTCCCCTGAATGTCACAATGGGCCCTGGGAACAAAAGTGGTTGCCATGGTGCCACAAGGGGCCCTGGGGTCAAAGGCCGTCCCCATGGTGCTAAAATGGGCCCTGGGAGCAAGGGGGTGGCCAGGATGTCACAATGGACCCTGAGGACATGGGGGGGTCCCCATGGTGTCACAATGGGTCCCCAGTGACACGGGGGGGTCCCCATGGGGCCACAATGAGCCCTGGGGACAAAGGGAGGTCCCTACAATGTCACAATGGGCCCTGGGGACTAATGAGGTCCCCACGGTGTCACAATGCGTCCTGGAGAAAAAGGGGGGTCCCCAGGATGTTACAATCTGCTCTTGGCACAATGGGGTTCCCAGGATGTCACAATGGGTCCCCAGTGACAAAGGGGGTCCCCAGGATGTCTCAATGGGCCCTGAGGACAATGGGAGGTCCCCATGGTGTCACAAAGGGTCCCCAGTGACAAGGGAGGTCCCCACGGTGCCACGATGGGTCCTGGGGACAAGGAGGTCCCCAGGATGCCACAATGGGCCCTGGGGACAATGGGGGTCCTGGGACGTCACAATGGGCCCTGGGGACAAAGAGGCTCCCCAGGATGTCACAATGGGACCTGGGGACAAGGGGGTCCCCAGGACTCACAGTGGGCTCTGGGGACAATGGAGGTTCCCCAGGATGTTCACAATAGGCCCTGAGGACAAGGGGTGGTCCCCATGGTGTCACAATGGGTCCCCAGTGAAAAGGGGGGTCCCCAAGTGTCACAATGGGCCCTGGGGACAATGGGGGTCCCGGGACGGAATAATAGGCCCTGGGGACAAAGGGGGGGTCCCACAGTGTCACAATGGGCCCTGGGGACAAAGGGGGTCCCCACGGTGTTACAATGGTCCAGGGGGAAAAAGGGGGATGCCCAGGATGTCACAATGGGCCCTGAGGACAAGGGGGTTCCCCAGGGTGTCGGAGTGGGTCCCCAGTGACAAGGAGGGTCCCCATGGTGTCACGATGGGTCCTGGGGACAAGGGGGTCCCCAGGATGTAACAATGGACCCTGGGGACAATGGGGGGTCCTGGGACGTCACAATGGGCCCTGGAGACAAAGGGGGTCCCCAGGATGTCACAATGGGCCCTGGGGACAATCTGGGGTCCTGGGACGTCACAATGGGCCCTGGGGACAAAGAGGCTCCCCAGGATGTCACAATGGGACCTGGGGACAAGGGGGTCCCCAGGACTCACAGTGGGCTCTGGGGACAATGGAGGTTCCCCAGGATGTTCACAATAGGCCCTGAGGACAAGGGGTGGTCCCCATGGTGTCACAATGGGTCCCCAGTGAAAAGGGGGGTCCCCATGGTGTCACGATGGGTCCTGGGGACAAGGGGGTCCCCAGGATGTAACAATGGACCCTGGGGACAATGGGGGGTCCTGGGACGTCACAATGGGCCCTGGAGACAAAGGGGCTCCCCAGGACGTCACAATGGGCCCTGGGAACAATGGGGGTCCCTTGAAGGTCACAATGGGCCCTGAGGACAATGGTGGGTCCCCTGAATGTCAAAATGGGCCCTGAGGACAAGGGGGTTCCCCAGGGTGTCGGAGTGGGTCCCCAGTGACAAGGAGGGTCCCCATGGTGTCACGATGGGTCCTGGGGACAAGGGGGTCCCCAGGATGTAACAATGGACCCTGGGGACAATGGGGGGTCCTGGGACGTCACAATGGGCCCTGGAGACAAAGGGGGTCCCCAGGATGTCACAATGGGCCCTGGGGACAATCTGGGGTCCTGGGACGTCACAATGGGCCCTGGGGACAAAGAGGGATCCCCAGGATGTCACAATGGGCCCTGGGGACAATGGGGGGTCCTGGGACGTCACAATGGGCCCTGGGGACAAGAGGGGGTCCCCAGGATGTCACAATGGGCCCTGGGGACAAAGAGGGGTCCCCTGAATGTCACAATGGGCCCTGGGGACAAGGGGGTGCCGAGGATGTCACAATGGGCCCTGGGGACAAGGGGTGGTCCCCAGGATGTCACAATGGGCCCTGGGGACAAAGAGGGGTCTCTAAAGTGTCACAATGGGCCCTGGGGACACAGAGGGGCCCTAGGACGTCACAATCAGCCCTGGGGACAAGGGGGGGGTTCCCTGAAAGTCACAATGAGCCCTGGGAACAGAGGGGGTCCCCAGGACGTCACAATGGGCCCTAGGAACAATGGGGGTCCCTTGAAGGTCACAATGGGCCCTGGGGACAATGGTGGGTGTCCTGAATGTCAAAATGGGCCCTGGGGACAAAGGGGGGGTCCGCAGGATGTCACAATGGGCACTGGGGACAAAGGGGGAGTCCCCATGGTGTCACAATGGGCCCAAGTGACAAGGAGGGCACCCACGGTGCCACGATGGGTCCTGGGGACAAGGGGGTCCCCCAGATGTCGCAATGGGCCCTGGGGACATTGGGGTTGCCCAGGATGTCACAATGGGCCCTGAGGACAATGGTGGGTCCCCTGAATGTCAAAATGGGCCCTGGGGACAAAGGGGGGTAGCAGGATGTCACAATGGGCCCTGGGGACAAAGGGGGTGTCCCCATGGTGTCACAATGGGCCCAAGTGACAAGGAGGGCCCCACGGTGCCACGATGGGTCCTGGGGACAAGGGCGTCCCCCAGATGTCACAATGGGCCCTGGGGACAATGGGGTTGCCCAGGATGTCACAATGGACCCTGGGGACAAAGGGGGATCCCCAGGATGTCACAATGGGCCCTGGGGACAATGGGAGTCCCCAAGGTGTCAGAACGAGCCCTGGGGACAAAGTGGAATCCTGGGATGTCACAATGGCCCCCAGTGACAAAGGGGTTCCCCATGGTGCCACAATGGGCCCTGGGCACAAAGGGGGTCCCCAGGATTTCACAATAGCACTGGGGACAAAGGGGGGTCACGGGATGTCACAATGGGCCCTGGGGACAAGGGAGGTCCCCATGGTGTCACAATAAGCCCTGGGGACAAAGTGGGGTCCTGGGATGTCACAATGGGCCCCAGTGACAAAGGGG